>NC_091438.1:151252327-151559113 GCF_964237555.1 Oryctolagus cuniculus
TCTGCCAGGTACCTAATAGCTGTCCCTGTGTTGCCGCGGGCCTTCTAGAACCCGTACAACTTCAGACTCAGTTACAATTTCCCTGTCGGGCAGAGCCGGTCCTCCTTGGGAGCTGGCTGGCTGCTGTTTCCCGGTGTGGCCGCATGTTTCCCAGCTGGCCTCTTGCCCGCAGCACACACAGCTCTGCAGCCCGGAGAAGCCTGGGGGGGGGAGCGCCGTGCCGCAGGTCGGGGCGCCCGAGGCACGTTATGTACGTGAGCTTATTCCTGTGAGGAAGCGGCAAGGAAACTGAGGCCCGGACCAGCCCAAGCCTCTGGCCCTGGGGGAGCTTCGGGGCCGCAGCTGCGCGCTGCCGTGGGGCTGGCTTCCTCCAGGAGATGCCACAGGCGGCGGGAGGCACAGGCTGCCCTCTGGAGGTGACACGTGCCCGTGTTGTCCCCATCTCGAGGCCCCAGGAGGAGGTGAGGGTCTCATTGCGGACAAGCCAGCTGGGCCTGACTCCAGCCTCGGTCGGAAGCACCATTTGGAGCGTGTGTAGCCACAGCCCTGAGCATGTTTTTCTTCTGACAGTGGCTTTTGTCCGGACGTAGTAACGTATGCATTGCAGAAACAGCTCTGTTCTTGGTGGGTCAGCACTGTTAGCAAGCTGACCCTGGCCAGCTGTGCAGGGGGCGGGGGGGGGGCGGGGGGGCCGTGGAAAATGCCTGCTTGGGCAGGATCTTTGCTCCCCACGCCCCAGCCCCTGTGGGGCCCCTGTGTGCTCCTGAGGCAGGCACCGCCCACAGGAGGGTGGGTGAGCCCACCTGCTCCCCGCCCCCACCTCTTGGTCACTTTGCATCTGGGGGCTTCGCTTTTCTGCTTGTTGGAAGGGGGCTCTTGGTTCTGAAGCACGAAGGCAGGAGCCAAGGTGTGGTCAGGAGGCTGGTGTGACTCAGCTCACCGCGATGCCCCGAGCCCTGCCACGAGGCCAGGCCGCACTCGGGCTGCTGGTGCTCACGGAAAGTGGGGTGCTGAGGCCAGCGCTCGGCCTAGCTGTCCGGACTCAGTGGGACGTCCGTGTCCAGCACAGGAGGGCCTGGGCTCAGGCCCTGGCCCAGCTCCCGACTCCAGCTTCCTGGATACACAGCAGGGGTCGCTCAAATGCATGGGTTCCTGCCACCCCCATGACAGACCCAGATGGGGTTCTGGCCCCTCCCTGGCCACTGGGCACATTCAGGACGTGAACCACCAATTGGGCTGTGAGATGCTTTCCCTGTCTCTGGAATTCAAAAAAAAAAGTCTTGAGCGAGCTCCGAGCCCTGGCCCTCCCCCGGGGTACCCGGGAGTCTGTGTTCTGCGTGGAGGCTGATGGGCTGGAAGGAAATCATTTGGATGAGACCCCACCCTCACCCCCAGCAGGGCGGTCTGGGCACCGGGCCCATTCCCACGTGTGCAGAGAGGACGCACAGCCGCGGCTGATGCTGTGCAGCAGTGGCTGGGTGAGCCCCTTCACGCGCCAGCCAGGTGTCTCGGCAACAGGAGGAGGAAGTTCCGGCCAGCGCTGCCCTTCTGCCGGGGTGGAGTTTGTTCCGGGCTGGAGGGAAGGAGCCGGCACCACTGCTGTCTCGGGACCGAGACGCCCCAGGTCGCCTGCCAGCGTGTCCCGGACTCCTGCTAGGGGCCAGAGAGCGCGCTGCGGCATCGCACCCTCTCCCACGGGACAGCCCGTGGTGCCGCAGACTTAGTGCCTCTGGAAGGGCCTGGGAACTGGGGCCTTCATTTCTCCAGAGAGCAGCTCACTGCTGTACAACCAGTGCCTGTCACGTGTGATGTTCTCCCACCCATCGGTCACACCTCTGCCGTCGGCAGCGTCCCTCTGGGGACAGCAGCCTGCATGGCGTGCCCAGCTCGCCTGCGTCCACACCTGCACCGGGCGTGAACACCCCCGCTGTTGGCCGTCTCCTGGGGTCACGATGTTCCAACCTCAGCCGTGGATGAACTCGAGCTCGTCTGTGGCTCTCACAGACCAGTCCAGCCCTGCAGAGGGCGCTGTGGCTGCCTGCACGAGGCTGGAACCTCGCGGCTGCGGTCTCTGTCACTGACGGGGCACGAGGAATAGTTGAGCACCTGACCACTGAGGTTGCACAGAAGCTGCCGGCGCTGCCACAGCTCCTCCTCGGCCTGCTCGAAGTGATCTGAAACTCACACGTCCTTCCACGGGAGCTGTTTGCACACCGGGGTTCTGCATTCTGCACTCAGTGAGGTTAACCTCTGAGCAGACTAAGTGGTGGGTGTCAGTGGCCTAAGGAGTAGGGAGAGCAAAGGTGCTGGAATGGGCCGGGGCTGTGAGCCGGGCGGACCCTCCCCTCGGGTGGGCTGGGGCTGTGAGCTGGGCGGACCCTCCCCTCGGGTGGGCCGGGGCCGTGAGCTGGGCGGACCCTCTCCTTTGGTGGGCCGGGGCCGAGAGCTGGGCGGACCCTCCCCTCGGGTGGGCCGGGCCGAGAGCCGGGCGGACCCTCCCCTCGGGTGGGCCGGGGCGTGAGCTGGGCGGACCCTCCCCTCTGGAGGGCCGGGGCTGTGAGCTAGGCGGACCCTCCCCTCGGGCCTCGCTGCCAAGGCTCAAGTGGAGTCAGGCGGCTGACGTGGGAGCTGCTGTCGTCAGGGCCTGTCCCAAACCCACATTTCGAGTTCTTTTGTAACCCCCAACCACCTCATGCCCAGCTGTGCCTCCCCTCACGCCCCACGGGAACGGCCGCGAGGCCACCGGGCCACAGTGCCCTGCCCGCAACTCGGCTGCAGCCGCAGGGCTGGCGTCCTGGCCCCAGGTGAGTGGCTGCCCTCCAGCCCGGTGTCCCCATCACAGTAGAAGGACGCGGGGGACACTGCGCTCAGTGAGTCCTTGCCGGCCCCGGGCCTGGTATAAGATTCGCCGCCAGGTGGTTGTCCTGTCAACAGCGGTTTTGACTCCCCTCTCCTCTCCCTCCTGCAAAGGGGGACTGGCCGCTGTCGCCCTCTAGTGTCCGCGCGTCCCTGAGGCGCGCTGTCCTGGGCTCCTTGGTTGGTAGTTGGAAGCCCAGGCAGTTGAAGGCAACGGCTCGCACGTTCGTGTCCGCAGCTCGGGTCTGCCTCTCCTGGCCTGAAAGTCATTCTCCCCGATGGGAGGGCAGGGGACAGCGGCGGCAGGCGGCAGAGCCCTTAGCCTCTGAACACACCCACGCCAGGCGTCTGCCGCTTCCCTCCCTCTCACTCCCGTTCCTCGGTCACTGAGTGCAGCGTCCGTGTCTGCAGGGACTGGGAGATGTTGCAGGAAAACCTGCCCTGCAAGAGTCCAGAGCCTCGTCCGGGCTGGGGGACGCGGGGACAGCCACCTCCCCGCCTGCCTCTTCCCCTCGAAGCTCCGATGACTGAGCCATGACCGAGGCTGCCTGGCTTGGGAAGAGGCCGCCGGACACCGGCTTGGCCTCCCTGCAGCCTCTGAAGCCACAGAGGGTTTGGCCTCGGTCTGCCACTGCCGCCTGTGTGAGCCTGGGCAAATCACTTCAAGCTCGGACTCCGGTGGACCGGGGCTGTCACCCCCAGCAAGGCCTCCACCACCCACAGCCGCCGGCGCAGGTGCTGTGCCGGTGCTGTCTCCGGGGAAGACAGCTCCCCCCAGGGGAGCAGCAGCACTGGAACCCAGGGCTCAGGGCCTTTGCGGACGGAGCGGACGGAGCGTTTATAATCTGAACTCTGTCCCTCTGTGCCTCGGCTCCCCTGCTGGGAAAGCAGCCTCACACCTGCAGCAGCTCTAGCAGCGGGCTCTGCTAGAGGTGGGGGCCACGCCGCCGCGCCCAGGGCTCTGGCTCTGACCGGGGGAATGTTCTGTCTTTCGCAGATGGAGAAAGATGAGACTGTGAGTGACTGCTCCCCACACATAGCCAACATCGGGCGCCTGGTAGAGGTGAGTGGGCCCCGCGGGCTCCGGGCTCCTGTGTTCCCCGCAGCCTGGGCCGTCTCCAGGGAGGCTGGGAGCCGCTTCGCCGGCGGCGCACAGCTTGTGTTTGCCTTGGCCTCCTGGCATCTCCCCCACGCCTGCGAGACGTGCTCCCGGGGTGACTGCCCAGCCCTTGGCTCCGCGCCGATCGAGTGGGTAGACCCCTGGAGCATTCAAGGGCTGGAGGGGCTCCCGCGCCAGTGCCGCAGGCTTCCTCCCTCTGGGAGGAGGGGTCTCAGGACTGCTCGCCGTATCGGCGGGAGGGCTGAGGGATGGTGTGGTTCTGACCAGCTCCAAGGAACGCTGGGACCTGGCCACCAGGCCTGAGGTCGGGGACACACTCAGAGCACAGAGGGCAGGGGCGGCCTTGCAGCCAGGGGCTTGGCCCTGGCTGTGTCCCCGTAGGGAGAGAGGCTGGGCTGGGCCAGGGCGGCCCTGGCTCCTTGGTTGCCTCCATGGTGACTGACTCCCTTCCCAGGACATGGAAAATAAAATCCGAAGTACGCTGAATGAGATCTACTTTGGGAAAACGAAGGACATCGTCAACGGGCTGAGGTAACGTACCCAGAACTCACACTCCAGAACCAGGAGGGCCTGCGCGCTCACAGCTCCGCGGGCTCGGGCTTCGGCCTCCTCGTTGTAAGAGGGAGCTGGGGGCCGAGATGCCCCGCAGGTGTTGGAAGGGAAGCCCTGGGCGGCCTTCGTGCTCTGAACGCCCTCACAGCCGACTCCACGTGGGACGGAGCTCCTGCGCCCGCCCCTCGGGCTGCCTCCACTCCGTCCCCAGCTGCGCAGCCCCCTTAGGCCCTGCGAGGGCGAGAGACCACTGAGCTCTGGGCGGACAGAGCCAGAGCCGAGGTCCTCACCTGCCCCTCCCACCCTGCTCGGGTCCTTGGGGTCCGTAGAGGACTGAGCAGGAGGCAGAGCCTGCATGGGGGCATGAGAGGTGGCTGTCAGTGCAGCGAGCTGGCCTTGCAGCCCAGAGGCTGCGTCTCCTCCGAGCCCTGTTCCCCACCGGGTCCAGGAGGCAGGGGGCTGCACGGGGGGTGAGATGCTGAGGTCTGACGTGTTCTCCACCGTGTGTGGCCAAGGGCTCTGCTGTGCCGTTGCTGGCCACCCCCCTTGTCCCTATCCAGTGGTCCCAGGCCAGCTGAGCCACTGCGGAGCCGCCCACGGTGGGTCTGTCTGGGACACAGGTTCCAGCCAGCTGCCCTCTGGTTCCCCTTGGCCCTTCTCATCCTGACTTCCTGGGCCAGAGCCCAGAGACCCCAGCGTCGGGCCCTCCGCCTCCGACCAGACCCTCTCCCACCCCGCCAACCCTCTCCTCCAGCGGCGGTGGTGCCTGCGCTCACCGGCAGCGGGGACGCCACGCAGTCACCGTCTCGGGCTGGCAGCCTCCGGGTGCACCCAGCCCCCACGCCCTGCCTGCTTCTCACCTCTGAACGCTCTCTGTAGATCTATTGACGCTATCCCTGACAACCAAAAGTTTAAGCAGCTGCAGAGGGAGCTTTCCCAAGTGCTGACCCAGCGCCAGATCTACATCCAGCCTGATAATTGAGCCGATCCAGGTACCCTGCCTGCCAGGCGTGACAGCTGCCCACTAAACAGCACTCACCAACCGCCGGGCCCTGCGCGCCCAGTTAAACCTCCACTAACCCCCGTGCGCTCTTGGCTGCTGGGCGGCCGTATAACATGTTGCCTTGGCCCGCGTAACGGACACGTTCACGTGTGTGGTGTGTGCTGTGCACTGAGCGAGGTCCCGGGGAGACGGGTGGTTTCAGCTTTGGCTCCAGAAGGAGCCCAGGCCAGGGAACTAACGCGGGCTCTGTCGGAGGCCGCTGTGTGCACGCACAGCTGCCCTCTGCTCCCCACATGCCTCGGGGTGGCCTTAGGATCTCCCCCGCAGCCACACACACCCTGCCCCGTGGCACAGGGACTGAGGCAGCTGGCTCGGGGGACCCCACTCTCCGAGGCTCAGGACAAGCGTGGGGGGAGCCGTCGTGCCCCTGACCAGATGCTGCTGCTCCAGACCGGCTGCTGCTGGAGCGGCCTGGTGCCGGGGCCGTGCCGATGGCGGAGCTGGAGCCTGTGCCGGGGCCGTGCCGATGGCGGAGCTGGAGCCTGTGCCGGGGCCGTGCCGATGGCGGAGCTGGAGCCTGTGACAGACACGGACGGATGAGGGCGCTCGGCGCTCTTGCGGAGGGCGGGGGCTGTTAGAATGAGGCGTTTGGTGACCCAGCCAGCAGGGCCGCCGAGCCCCCAGGCACAGGGTCCGAGGCCCGAGGCCCAGCCCAGAAGAGCTGCTGGGAAGTCTGGGGGTGGCGGTGCTTACTAAGCAGCCGGGGCTGCCGCCCTTGCACGGTTGCGGGATCTCACGGCCAGGGCGTCTCAGCCGCCAGCCTCGCCTTGCGGCGCTCGGGCAGCCAGCAGGGGCCGTGGTCTTCCTATGTGGAGTGCGGCCGTGACCCTCCCAGTGACGGCCCTGCTCCTTCGGCCTCCAGCTGCTCCAAGCTCACGTCCACAGCTCTAACCTGGTTCTGACTCTGGGCTTGGTCCTTGCGGGGCGGGGCTGGCAGGACCCAGCGCCGCGTCCTGTCTCCCCAGGAGAGCCAGCTGTGCCGGGCGAGGGAGCCGCTGCTCTCTGGTCACGCCCTCCGACGTGAGCTCAGTGAGGCCCGCAGAGCACTGCCCACGACTGGGCGCCTGGGAGCCACCACCCTGCCTTTGGCCGCTGCAGAACTCGGGGCAAAATCTGCCTCAGCTGGCGTTTCCCACGGGCGCTCCTCGGCCTGTGCTGACGGCTCGAGTCCTGTCTGTGCCCACTCTGGCGTCTCCAGGACTCGGTCCCCAAAATCCAGTCTCCTGGGCCCTGCTTCGCTCTGCTCTCCCCAGCACGCACACGTGGCGGGGACACCTGACCCTTCCTTTCCATGGTTTGCGTGGGTCTGACGTCAGACCTGAGGCTCTCACCGCACGGCCAGCCCAGCGTGGCGCCCAGCGGCCCCTGCACTGAGAAAGTTAGCCAGCCACTTTGCGCCTGGCCGGCCGTCTGTCCAGTGCGTGTGACAGGTCAGGGCCGTGCCGGGGGCGTTTCTCCAAGCTCCAGTTGCTCATCTGGGATGCGTGTGGGGGAGAGCACTCAGGTGGGTGACGCCCACGAACTGCAGCGTTCCCAGTCCCTTTAACCCCACCCCACCCCGCAAGCCTGGGGTTCGCCAGCGGGGGCCCAGGCCACCCTTTCCTCTGCCGCATTTGGAATCCTGGCAAGGTTTTTTCCGGGCCAAGCTGACAGCTGCTCACGGGCCGTGAACCCAGCATGCGCCACCGTGCAGCCGCTGGTTTCCGGAACACTCGCCAGGCGGCAGCCCCTGCCCCCTGTTCTCCGCAGGGCCGGGGCCGAGCCTCCTCCTGGGCCCCTCCTAGTCCCAGCAGCTGATTGGAAGCGGGGTCCTTGCTACGTTGTGCCTGGAAGCCTGGAGGCCACCATTGGGTTCCGCTAGCTGCGGTCATGGTCAGCCTGGCAGACACGAGCAACTGTCCCTGTTGGCTTCCCCTGAGCCGCGCCCCCTGCAGCAAATCCCAGGCTCCCGGTCCCCAGGCTGGGCCTGTGCTGACCTGGGAGAGGGGTGCCCGAGCCCACACCCCAGCACCTTGCCGGCCACGTCGGGGAGGCGCGAGCCCCACGGCCCCGTGCTCCTGCCACTCGGCCCGCTGTTGACGCCTTGTCTCCCTTGCAGGTCTGTGCAGACTTTTGCAGACAAATCTAAACAAGAAGCGCTTAAGAACGACCTGGTGGAGGCTTTGAAGAGAAAGCAGCAGAGCTAAGCCCCTGCTCCGCGCTAGCCGGACACGCCGCGCACTCTTTAGGTTCCTTTCCTAGAAAACTCGTTTTCTGCTCCCTGTCCCCGGCCCCTCCCTCCCCGACAGGCCCCTAACAACGCGCATCCTCGACCGCACAGCGCCATCTCCCCAATAAAGCCCAGTCACCGCCCTGCTCCGGCTCCGAGGCCTGCTTCCCACCGTTCCGCTGTCAGAACTCTGGTGTCTGCATAGAGCCCGCGAGGGCCCGGTCCGCCCCGCCCGCCCCCCCCTTAGGCATAAAGACGCTGTCCGTCAGCCCCTCCCCTCCCCCTTTTTGTTACATTGGTGTAAAAAATGTAAAACAAAAAAATTTTATGAAATAACTGTGGTGTGTGAGAGACAGAAGGAAACCTGGAGGTGCGACTCCAGTGCGTTTGGGAGTTGCTTGGGCGGGGGGCGGGGGACAGGGGCCAGCCCTGGGCGGAAGGAGAGGGGCTCAGCCGTCCTGTGCAGGCTTGCCCCTGTCCCTCGGAGGCCGCGGGGTGGGGGCGGGGCTGCTCTTCTGGCCAGGTGCTTTTCTGTCAATTTTTACGGAATGCAAAAGGAGTTTTTTGTTTTATTTTGTTTTTTTGTAAAGCTTAACAAAAAATATCTACATCTTATACTTGAGCCTCCATACTTAAAAAAAGGAAAAAAAGAACAAAAAAATTAAATAAAAAGAAACTGGGACGCAGTTAGCACTGGGTCTGCCGTCTTCTTTCTCGCACGCCTCCCTCGAAGGCCCGCGTGGCCTCAGCCGGGAGGGGGAGGGCTGACTCCACGGTGGAGACGCCCCGGCCGCTGAGCAGGTGCGGGGCTTGCCGGGGAGTGGGTTCCGGAGCCCTGGGCCTCCTTGCGCCCCGCCTTCCAGACCAGCCTGGTAGGGAAACGCGGGGCGGCTGTGGAGCGCCTGCGCAGGCCGGTCCTTGGGCACCCCCGTGCCTCCCCAGCCAGGTGCCGGCACGCCCCTTTCAAGTGGGAGAGTGGGAGGAAGCAGGCTGTGGGCTTGGGGAACCCGCAGAGCTACAGGATGGGCCTTTCTCCCCCCCCACAAACCCCAGGCCAGAAGGTCCTCGCCTGCTGCCCACAAGACCCTACCCCCACCCCGAGTGCAACACAGCACAGCACACGGGAGCTGGAACCACAGAGCCCTGCACTCGCGTCCTCTCCACCCTGGGGGGTTCCAGCAGCTCTTGCCACACAAGCGGAACAGATGGGCGACTGAGACGCTGCGATGCTGGCCTCGCTCTGGTCACCGCTGTGCACCGCACTGTGCCGAGGGCCTGTCGCTCACCTTTGTCAGGTGGCCAGAAGTCATACGTGAAACCTGGAAGTCGCAGCTGTGCTGTGCCAGGCTGGATCTTGCTCTGTCTTCTGGAATCTTCTGCAGGAGCCACCACTGCTAGTTTGGATGCTAGTGACTGGGGCTCTGATACTGGGTTTGCTGGATGGGAGGGAGTGAGTGGGGAGCCGTGGCCTGGCCAGTCCCTGCCCTACACACTCCCAGGCATGCTGGCTGGCAGGGCCCCTAGAGCATTCCAAGATATGGAGGGAGAGGCTGAGTACATGGCAGAGCAGTGGGGTGGGGGTGGAGTGGCCTGTGGTCTGTGGGCTGCAGGCGATGCGCTCCTGGGGTGGGCAGCTCGTCCCCCACCTCGCAGGTGCCCCTGGATGCCAGGTAGCAGAATGGGAGGCAGCCTGGGGGCGGGGGGCTCTGTGGGAGCCCAGCAGGCACCATGGGGCCAGAGCACTGCTGGCAGATGGCACAATCCGGGGCTCTGTCTCCCCGGCCCCTTTCACTGCCCACCTACCTCTGGGGTCCTCCCTGGCTTCCGCTGGACCCAGCTCCCAGAACCCTGTCTCCCGATCCCCGGCCGACCTCTGCCCTGTGCGGTGGGGCGGGCACTGTGGAGTAGTGCCAGCCTGCCGCCTCGGTGCAGTGACCCCAGCCGGGCCCGTGAAGATGCACTCCGGCCGGTCACAGCGGCCGAGCTCTCTTCCTCCTGCGAGCTTCCTCCACGCTGGCTAGCGTGTGGGGAACCTGGCGTCCCCCTGCCCATAACCTGCAAACCCTATAAAGGCTGGAAGATGAACCCTGGCCAGCCCCGGCCAAAGCCAGGTAGGCAGGGGGCTGGGAGCTGCCCCACCCGCTCCACCACCCCTCACTGCTCTCAGCTTTGTGCCCCGCAGGGCCCTCCTGCCCGCGAGGGAGTTCCCAGGAAGGCCCTGGCCCCCGCCTGCAGCAGGCAGTCTGTTGGGGCCCAAGAACAGTTCAGGGCCGAGCCCTGCCCCCGCTGCCCCCTCCCCCTGTAGGTCCCACCCATCCTGCTGGCCGCCACCTTCTCCAGGAAGGTCTCCCTGGTTGTCTCTTCAGCTTTGGAGCTCAGCCCCGGTGGCTGCGCCTCTGTGGGGTGGGGAATCTTTTTTTCTGCCAAGGGCCATTTGGATATTTAGAACATCCTCCGCGGGCTGTACGAACTGAACTTAGAAGGTAGCTGCTATTGATTTATTGGATTCCGAGCCCTGTCTGCGGTTCTCTTGGCAGGGCCAGACCACTAGACCCTGCGGGCCTGACGGGACCCCGGGGCCGTTTTCAGGTCGTCTGACGCTGCGGTACCGTCACCCCATTTCACAGATGAGGTAACGGGCACCCAGATGCAGGACCAAGGGTGGACCTTGACTGCCCTGCTCTTGCTGAACACCGAGCAGCAGCTGCCCCCACCCCAGCCCCCTCGTGCCGCTGCGTCCCCAGCACCCAGGGTGGGGCCTGCCACGGAGCCGGCCCAGAGCAGCAGTCTACAGACACCTCGACGGGACGCCCCCAGCGGCCCAGAGCAGCCTACAGACAGGACGCCCCCTAGCGGCTCCCAGGCAGCCGGGCCCGCGCACCCAGGGACTGAGAGGCCAGCCAGGGGCCCCCAGGGGGCGCTCAGGCACCATGAGGTAGGTGGGTGTGAGGGCAGCCCCGCCCCCAAGGCTCCCAGGGACGGCAGCCTTCGCCCTGGGAGGCCGGGGCTCGGTGGAGGGGCAGCTGGGCCACGGGACAGCAGCAGTGCCCACACCCCTCCCTGCCTGGGCGTGGCACGTGGAGGGCTCCGCCTCCCTGCCTGGGCGTGGCACGTGGCGGGCTCCGCCTCCCTGCCTGGGCGTGGCACGCGGAGGGCTCCCTCATCCCGGGCTCAGCCGGGGGCTGCTCAGCTAGGGAGCAGGGGCTCGCGCTCCGCGGCGGTGGCGGTGGTGGTGGCGGAGGCGGCGGCAGCGTGGTTTCTGTACAGCAGGAACTGGACGGAGATCTGAGGGCCCAGGTTAAGGCCAAACCTGGCAGGCGGGGGGGCCTGGGGCTCCCCCAGAGGGACCTCCCTCCACCCTCCCTCCCTCGCCCCCTCGGTGGGTGGGAAGGGTCACTGGGGCCCGCCGACCTCTGTTCTCACTGTGCCTTCCACACCGGATGTCTGCCGGGCTCCTCAAGCCCTAGCCAGACCCCGGGTCAGGCTGCCTCCCCCGGCAGCCTCCCCGGCCCTCGTCTGTCCACTCTACAAGCTCCGTGGCTTCCCCTGGGCTAGCGCTTAGAGCTCCGACTTCCTGTGCGCACACCCAGCAAACGCTGAGACAAGGGCAGCTCGGTGAATTTCTCCCAAGACTCCTGGCACCGTGGGCTAAGCCTCTCCCTGCGGCACCAGCATCCCAGGTGGGCGCCGGTTCGAGTCCCGGCTGCTCTGCTTCCGATCCCGCTCTCTGCTACGGCCTGGGAAAGCAGTAGAGGGCCCGAGTGCTCGGGCCCCTGCACCTGTGTGGGAGACCCCAAGGAAGCTCCTGGCTCCTGGCTTCGGGTGGACCCAGCTCTGGCTGTTGTGGCATCTGGGGAGTAAACCAGAAGATGGAAGACTGACTCTCTCTCTCTCTCTGTCTCTCTCTCTCTCTCTCTCTCTGCCTCTCAGATAAATCTTAGAGAGAGACTTGTTTAGTGAACCCTCGCTGAGCACTGGCTGAGGGCCGTCTCGGGTGTGTGCCTCCAGGTACTCAGACTTCTGCCCCCATCACCTGCATGAGACAGCCCCGGTCAACCAGAGGTCGACAGCTGCCCTGTGTCGCGCGGCTGGGAAGCGACCGTAACTGGCGTTGTCATCACGTTGCAGCTCTCATTCCCACAGCTTCCCGGGCTGGTTCCTGCGTTCCCCAGGGCCTTTGCATAGGCTGTGCCTAGAGCAGTCTTCCCTCGCCTTTGCCTAACTTCTTCAGGCTCAGTTTAAACAAGACTTGTGGAGACCTCTGCTGACCGTGCAGGCAGACCGCCCGGCGCTCTCGGCAGCAACGGGGCCACGGCGGTGGCGTGATCTGGTATCCCGTGTGCCCGCTCCGCCTCCCCACGGAGCCACAGGCTTCCCTGGACGAGGGCCGGTCCGCTCCTGCTCAGTGGGTCCACGGCCTGGCTGCATGGCCGGCACACGAGAAGCGTGCGCTCTTGAGTCAACGAGGGAGGGAAGGAGGGAGGGGTAGTGACCCCGCAGCGGCCGCAGGCAGAGCCCCCGCCCGTGCCGCCCTGCGCCCGCGAAGGATACCACGGTGTCCAACAGCAGCACCCCGAGGCTGCCCACGAGCCAGGGCAGGTGGTGCAGCAGGTAGCTGCCCTCGCTCTGGCCCACCTCGGGGTTCTTGAGCAGCACGCTCGTCCCGTACAGCGTGTTCCCCAGCATCACCAAGGCGAACAGGGAGTAGGAGATCCCCTCGGTGGACTTCCGCAGGAACTGGGGGCGCGGCGGGGGGAGGGGTCGTGCTGGCCCATCACGGTGTGGCGAGGCCAGCCTGGCCTGGGACCAGCCCCACCCGGCCCTCCTCCTCTTCCTCTCCTGGAGCCCGCCCGCTGAGGCCACACTGCTGCGCCCACTCTCCGGCCTTGCAGTCTCTCAGGCCCAGCTGCCTCCCCACCCCAGTCCCCACCGCCTCCTCTGCCTGACCTCTGCCCTCCCTGCGACACACGCAGGTCTCACAGGCACCTGCAGGCCCGGGTGCTGGGGGCACGACGGAGGCTCGGAGAGTGGGATCACCTTGCCCAAGCCCAGGCGGAGTGCGGCCCGGACCTGAGACTCCCACCCACTCTCCACCCGGAGGGCCCACCCCCGGCTCACGTTGGTGCGGATCTGGGGCAGCCGGGAGAGCAGATAGAGCACGCTGGAGACGGAGCCGATGACGAAGCCGACGACCTCCTGCCGGGTGAAGGGCTGGCGGGGGCGGGGGGGGGGGGTGCGGTGAGCCTGCAGCCCACCCGGCCCCCAGGCATTCCGGACCCCCACCCCATTCTAGCCCCACGCCCCTCACCTCACCTTATTGCCTGGCTCCAGAGACAGCAGTGTCCGTCCCTGGAAGACCTCCGGCCGGGCGGCCACGGGCCCAGCACTGCTCAGCAGCGGCACAGCACACACCGTCCCCATGACGAAGAGCAGCACGGAATTGATGGGCACAGACACTGGACACGGGGCGGGGGGGCGGGGTTGGGGTCTGAGTGGCAGCGGAACCCTGGCCCTGACCCTCAGTGCTGTGTGACCTCACACCGGTGACCGAGCCTCTCTGGGCTGGAGGGTGTCAAACAGAACACCTCTCCTAGGGTGGGAGGCGAACCGGGGGGACAGCGGGGTCACCAACAGCAGAAAACCCCCCAGCTGACCGGGCCTAGTGCCCCTGCGGAACCCTGGAGGGCAGAGGCAGCCGGGCTGGGAGAGGATGCCCTCGCCTCACCTCCCCAGCCCGCACGCACGGCTGCACGCGGAGGAGGAGGCAGGAGCCCCCGCCAGGCCTGCAGGCCGAGCACTAGCAGAACCCCGCCCCGTCAGGTGCGCCCAGTGCCCTGCAGCCTCCACCTTGGCCAACAAAGGCTCAGCCTCGCAGACAAGGCCTTGCCGAGGTCGGCTTCATCGCCCAGCAGCGGGGAGCCCGCGTCGTCCCGGCTCCAGGCCCTCTGGCTGCCAGCCGAGTGCTGGCACAGAGCGGCCGCCATACTCACACCGAGGCGGGCGTTTCTTGAACTTGTAGTAGAAGTACAGCGTCAGCATCACCAGGTCCGCCGAGACGTAATACACGGCTGTGTAGGTCTGCAAGGGCAGCGGGTCCAGCGCTGGCTGTGGCCCAGGCTCCGGCCCACGCCCCAGCCGGGGACCCTGCCCTGAAGGAGGGGACCCCCGTTCCCACTGAGCAGAATGAGACCCAGGCGAGCAAAGGGCCACGGCCACGCAGGGGCTCAGGGCCGGCCTGGGAGCCGTGAAGGCTTCCCGCTAGCCCCCGTGGGCACACAGTGCAGGGGAGCGACGCCAGCCAGGCCTCCCACGGGAAACCTCCTTTCTCAGAGCCGGACACCTGGAATGCGCGCTCAAGGTCACGGCAGCCCAGGGGCAGACCCCAGCGGGCTTGTGGCTTGATGTGACTGCCCACTGTCGCACAGCTCGGCGGGCAGAGGCAGAGGGAATGACAGGCCGGGCCTTCCTCCTGCCGGCCTGGGCAGCCCGCCCCACCCGGGGCCAGCGCACCTGCAGGGGCAGCTGGTCGGCGAGGAAGGAGCCGATGAGGTTGCAGGAGTCTCCGCCGATCCAGCCCAGGAGGAACCACAGGGACAGGGCCTGGTCCATGTTGCCGGTCTTGCAGGCCTTGATGAACTGGCTGTGGAAGAGGAGCTGCGTGTGCTCAGAGGCCCGGGGCCACACAGCTGCCAGACATGGGCCACAGGGCAGCCAGCAGGGCCGGTGGGTGGACAGTGGAGGGAAGGCTAGAGCCCACCCGTCCTGCAGCTGGCTCTCAGGGCCCGCTTTGTCCTTGGGAGGACTCTTATCAGGAGAATGCCTTCTTTTTTAAATTTTGGGCTTTGTTTTTTTCTTTTAAACAGTTATTTGAAAGGCAGAGAGAGAAAATCTCAGGGGGGCCGGTGCCGTGGCTCACATGGTTAATCCCCCGCCTGCGGTGCCGGCGTCCCATATGAGCACTGGGTTCTGGTCCCGGCTGCTCCTCTTCCAGGCCAGCTCTCTGCTGTGGCCCAGGAGTGCAGTGGAGGATGGCCCAGGTGCTTGGGCCCTGCACCCCATGGGAGACCAGGAGAAGCACCTGGCTCCTGGCTTCGGATTGGCGTAACTCCAGCCGTAGCGACCATTTGGGAGGTGAACCAATGGAAGGAAGACCTTTCTCTCTGTCTCTCTCTCTCTCACTGTCTAACTCTATCTGTCAAATAAATAAATAAATAAATAAAAAAGAAAGAGAGAAAATCTCAGAGAATCTTCCATCCGCTGCTTCACTCCAGAAATGGCCACAGCAGCTGGGGCTGGGCCAGGCTGAAGCCAAGAGCCAGGGGCTCCAGCCAGGTCTCCCGTGTGGGTGGCAGGGATCCAAGTCTGGGCGCCACCAGCTGCAGCCTTCCCAGGTGCGCCAGCAGGGAGCTGGATGGGAAGTGCAGCAGCCGGGACTTGAACCTGCTCTGGGCTTGCACGGCAAGGTTTGGAGGTTTGGAGTCAGGTCTGTGCTTGGCGCCACTTCCCAGAGACCCTGGCTGCTTTCTCGAATGGAGGGGGTGGGGGCAGCACAGCAGGCCAAGGCCTGGCTGTTGTGGGCGTTGGGAGCACAAACCACCAGACAGGAGCGCACACTCATGCTCTCTCCCCACACCCCCCAAATAAATAATTTTTAAAATGTAGATAGAAACTAAATATTGCCTTATCTCACCCATCACCCACACACCAGCAACAGAGGGAGCCGGACACTGGCCCTGGTTCCCACGCCAGGCCCCCACGCCCCCTCTCCCTCTGTTAACCCAGCCTCGTTCCCCTCTCCCTCTCAGGGATCGTCCTAAAACCCCAATCTTCCAAACCCATGGGCACCTCCGGGGCTCAGCAGGAAAGTCCTCGCCCCGCCCGGCCTGCCAGCCCCTCCCACAGCCCTGCTCCGCCGACCCCTCCTCATCATCTTCAGTTTCAGGAAGCGCCGGTTCCTCCCGGGACCGCGTCCACGTGGGCTCTGCCGCATCTCCTTCCTCCTTCTCCGTAACATTCAACACCCGAGAGGCCCGAGAGGCCCGGGAGGGCAGGGCAGTGCTTCTCAGCCACGCCCACACCACTCTCTGTCCCATCCAGGAGAGGCCAGGTCCCCGAGAGCAGGGGGACAGCTGCCACCCTTCCAGCCGCCACTCCGGCTCTCTCCCAGGCTTCCGGTGCTCCTGTGGTCCACCAGCCAGACCCCGACCGGAAGCGGACGCCTCAGCCAGCTCCTTGGAGAGATCTGGAAGTTCTCATCCTGCCCACGACAGGGAGTCTCTCCATGGCTCCGGCAGTCCCCCAGCCCTGTCCACCTGCCTCCTGGGGGCACCTCCAATCCACCCACCACGGTCCCCAGGACAGCCTCCCTCCTCCAGCCTCCCTCTCCGCCCCTCCCTGCCATGCCCAGACGGGACGCTGGGCCAATTCAGTGGGGAAGGCACAATCTTTCTTCTACACGTGGCACTGGGACAACAAGCTATTCACAGCAGAACAATGTGATCAGGCCCCTACGTGCTACGGATTAAACATCTAAATGTCAGAGGCCCAGCCACAAAACTCCTAAAAGGGGAAATTTCTGGTACTTGAATTAGGCTACGGTTTCTTAGCTATGACACACAAAAAATAAGTATAAAAGAAAAGGTGGATAAACTGGACATCACCAAAATTTAAAACTCCTCCACTTCAAAGGATATGACGCAGAAAGCGAAAAGAGGGGTGGGCATCTGGTGCGTGGCTAGGACCCCACTTGGGACAGGCGCACCCCACGCCGGAGGGCCTGGGTTCAATTCCCAGCTCCACTCTCGATTCCAGCTTCCTGCTAACACACAGCCTGGGCAGCAGCGGGTGACAGCTCAAGTGCTGCGGTCCCTGCCACCAGGTGGGAGACCAGGTTGCAGCTGAGGGTTCCTGGCTTCGGCCTGGCCCAGCCCCACATTTGCAGGTATTTGGGAAGTAAACCAGTAGATGAGAAATCAGTCTCTCTCTCTCTCTCTCTCTCTCTGCCTTCAAATAAAATAAGTAGCTTTTTTTCAAAGATAGCGGGGGCGCAGCAGTGTGGCCCAGCAGCCTAGGCTACACCTGCAGCGCCAGCAACCCATATCAGAGCACCACTTGGAGTCCCAGCCGCTCCACTTCCAATCCAGCTCCCTGCTAACGCACCTGGGAAGGCAGCACCCATGGGCGAGACCTGGAAGAAGCTCCTGGCTTCAATCTGGCCCAGCCCTGGCCATTGCAGCCATTTGGGGAGTGAACCAGCGGATGCAAGAACTCGCTCGCTCTCTCTCTCTCTCTCTCTTCTGTAACTCTTTCAAATCAATAATCTTCAAAAAATAAACTGTGGCGCTAGTTACACAGCCTGTAGACACCAGAACCATGGAGTTGGGCACTGAACTGGGCTCACTGCAGCGCGTGGCTGCCCCCGGTGACGCTGTGAAACCGGCCCGCTTCCGACAAAAGCCTTCTCTTCACCTGAGCCACGCAGGACAGCTCACGGGTTACACACCCTTCGCGGCCTGTGTGTTTACATTTTTATTATTTATTTTTTCATCTTATTTGAAAGGCAGAGAGACAGAGACAGACAGATCTTCCATCCCCTGGTTCACTCCCCAGATCCTGCCACAGCGAGGGGGCCCGAAGCCAGGAGCTGAGGACTCCATCCGGGCCTCCCACGTGCTGGCAGGGACCCAGTCACCTGAGCCATCTCTGCTGCCTCCTACGTCTGCATTAGCAGGGAGCTGGAGTCGGGAGCCAGAGGCGGGCACCGAACCCAGGCATCCGGACGCAGGACAGAGCCATCGCTTAACCACTCGGCCGGATGCCTGCCCCAGCTCCTTCACGACCAAGCCCGCCTGCCTCCGCCCAGGGCAGCAGCCTCTCCCCCATGCTGCACACGAGGAAGCAGCAGGACCAGCAGCACTGGGGCCGGCGCGGCGGTGTCGGAGGTGAAGCCTCCGCCTGCAGTGCTCGCATCCCATATGGGCGCCAGTTCAAGTCCCAGCTGCTCCACTTCCGAACCAGCTCTCTGCCATGGCCTGGGAAAGCAGTAGAAGATGGCCCAAGTCCTTGGGCTCCTGCACGCGTGTGGAAGTCTTGGAAGAGGCTCCTGGCTCCTGACTTCAGATCAGCCCAGCTCCAGCCATTGTGGCCATTTAGGGAGTGAATCAGTGGATGGAAGACCCCTCTCTCTGTCTCTCTCTCTCTCTGATGATAACTCTCCTCTCAAATAGATAACCAATCTTTTAAAACAAAAAAAAAGAAAGAAAGAAAAAAGCCAGCACCACCAACAGCTTCAGACCGTGCACACAAGTGCAAAGCCTCTGAGTTGAGCCTTGGCATATGCTCCCCTGTGTTATTCTCAGAGCAACAATGGGGAACAATATTCCCATTTTACAGGTGGGGAAACTGAGGCACAGAGCAGTGAAATGACTTGCCCAGGTGGGAGCGGGGCTGAGTATGGCCGCCCCAGACCACCAGGCCATTACACAGTGTGTCCTTGTATCCTGACGGCAGCAGTGGCCACACAAGGCCGCGCCCACTGCCACCACTGTCTCCGCTGCCACACTGCCCATGCCTAGAGGACAGAGGCCGTGCCTGGCAGGCACTGCCCCCCACCACACGTCAGGGAGGGTGGGGCGGACACGGGCTCTGCAGAGGCCCAAGGCCAGCCAGGTGGGCCCTCCCAGCAGTGCTTGGAGCTCCCGCCCCCACCCACCGTGCAGCCCTGCCTGGCACGGCTGCCCGGTGCTACTCACGGGAAGGTGGAGGCTGAGAAGCAGAGGATGGAGATCAGGCCCAGGCCCACGCTGGCCTCGTCCCAGCCGTCGTAGGCACACTCGCCGAACACGTCCCAGATCCACTGGCGGGAGCCGTTGGGGCAGCTGGAGAAGTTGCCAGAGGTCAGCTTCCTCCAGACCATGGCTGCGGACCGGGCGCCCCCAGCCCGGGGGGCGAGCAGAGAGGAGGGCTCTGCAGGAAGGAAGAGAGGGCGGCTTCAGCCTCGGACAGCCCGGCCCGGGCCTTGGTGCTCGCCCACGGGCACACGGGCAGCCGGCAGGCTCACAGGCGGAAACACGGCACGGCGACCACACAGCGCACAGGAGCGGGGATCTGCCGTCGGGGCAGCGCCTCCAGATCCCAGCCTCACTGCCTGTGACGCCATGGCCTCAGCAGGCGCTCGGCCTCCTCGTGCCTCAGCTCTCTCGCCTGTACAATGGGGGCAAGAACACTGCCTCCCTCACGCTGTTGCGGTGCAGGTTAATGAGTTCAGAGAGAGCGCAGCATGGAGTCCCCAGTGCTGCCTTTTGTTAGAACCCCGGCACACCCAGATTGCTTCCGGTTCTTCTGTAATGATGCTACGCCGCTCTGCGGAGGCCAGGCCTAAGTCCAGGATCTCTCACACAGCGGGTTAAGCCACCACTTGCAACGCCAGCACCGCGTGTCGGAGTGCTGGGGTGTGAGTCCCGGCTGCTCTGCTTCCAATCCAGCTCCCTGCTCATATACACACCCAGGAAGGCACTGGAAGATGGCCCAAGTCCTCAGGCCCCTGCCACCCATGTAAGGGACCAGGATGGAGTTCTAGGCTCCCGGCTTTGGCCTGGCCCGGCCCAGCCATTGCGGCCATTTGGGGAATGAACCAGGGGATGGAAGTTCCTCTCTCAGTGTCACTCTGCATTTCAAATAGATAAAAATGAATCTTAAAAACAATAATAAAGTAGGGCCACCTGCACATCGGTGAGATAGGGCAGGGAGGCACCGCTGGCTGGGATTCAAGTTCAAGGTGCTCCAGCCCATGTCTTCCCAGGAGATCACGTGGCGTGCGGGATGCTGCCAGCAAGGGGCCCCCAGTGGCCCCAGCTCCTCACTACTAACAAAGCTGCAGGATGGCTGCCTGCAGGGGCTGCAGGGACGGTACCACCAGTTGCCCGAACCAGGGTCCCCGGAACAAGGGTAGAGCAGTCACTGCCTGTGTGATGACCCTAGAAAAGGCACAGAAAGTGCCGGCTGGCTGGAGCCACCTCCACGGTGACAAGCCCAGCACAGACTGCTGGGCCCCTGCCAGCTCTGTGCCCCACCCCTGGCCTTGGGAGGACCATGAGTGATCTGCCAGGGCCAGCGGCCAGGAAGCCAAGGACTCAACGCCAGGACCGAGTCCCAGAGCCTCCCGTGGGTGAACCTCCTGTGGGCTGGCTACCCGGCTTCTCCTTTTTACACTGAGCCAAGAGGGACTTCCTCCCCAGGCCGGGGCTCTCTCCAGCCTCCGTCGCCCCCAGCTGGGACACGCCTGGGGAGCCGCCGAGCTCACAGGGAGCAGGAAGCAGCAGCAGTGCCAATGATGCAAGCCAGCTCCTCTGCTCAGGAAGCCAGACTCTCAGCCACGGACAGAGCTGGGGGCAAGGGCGCCCCAGGTCACTGTCCGCCTGGCACCCGGCACAGGGGGACCCCAGGCTGATGACCAGCAGCCGAGCTGACACAGGAAGCCTTTACGTGATGGCCATACGAGGCCACTCCAAGTTAACACAAAGCCCAGGGGAGAACCGGGCCAGAGGTGTTTCAGGTAAAGTTCGTTGGTTCCCAGCCCCCCTGCCCTCCCTCCTCCAATGTCAGCACAGTTCATCACACGTCATTCCACGTCATCCTCACCGCTCCCTGGCCAAGCAGGGAATGCCGTCCCGCTGTACAGATGAAACCGAGCGGCCGAGGGCAAGTGAATTACCCTGCCTGATCCTGTCCATCAGGCAGCGGTCACGCTCTACACGCACAAGCGGCCCTCGGCAGGTGCCTGACTACAGGCGCAGTGACTGTTTCCAGAATGAGAGTCCAGGATCTCAACCACCCTCGGGCCTGGGTCTCACTCGGTCTTCACCAGGCTAGGGTGGACACATCCTAGTGTGTTATTGGTGGGGACGGGGGTGGGGGTCATGAGGAAAGCACTTTGGTTTACAGGGCCCATGACACTGTCCCCTGACCTCGGACGGAGCCTCCGTGCAGCGCACGCTCAGGACACTCGGAGGCAGAGCGGAGCTCTAACAGCAGGCGCCTTCCTTTAAAGGCCACCGCGCAAAGTGCCTGTCGCTGGAAGCCAGGCGGGGTTCCCAGCTCCTGCGCAAGCAGCACCGAGCAAACAGATGAGTGGGGTCGCAACAGGACTTCAGGTCCTCCTGCAGGGACGGCAAAGGCAACTCTAGGGGTGCCCTGCAGTCTCCCTTGGAGGCACCTGCTCAAAATTCGGGGCCAGCGCTGTGCTGTAGCAGGTTAAGCCGCCACCTGTAGCACCGGGGACGCTGCTTCCCTTCCGATCCAGCTGCCTGCGTTAATGTGCCCAGGAAAGCAGCAGAGGATGGTCCAAGTCCTTGGGCCCCTGCACCTACATGAGAGACCTGGAAGAAGCTCCTGGCTCCTGGCTTCAGCCTGGCCCGACCCCAGTCATTGTGGCCATCTAGGGAGTGAAGCAGCAGATGGAAGACCTCTCTCTGTGTCTCTCCCTCTTTCTCTCTCTGTAACTCTCTGCCTTTCAAAATAAATTAAATTGGAAAATAACTCAGGGGCCGTGCACCTGGCCACGGCTCTGGGAGACCAGGGTTAGGCAGCTCTGGTGCTAAGAGGCAGCATCTCCCACCTCACCCAACCTCCTCTCCCAGACCCCAGCTAAGTGAAGAAAGTGCCCCCCACCAAATCAGACCAAGTATCCACCTCCGTCTACAGGGGCAAGTCCAAAGTCCTTGAGGCAAGGCCCCAACAGCCGCCAGCTCAGCCTTACCCACGGCCTCCCGCCCCAGGCCTTTGCACAAGCTGCCTCCCTCCCTAGGCCCGTCCATCTCCCCCTCCCACCCCCAGGGCCCGAGCGTGAGGCTCCGCCCAGGTCCTAAACCACACCCCTACCAAACAGGCTTTGCAAAAGCCAGCTGGACTACACACCACACACCTGCCCAGAGGCCAGGGTCCTCCCCGCTCAGCCACCCAGCCCAGGTCCAGGAAAGGAGGGGGGTGGGGAGGAGGAGGGAAGAGAAAGCAGGGAGGACAGCAAAGGGGAAGGGGGGGGAGGAAGAGGAAAGGTTGTGAGCGGGAAGGGCCCCGGGTGGAGGGGACAATCACGTGGAGCCTCCTGGGCTAGACTAGCAAGGACCCACTTCAGAGTTCTAATGGGGGGGGGGGGGCACGGGGGGGGGGGGGAGGTTTAAGCACTCATCTCTTAAGCTGTCTGCAGTGTTAAAGGACACAGCCCAGGCCAGGGGATTACGTGGGTGCTGCTCAGCACACACCCCCCCCCGCCGCCGTGGCGGTCACTCTGCTCCTGCCGCTGACCCCGCAGGACCCCGCAGGACCCCGCAGGACCCCGCAGGACCCCGCAGGACCCCGGCCACCCCGGCGCACAGCAGCTTCCAGGGCGCTGAATGCACGAGACCCGGCGCCCGCCGGACCACAGCCCCACACACTAGGGGGCCACAGCACGCGGGGCTGGGCAAACCGGGGCCCCCCTGCAGGCCCGGGCAGAGGGCGGGGCGGTCAGCGTCGCCGCTTCGGGGTGCGCCCTGTCCAGGTCCCCGGGTCAGCGGCCACGACGCCCAGCCGGTGACTCAGGACGCGCGCGGGCCGCCAGTCGGGAGGGATAATGACAGGGCAGCCATGGGGACAGCGGCGCCGGGGCCCCTCGCCGGCAGGGCCCGGGAAAAACAAGGCCAAGGCGAACCCGGACCCGCACCCAAACCCCGGCCCAGACGCCCGAGAAGCTGCGCTGGTCGCCCTCAGGTTGGGGAGCGACGGGGACATGGGCCCCCGAGGGCCACCAATCCCGGCCCGGGGCCTCGCCCCGGCACTTGGCGCCCCCGGCAGGGGACGGGAGCCCGGGACCTTGCAGGGGCTGGTGGTGGAAGGTGTGGCAGGGAAGCCCCGGGAGTCGCGACCCCCTGCCCCAAGCCTTGCCGCCAGCGCCCGCCGCGCCTCACCTCGCTAGCGCCGGCCGCGGGACCCGGCCTCCGGGTTCAGCTCGCGCTCTGGGTCAGCTGACCTGGCGCCGCCGCCCCGCCGGGGCCGCGCACTTGGCAGACGGTCCCTGGAGATCCAGCGTCCGCGCCGCGCTCTTGCCCTCGCTCCCTTACTTCCGTGGCGCTCCGCCCCCGCGGTGTGGGCGGGACCCGAGACGCCCCCTGCGCAAGCGCAGTCCCCATGCTGCGTGCAGGGTCTCGCGCCGTGGCCCGCGCCGCGGTCACCTGCGCTCGAGGCTCTGGGGCGCTGGATCCTTGCACTGCAGCCATGTCCCGACCGCTGCAGGCAGCTTCGGGAGCCCGGGCTCGGCCCGCCACGGTGCTGGGCACCATGGAGATGGGTCGCCGCATGGACGCCCCCGCCAGCGCCGCTGCCGTGAGCGCCTTCGTGGAGCGTGGCAACAGCGAGCTGGACACGGCCTTCATGTACGGCGACGGCCAGTCTGAGAGCATCCTGGGCGGCCTGGGGCTCGGGCTGGGCGGCAGCGGCTGCAGAGGTAACGGTGGTACCCGATGACCCCTGCGCCGGGCAGAGCTGATTCCGCCCAGCAGGACGCGGACCCAGAGTGCACGCCACCTGCCCCCACCCACCCACTCACCCCGCATCTCTAGGAACCCCGGGCTCGGCAGGCACGTCCCGCCCCGGACACCTGGGCTGGCCCGGACTCTTCTCCGCATCTCCCACCTTCCGGGGGCGCACTCGGAGCCTCCAACCCTGCCGGGCGCCCATAGCCAGCCCCCACCCCGGGCTCCATCTCCTTGCTCCCCAAGCAGGCTTTTCCCGCCCTAGACGGTCCCCTCAGTTGGCAGAATCTTTGGCAACTGCAGGGTTGCCCTGGGGGAATAGGAGCATTAGGGTGGGGGTGGGGAGAGGGGGGAGAGGCCTTTCTGTCCCTTCTGTCCTGGGGCTGTAGACCAGAGAGTGGCTGACCACTCCAGGGAGCTCAGAGGCCCCCCGGGAGCACACTGGGGGGCCTGGGGGTGGCGCAGGGCACCCGGCGCTGATAGTAGCTTCCTGCAGGAGCACCTGGGAAAGGGGGGGCTAGAGGTGGAAGTTCAGTGGCCGCGCAGGAACTCAGCTTGGACGAGCAGAGTGAGGTGTGAGGACAGCCAGTGACCCCGCACAGCCCGGGAGGGGAACGCGGTGGCCAGAGCCTGGTGCCATTGGCAGCGCCTTAGGGCACACCCTGTCCTCCCTCCCGTCCAGTCCAGTGAGGAGCTCTGCCCAGGTGCACGGCTGCAGGCACGGGTGGGCCCCTGCCTCCCTGGTCCACGCTCTGTCCGGTTCACCTGGCCTCTCCCTGAGACTGAAGATTGCGTGTCTGAATTGGTTTTTCTTTTCTGGTCTTTCCCTGCTTCTTTCTTCGAGGCCAGGGCCAGGCTGGGCCAAAGTCCTCAGATCAGACCCGCGGCAAAGTTCACACGCAGGATGAGTGCACGGGGGTGTGGGGGAGGGGGAGCATGGAACTTGCACCCCTCTGGCCTGCAGGGTTGGCTTTGTTGCTGGCATTCTTCTCGGGGGCAGGAACTGTGTTAAATTAACTCACTTCCAAGCTGCTTGGGTGGCAGAACACAGCGGATGTGCTGTGTGGGCACCCATCAGTGAGTCTGGCGGGGAGGCGGGGCTCTCCTTGCCCCACCCTCAGACTCAGGGCTGCCGGGGCCCCTTTCCAAAGGCTGGGTTTCTGCCCTAAATGTTTCCAGGGCTGCCCGCTTGAGTCTGCCCCACACCGCAGCCGGACTGAGTGTAGCTGACCGTGGACCCGTGACAGCCCTGTGCAAGACATCCAGATGGAGAACCCGTGGGGGTCGAGTCTGCGCCCCCTCCTCGGTCACGTTCCACCACGCTCTGCCCTGGAATTCATGCCGTTGGAACGCAGAACGGGAGCCTCCCAGCTGTGTCTGTCTCTGGCTTTGCACGTGTCCCACACAGGGCAATGCACCTCCCACCCTTCCTTGTAGGCTGGGAACTCAGCCTGGGGAGCCTCCCCAGAGAAACGGCCCCGGACTCACAGGCTGGGCCTGGCCGCTGGGCTGCTTCAGCACCTGCCCCTCCGGATCGGGGGCCCTGGGAACCCTCAGATCTCTGTATCCATGGCATCTCTGCACCCTCGGTCTGTATTACAAGGCCTGGCCTAGCCAGCAGTCTGGTGACCTTGACAGTGACTGTCACAGAAGCAAACACTGAAAGCTGACTTCAGACGTTATTGAATCCTGTGACCCCTCTGTGAGAGAGCATCTTACAAACAGGGAATTGAGAGGCTCAGGGTTCATGGTGGTTCACCCAGGTGACGTGGGGTGGGAGCAGCTCTTCTAAGTCTGTTTTCTGTTCTTCCTCCAAGTGAAAATCGCCACCAAAGCCAACCCCTGGGATGGGAAATCGCTGAAGCCCGACAGCGTCCGGTCCCAGCTGGAGACGTCGCTGAAGCGGCTGCAGTGCCCCCGCGTGGACCTCTTCTATCTGCACGCGCCCGACCACGGCACCCCCGTGGAGGAGACGCTGCGCGCCTGCCACCAGCTGCACCAGGAGGTGAGGGTGGCCCCAACTCCAGACACGGACTCTGCCCCTCTTCTCCTCGTGAAACCACCGGGAGAGGGAGCAACCAGGAGGCACGGCACGGCCCGTGTGCCCCTTCCTGGTCTCCTGGGCAGCACTGGTTCTGACCACAGCCTCTTCCCGCAGGGCAAGTTTGTGGAGCTGGGTCTCTCCAACTACGCCGCCTGGCAGGTGGCCGAAATCTACACCCTGTGCAAGAACCACGGCTGGATCCAGCCCACCGTGTACCAGGTGAGGGCCGCGCACGGAGCCTGGGTTCTCATCGCCCTGGTGCTCCCATCTCCTGTGCAAGCCGAAGGATGCCAGCCCGGCTCCTCGCCTGGTTCCCTGCCTGCCCAGATGGCACCTGACTGCTCCTCCCCCATGTGGCTTTGCCCTTCGGCCTGAGCCATGTGTCTCCACCCACCCTGGGCACAGTGCTGAGGGCTCACATGATGTGGTCCTTCCTGGAGCAGTCTGCCCCCGGCCCCCAGGAGCCTCCACTTCCGAACCTCATCTGATTCCCCCCAGTGAGAACGTTTGAGCACCTGCGCTGATCCACAACCTATTTGATTGCAATATTCCATCATCTTGTCAGTTTTTTAAACTGTAACATCTCATAGAGACAGAGAACTTGCCATCCTTCTCCTGGTTGCAAATCCAGTGTCCAGCACCTGGTGGGTGCCCACAGAGGTTTCTGGAATGGTGGTCCGGCCTGGGTACCCTCATGGGCCCAACACTGTATCCCTACCTGCTGCTACCACCGGAGAGGCTGGAGATACTGCTGAGTCCTGGGCTGAGAGTCTGAAAAGAGGCAGAGGTCGCATCCCTTGCCCGGGTGCCCCCCTGCAGCCTGCGCCTCTCCCCCAGGGCATGTACAACGCCACCACCCGCCAGGTGGAGAAGGAGCTGTTCCCCTGCCTCAGGCACTTTGGGATGAGGTTCTACGCCTACAACCCTTTGGCTGGTATGAGTCCCCCTGGGGACAGGCCTCTTGGGGTGGGAGCCCAGGCCCTGCTCTGTCTCGGCTGCTCCTGCCCGGGGGACACCCAGCCAGGGCCTGGGAAGCAAGGGGGGCCATAGGAGGAGGGGGCAGGCAGCTCTGTGGCCTTCCTCCAACCCTGGGGCTCCCCACCTGCGGTCCAGAGCCCTGAGGGGTCTGGCAGCCTCTGGGAAGACTCTGGGCCAGGGGTCTGACAGCAGCCTTTCTATAGGGGGCCTGCTGACGGGCAGGTACAAGTATGAGGACCAGGATGCAAAAAAGCCAGAGGGCCGCTTCTTTGGGAATAACTGGGCAGAGACGTACAGGAATCGGTGAGCTGGGGCTGTCTCTGTGCACGGGGGGGTGGGGGTGCCTAGCTGTCCCAGGGCTCCCTTACCTCCTGCACCTGCATCTTGATTACTCCAATAATAGCAGGTGGGGTTTCCTCTGCTCTGGGGCCTCTGTGAGGAGTGGGGGTCCTGGGCCCACGTGGTCTTCCACGTCATAGCTCT
The DNA here is from genome assembly GCF_964237555.1 of Oryctolagus cuniculus. Taxonomy (NCBI): domain Eukaryota; kingdom Metazoa; phylum Chordata; class Mammalia; order Lagomorpha; family Leporidae; genus Oryctolagus; species Oryctolagus cuniculus. The sequence goes on from NC_091438.1 coordinate 151,279,139, forward strand.
GCCCTGAGAAGTCACCTGCCGGGCAGGAAAGACAGAACCAGGGCTGGAGGCTCAGGAGCCTGGGCCGGCCCTGTCTCTGCTCCATGGTGGCCCTGGGTCAGATGGGGGCAGGTGCGTGATTCTCAGGAGCAGAGATGTCGTCGGGGCCTCTGGGGAGGCTGATGTGGAGGGGACACGCCCCTCTGTGCAGCAGGGTGGGCGGGGACTGCTGGCCGCCTGGCTCTCTGGCCCTGGCCCCCAGTGCCACCCCCGTGGGTCTGACCCCTGTGCCTGTCCCCACCCGCCCAGCTACTGGAAGGAGGAGCACTTCAAGGGCATCGCCCTGGTGGAGAAGGCCCTGCAGGCTGCGTATGGCAGCAGCGCCCCCAGCATGACCTCGGCCGCCCTGCGCTGGATGTACCACCACTCCCAGCTGCAGGTAAGCGCGCTGCCCTGGGCCCCAGCGTCCGCTCCTCTAGGGGATGGCTTCATCTGAAACTACACTTTCTTCTAGCTCTCGTGGGTACCCTTTCCCTTGTTATTTTTTCCCATCTAAGTGCCAGGTGTTGGAATAAGGCTTTTGCAGACATGGATGCAGTAATTACCTAGTTTTTAGGAAGAATGGCTGTCCCAGTTTCGTTGATGAGGAATTTGCCATGCATTTAACTATGTAATCCATTAGGGTCCTTGCTGGGAGCTGAGATTTCTGTGTCTCAGAGTCCCTGGTCGTCCTGGTTAAACCCGTCTCCAGCATCTGGCTTGGACTGTCACAAAGTACCTGCCACACATGAGGGTACTTCCATATACACATGGAGGAGCAGGTGTCCAGTTTAGCGGGTTGAGAAGCTCATTCACAGCCGAGGGCTGGGGGGGGGGGGGTTCTGTCCCAGCACGGGGTCCTCAACTGGCTTCCCACCCACGCACACCTTGGAAGTAGCTAGGGTAGCTCTGGCCATTGGCTCCCTGCCACCCACGAAGCAGACCTGGGTTGAGTTCCCTCCTCCTGGATCCGGCCCCAGCCCAGCCCTTCCTACTGTAGCGTCTGGAGAATGAGCCACCCTGTGGAAAGCCTCTCTGTTTCTCAGATAACAATTTAAAAAATTCATAGAAAATGGACTGAGAAGATAAGTTTATATGGTGCAAAAATTATTTAAAGCTGTGCATAATAAGACTCTCCAACATGTGTTCCATAAAACTTCTATGCATGGAACTCAGAATTGTTCTGTACCAGATAGACTTTTCTTCCAACCCTGTTCCATGACCTCCCTGCAGCGCCCTCATGTACAATGGGGCTCCGTATGGAAGCCGAGAGCTTTGCCTGACTTTTCACGCCCATAACACTCTGAAAATAGAGAAGAGGGAGTCCAGGGGAGGTTAAAGAACCAAGCCACGTTTGCACAGCTGCTGGGTGGCAGAGCTGGGCTCTGGGCGAGCAGGGTGGCACCCGGGCAAGGACACAGCCACAGAGTCACAAAGACACAGCCGCCCCCGGCTCCTTGAGTCCTTTCTGGCACTACAGGGAGTGACCAAACCCGGACCCCACGGCGGGGCGGGCAGCTGGCTGGGCCGTGGGGGTGACGGCAGCCCCGGTGTGCACTGAGCTGACGTCTGTGTCCCCCTTGCAGGGCGCCCACGGGGACGCGGTCATCCTGGGCATGTCCAGCCTGGCGCAGCTGGAGCAGAACCTGGCAGCCGTGGAGGAAGGGCCCCTGGAGCCGGCCGTCGTGGAGGCCTTCGAGCGAGCCTGGCACCTGGTTGCCCACGACTGCCCCAACTACTTCCGCTAGGCTGCTCCCGGCTCAGCTGCCATGGCCCTTATCTGAACGCCTTCTCCGCCCCCCGCCAGTCTCTGCCTTAGCTGAGGCCTCCAGACCCTCGGGGTCCATGCACTCCCTCTCCAGGCCCCCGCCTGGGCCTGTGCCTTCGCAGTGCGGGCGGCCAAGGCCGATCCTGCAGGAGCTTTGCCTGCTGAGTGAGGCGGGCCCTTCCCTGGTGCAGCCTGCCCGGGTGAACCCCAACCTCGTCTCCTCTGCTGCTTGCAACTCATCCCGCAGCCCGCCCTGGGCCTGAGCGGGGGCTGAGCCAGGCGCTGGGTCTGAAAGGGCAGACACGGTGGGAGGGGTCCCCAGGTCTCCTGGTCCTGGTGCCGGCTCCAGGCTGACCGCTCAGCAGTGGCTGCGGGCCCTCAGTCCTCCCCGGCCGCAGGGTGTCTCCCTCAGGAGCCTCGCTGGGTCCTTAGAAATGGGACCTCGGGGACGAGTCCCCATGAGCGTCACCAGCAAGGACAAGGCCCCTCAGGAGGCCTGGCCCCTTTGTCACTGTCCCTGTCTCGGCCCTGGCTTCACTCTCACCCAGCTGAAGCCCCTGTCCTGCCCTCCGTAAGACTCGGCCTGGGCCCTGGCCTCCTTCGCTTGGGGTGGGGCACAAGCAGCCAGGTCCAAGGTAAAGCCGCTGCCTGCAGTGCCAGCATCCCATGTGGGCGCTGGTTTGAGTCCCGGCTGCTCCACTTCTGATCCAGCTCTCTGCTGTGGCCTGGGAGAGCAGTGGAAGATGACCCACATCCTTGGGCCCCTGCACTCATGTGTGAGACCCAGAAGAAGCTTCTTGTTCCTGGCTTTGGATTGGCCCAGCCCTGGCTGTGGCAGCCATTTGGGGCGTGAACCAGCAGATGGAAGACCTTTCTCTCTCTGCCTTTCTCTCTCTTTGTAACTCTGCCTCTCAAACAAATAAAATTTTCGTTTCTTTTAAAGACACCTGTGGTATCCCTGAATCCTATATCAGAGTGGCTTTAAAAAAAAAAATGATGGACAGAGAGTAAGCTGTTTATGTTTTACTTCCCAAGTGTTACCACCAATAGAAATAGCCATAAATTATGTATACGGAGGAGTTAAAGCAGCCTGTGGGAACTGGGAGTAAATGATAAAAAACAAGAACTTTGTTTCACAACTCAGCTGCATCAAGGTCCAAACACTCGTAGGCAGCGCCGGGCCTGCAAGCCACCTAGTTCATGCCTAAAGAGCGGAGCGTCCGGGGTTGAAGCCAGGCCCGTGCAGGCCACGGTCGTAGCCAGGACCGAGCAGGCTCGTTTATCTGATGAACTGAAGGAAAACGGATGCACCTTACGAGCATTAAGATCAAAAATGCCATCGCTGCGGCTCACTAGGCTAATCCTCCGCCTTGCGGCGCCGGCACACCGGGTTCTAGTCCTGGTCAGGGCGCCGGATCCTGTCCTGGTTGCCCCTCTTCCAGGCCAGCTCTCTGCTGTGGCCCGGGAGTACAGTGGAGGATGGCCCAGGTGCTTGGGCCCTGCACCCCATGGGAGACCAGGAGAAGCACCCAGCTCCTGCCTTCGGATCAGCGCGGTGCACTGGCCGCAGCAGCCATTGGAGGGTGAACCAATGGCAAAAGGAAGACCTTTCTCTCTCTCTCTCTCTCTCTCTCTCTCTCTCTCTCACTGTCCACTCTGCCTGTCAAAAAATAAAAAATAAAAAAATTTAAAAAAGATCAGAAAACAAGAAGTCAGCAGCTGCCTCATCAACACTGCGAGGTGGCTGCCTAGTGACCTCCTGCAGAAATTCTCACAGAGTTGCCCTTGTTTGGGGCCGGCGCTGTGACATAGTGGGTAAAGCTGCCGCCTGCAGTGCCGGCATCCCATATGGGTGCTGGTTCGAGTCCCAGCTGCTCCACTTCTGATTTAGCTCTCTGCTGTGGCCTGGGAAGGCAGTGGAGAATGGCCCAAGTGCTTGGCCCCTGCACCCACATGGGAGACCTGGAGGAAGCTCCTGGTTTCAAGCTTCAGCCTGGCCCAGCCCGGCCCCCTGCAGCCATTTGGGGAGTGAACCAGGATGGAAGACCTCTCTCTCTCTCTCTCTCTCTCTGTGTGTGTGTGTGTGTGTGTGCCTCTCCTCTGTAGCTCTGACTTTCAAATAAATATATTTTTTAAAATTGGCCTGTTTGATGACAGGAGTGAGCAGCATCATTATGGTTGGGAAGGGCTCGAGTGGCTTTCTTGGGTGTTTTTCTATTAAAGCTTTGTGCAACTCTCAAACGTGCTCATGATCAGTTGTTATCATTCTTTGGTCTTCCAGAATGTCAACAAACAAAATGCCTTCAGCCTCCTACAAAACTGTGGCCACTCTTGGTTGGCCAGCTTTTGCTTTTGCCTGTTTTTTTATTTATTTATTTGAAAGAGCATCAGCAAGAACATGGGAGAGACAGAGACATCGTCCACCTGCTGGTTCATTCTTCAAACGGCCACTACAGCCAAGTCAAGGTGAGGCTGAAGCCGGTAGCCAGGGAGTGCATCCGGGTCTCCCTCGGGGGTGCAGGGGCCCAAGCACTTGGACCATCTACTGCCTTCCCAGGTGCATCAGCAGGAGGCTGGAGGGAAAACAGCAGCCGGGACTTAAACCAGCACTTGATAGGAGACGCTGCTGTCATGAGTGGCCGCTCACGCCGCCGCACCGCAGAGCCGGGCCCCTGGTTTTTGCTTTGGGCCACTTCCAGCTGTTGGTGGCCATTGCTTTGTTGTGCTTTGTCTTCAGGGCTGCACTGGCAAAGCCAGGTTTCACCTCTGGGGACAGTCCCTGGAGGGGCTCCCTGCTCCCCTGTGCCACAGTTCCAGTGGCAGCTCCGCCTTTCTCTGCCGCTGACCTGGCTGCACCAGTTCGGGCGCCCACTGAGCAGAAACGTGCTCGCCGTTACAGTGGTTGTCCGGAGCCGTATAACCTGCTGGGCTGTGCTTCTGCTGTCGATCACAAGTCCTCTCCAACCAGGATGTCAACGAGATTACATTTTTCTTTGAAAATTGGTGTGGACTGTTTGCTGCTTCAGGTTTTGTCTTCAATGTCATATTGTTTTCCTTTAGTGTTATTTGTGAAATTATTATTCGCTTGAAAAGCGGAGAGGCCCACAGACAGAGGTTTCTAACTATTTCACCCCCAGTTGCCCACAAGAGCCAGGGCTGGGCCAGGCCACATCTGGAAGCCAAGAACTCAGTCCCGGCTTCCCACGAGGGTGGAGGAACCCAAGTTGTTAACCCATTACCTGCTGCCCCCCGAGGGGGTGTGCATTACCAGGAAGCTTGAATGGAGGCTGGAGCAGCGGAACAGGAGCCCAGGCTCTGGTGCAAGATGCAGGCATCCCACGCAGCAGCTGAGCCACTCAGCAGATGCCCTCCTGTCTTGCCCCCCCCCCCTTTTAAAAGAGGTTTATTTATTTGAGAAGCAGAGTTATAGACAGAGAGAGGCAGAGACAGAGATCTTCCATCCACTGGTTCACTCCCCAAACCGCTGCAATGGCTGGAGCTGCGCCCAACCAAAGCCAGGAGCCAGGAGCTTCTTCCCGGTCTCCCAAGTAGGTGGCAGCGGCCCGAGCACTTGGTCCATTGTCCCCTGCTTTCTCAGGCCGTAGCAGAGAACTGGATCAGAAGAGGAGCAGCCAGGACTCCAACTGGCGTCCATATGGGATGCTGGCACTGTAGGCAGAGGCCTAGCCTACTACGCCACAGCACCGGCCCCATCTTGTCCCTTTCTGAATCAAGTTATCCATTTACAAAATGCATAATGCAGGTCCTTTTAAATTGTTTTTATTTTTTAAAATAAATTATTTATTTGAAAGGCAGAGTTAGAGAGAGAGAGAGATCTAACATCTGCTGGTTCACTCCCCAAATGGCTGCTGGGCTGATCTGAAGCCAGGAGCCAGGAGCTTCATCCACAAACGTGCAGGAGCCCAAGCACTTGGGCCATCCTCCTCTGCTTTCCCCGGGCGCATTAACAGGAAGCTGGATCCGGAAGTAGAGCAGCCGGGACTCGAACCTGAGCTCACGTGGGATGCTGGTGCCGGAGGCAGGGGCTTTAGCCGCCACTATGCCACAGAGCTGACCCAGCTTCCTGATTTCTTAAAATGGAAGTCTGAAAAAAAACCCGGAAATTTGGAGCCCTGATTTCAGGTATGTTCACTAAGTATTGAAGTAAATTTCCCTCAATACTTTCGTAGCTGCATCTCACTAAATGCGAATTGTCATGTTTTCATTTTAATTCGGCTCAAAATACGTCCTCATTTCTCTTGTGATTACACTTTGAATCTACAGGTTTCTTAAAAGTGTATTTTTACTCACTCGCCACGCCCCCGCCCCCGCCCACTTCATCGAGCTCTGGCCACGCCCCCGCCCCCTCCAGCCGCAAGCTCGTCACGCCCCGCCCCAGTCTCCACCCTCTCGCCACGCCCCCGCCACGCCCACTTCATCGAGCTCTCGCCACGCCCCCGCCCCCGCCCCCTCCAGCCGCGAGCTCGCCACGCCCCGCCCGATTCTCCACCCTCTCGCCACGCCTCCGCCACGCCCACTTCATCGAGCTCTCGCCTCGCCTCCGACCCCCCCCCACTTCACCATGCTCTCGCCACGCCCCCGCCCTCGCCCCCTCCAGCCGCGAGCTCGCCACGCCCCGCCCGATTCTCCACCCTCTCGCCGCGCCTCCGCCCCTTCACCGCGCCCTCACCACGCCTCCGACCCCGCCCCCTCCACACGCCAAGCGCCACGGCCCCGCCCTCTACACCGGACTCTCACCACGCCTCCGACCCCGCCACCATCAGCCGCGAGTTCGCTACGGCCCCGCCCGCTTCTCCGAGCTCTAGCCACGCCTCCGACCCCGCACCCTCCACCTGCCAAGCGCCACGGCCCCGCCCTCTACACCGGACTCTCACCACGCCTCCGACCCCGCCACCATCAGCCCGAGCTCGCCGCGGCCCCGCCTGATTCTCCGCGCCCTCGCCAAGCCCCCGACCCCGCCCGCTTCTCCGCCCGCTCCCCACGCCTCCGCCCCCTCACCGCGCTCTCGCCACGCCCCCTACCACGCCCTCTCCAGCCGCGAGCTCGCCACGCCCCCGCCCGCTTCACCGCGCTCTCGCCACGCCCCCTACCCCGGCTCTCCGCTCTGACCCCGCCCCTCGCTCCGCCCTCTTCTGCCCGCTGCTCCCTCCGCAAACTGGGCACCACAAGTGTCCGAGCCTCTGGCCGCCGCCCGCTGTGAGCTGCGCCAGAGCGATCTCAGTCCTCAGCCGCCGCCGCCGCCAGCATGTCCTGTCCGGTGAAGCAGCGCCGGCCGGCCACCGTGCTGGGCGCCATGCAGATGGGGAGCCGCATGGACGCCCCCGCCAGCGCCGCGTCGGTGCGCGCCTTCCTGGAGCGCGGCCACAACGAGATAGACACGGCCTTCGTCTACGCGGACGGCCAGTCCGAGACCATCCTGGGCGGCCTGGGGCTCGGGCTGGGCGGCGGCGACTGCAAAGGTAAGGGCTGCCCCTGACGTCCCCCCGAGAGCCGCCGTTCCCGCCGCGTGGGGCGCCGACCCGGCCCACATCAGCAGCGCTGGGGCGCCCGCGCTCATCCCGTCCCGGGTCCCTAGACGGTATTGAGTCCTTGCTCCCTGCCTCCCTTTTCCCCTGCGGGAAAACTGCCCAGGACCCACCTGCCAGCTTCAATCCAACCCTGGTCTGTCCTGGAGCCCCTAGGCCAGGCCCCCTTCGTAGGGGCACTGAAAACGCTGGACGCTGGCCCCAGACCCGCAGATGCCCCTGACCCTGCCCTTCCCGTCCCGGCTCCGGTTTGCACAGCCCCCATCAGACGGGGGAGTCTGGGGGAGATCTTCTTCCGTGGCCCAGGCCAGCCTCGCCCAGACCCTCGACTTTGTTCCAGTGCCCTGTTGGACGGGCAGCGCCTCCAGCGTGAGAGCCATGGTGGCCCCTGAGCAGTGGGGAGCAAACAGCGTCCGCAGGCTGCAGGAGCCAAGTCCACCGTCCTGCAAGCCCAGATCCAGGTGCCCAGGAGGGAGCCTTTCCCCAGGGGAGTGCAGAAGGCTGTGGTCAGACAAGGGAACGGTGTCCTTAAAGAGGGGGCAGAAGCTTACCCAGGAGTAAGAGGGAACGGGGACATCCAGGCAGTGGCTCTGGGTGTGCAAAGGCACTGAGGTTTTGCCATGTGCTGGAGAGTCACAAGCCACTTGGGGGGGCTGGGGCACTCCTCCTGGATCAGAGACTGTGGAGGTGCTGACCCTGCCTGGCCGGCACAGAGGGACCTCCGGAGTGTCAGCTGTGGCGGTGCTATGCGTTGGCAGGATGCGGAGGCTTTGCCTGGTGGAGTCCCACCCCTGAGTCACAGATAAGACAAATGCAGCCCTGCAAGGACCCCCAGCGTCCCCCTTCTAGCCCCTGGGTCATCGGATTTCAGGTTACCCTTGTGGGATTTTTTTGTTTTGTTTGCTTGTGTCCTTATCCAAATCGTTCTGCATTGCTGATCCCAGGGTCAAAGTGCTCACAGTCCGATCCGGAAGGGGAGGGGTGACATGGAAGTGTCCCAAATGAGTATTCAAACCGGTTTTCTCCCTGTCGAAAGCTCGCCCACACCCAGCATTATGGCCCCTGGCTTTCGCCCTTGACCCCATGCTGTCAACTGAGCTCACCCCACTCAGCAGATGGCAGCCTCAGCCTTCCCTTTGGAATGGGATGGCATTCTAAGCAAAGCTTCCAGAGCTCCCAGGCCAGCCTTCGGGGTCTGTGCACTCGGTTCCTCCAGCCCCTTGTGACTTCCCTGCATCCCGGACCCTGGGGCCACCTTTGCACTGTGAGCCCTCAAAGACAGGGCAAGTGTCCCTCCTGCAGTCCCTCGGCCAGGCCCTGGCCCACCATGCTCCCCAGGAAGCATCCGGGTACTGATAAAGAGTCAAGAGCTCCCCTCTGCTATGGCCTGGGAAAGCAATAGAAGATGGCCCAAGTGCTTGGGCCCCTGTACCCGTGTGGGAGACCCGGAGGAAGCTCCTGGCTCCTGGTTTCAGATCGACGCAGCTCCAGCCGTTGCGGCCATCTCTCTCTCTACCTCTCTCTGTAATTCTGTCTTTAAAATAAATAAAATAATTCTTAAAAAAAAAAAAAAAAGTCAAGAGCTCCCTACAGTCAGAGCCATTTCCACGTCTACGTTCCAGGTGAGGGGATGGGGGCTCAGAGAGAATAAGAAACAAGTTCAAGGCCCTGGAGCTGGGGAAGGCAGAGCTGAGATGTGCCGCAGGACTCTCTCCATGGTTCCACTGCACCCCGTCCGATGTTTGGGAAACTGGCCTGAGCCTCATGTGTGTTTCCTCACAGTGAAAATCGCCACCAAGGCCCTTCCACTGGACGGGAGGACGCTGAATCTCGACACCATCCGGTCCCAGCTGGAGACGTCGCTGAAGCGGCTGCAGTGCCCCCGCGTGGACCTCTTCTATCTACACTTGCCTGACCACACCACCCCCGTGGAGGAGACGCTGCGCGCCTGCCACCAGCTGCACCAGGAGGTGAGGGCGGCCCACAGCTCCAGACACGGACTCTGCCCCTCTTCTCGTCGTGAAACCACCGGGAGAGGGAGCAACCAGGAGGCACGGCACGGCCCATGTGCCCCTTCCTGGTCTCCTGGGCAGCACTGGTTCTGACCACAGCCTCTCCCGCAGGGCAAGTTTGTGGAGCTGGGCGTCTCCAACTACGCCGCCTGGCAGGTGGCCGAGATCTGCACCCTGTGCAGGAGCCACGGCTGGATCCAGCCCACCGTGTACCAGGTGAGGGCCGCGCTGTGGACCGGGGCTGCAGGGCTCTGCTCTCCTGGGATCCCATGCCCACAGACAGCCCCTGCTCCCACAGACAGCTCCCTCCATGAACAGATCCCAGGTGGCGCTGGCACTGGCACATGTCCTAGCTCCTCAGCTGGGCCCAGGCACCTGCTCCCCCCAAGCTCGGGTGTGCACTAGGTGCCTGCCTTCCCCGCTTGGCTTCCCACTGCAGCCTGGCACGGTGCTCCCCTCCCTGGGAGGAGCGCTCAGGTCTCACCCAGGTGGCTCCTCCCTGGGAAGCTTTCCCCATGGCTCTCAGCCCCCCCCCCGACCTCCCCCTCCCTCAGTCAACAAATGATTGTCCTCCACGCGGTGAGCGCCAGGCGTGGGCCCAGAGCTTCCCACTGTACACGGATGGCCTCTTTCCACGGTTGCACCTGTTTACTGTCTGCCTTGCTCTAAGTTATTATTGGAGGGACATGGTCTTTAGGCTCTGGGGTCTCTGGTACTGAGCCAGAGGGTGCCTAGCACTGTGGTTGAATGAAGGAATTCTCCTTAGATATAAGCACCCCGTAAGTATATGCCACATCCCTGATGGTTGATGTGCTAGGATGATAAGGACTGAACGGAGGGTCCCACAGGGTACTGTGGGCCCCCCTGCAGCTGGCGCCTCTCCCCCAGGGCATGTACAACGCCACCACCCGCCAGGTGGAGAAGGAGCTGTTCCCCTGCCTCAGGCACTTTGGGATGAGGTTCTATGCCTACAACCCTTTGGCTGGTATGCATCCCCCTGGGGACAGCCCTCCTGGGGTGGGAGCCCAGGCTCTGCTCTGTCTCTGCTGCTCCTGCCCGGGGGTGGGGTGGGGTGGGGGGGACACCCAGCCAGGGCCTGGGAAGCAAGGGGGGCCATGGGAGGAGGGGCAGGCAGCTTGCTCCCTCCTGTGGGGGGCTCCCCACCTGTGGTCCAGGGCCCAGAGGGGTCTGGCCGCCTGTGGGAGGGCTCTGGGCCAGGGGTCTGACAGCAGCTTTCCTGCAGGGGGCCTGCTGACGGGCAGGTACAAGTATGAGGACCAGGATGCAGAAATAAAGCCGGTGGGCCGCTTCTTTGGGAATAAGTGGGCTGAGATCAACAGGAATCGGTGAGCTGGGGCTGTCTTTGTGCAGGGTGGTGGGGGTTGGGAGAGGGGCAGTTGTTGGAATGTTGGAGGGGAGAAGCACATTTGCCAGGCTGCTTCGGGGTGGGGGTGGGGTTGGAATCTCTTACAGCCTGCGTTACTTCTGCCACAGCCTCAGTGGGGTTTCCTCTGCTCTGGGGCCTCTGTGAGGAGTGGGGGTCCTGGGCCCACGTGGTCTTCCACATCCTAGCTCTGCCCTGAGAAGTCACCTGCCGGGCAGGAAAGACAGAACCAGGGCTGGAGGCTCAGGAGCCTGGGCCGGCCCTGTCTCTGCTCCATGGTGGCCCTGGGTCAGATGGGGGCAGGTGCGTGATTCTCAGGAGCAGAGATGTCGTCGGGGCCTCTGGGGAGGCTGATGTGGAGGGGACACGCCCCTCTGTGCAGCAGGGTAGGCGGGACTGCTGGCCACCTGGCTCTCTGGCTCTGGCCCCCAGTGCCACCCCCGTGGGTCTGACCTCTGTGCCTGTCCCCACCCGCCCAGCTACTGGAAGGAGGAGCACTTCAAGGGCATCGCCCTGGTGGAGAAGGCCCTGCAGGCTGCGTATGGCAGCAGCGCCCCCAGCATGACCTCGGCCGCCCTGCGCTGGATGTACCACCACTCCCAGCTGCAGGTAAGCGCGCTGCCCTGGGCCCCAGCGTCCGCTCCTCTAGGGGGCCAGAGGGGACTGCTAGAGTTTGTCTTCTTGTGAAATTTCTTGTTTTCCACTGTGTTATCTTAAGTTGTTTTGTTTTGTTTTGTTTTAAAGCTGTATTTATTGATTGAAAGGCAGAGTTACAGGGAGTTGAGGCAAATACAGAGAGAAAGAGAGGGAGAGGTCTCTATCCACAGGTTCACTCCCAAAATGGCCACAACGGCCGGAGCTGGGTTGATCCAAACCCAGGATCCTGGAGCATCTTCCATGCCTCCCACTTGGGTGCAGGGGCCAAAGCACTTGGACCTTCTGCTACTGTCCATGCACATTAGCAAGGAGCTTGATCAGAAGTGGAGCAGACGGGGCTCACACCTGTTCCCATATGGGTTGCCGGCACTGCAGGTGGAGGCTTTCCCCACAAAGTCACAGCTCCGGCCCCTATCTTAAGTCTTTTTCAGATGTTCTTTGTTCCCGGGTGGGTGCCAAGGTTTGTAATAAAGTTTTTATGAACATTAAGTTAGCTATGACTTCGGCCTCATGAGTATGATCTCCCAATGCTGTGGATGCGGAAGCTCAAGTGCACACAGCTAATAAAGGGATTACAATGTTAACACAGCTTTAACTGCAAAACCCATCAGTCTCACTCCTCTGCTGGGAGCTGTGGTTCTCTCTCCTGCTGTCCCCAGTCTTCCTGGTGAAACCATTTTTCCACCATCAGCCTAGGACTTTCAGAGGACATGCCACAAGGAGGCTGCTTCCAAATGTGTGGAGAGAAATGGCACTGAAGTTTCCACTAAGGGGCCAGAGTTCTCCTTCAGAGCACCTGGGCACCCTCCCAGCTCTGATCCTGACCCCTGTTCCTGCTAAGGCAGACCCTGGGAGGCAGCGACAAAGGCTGAGGTAGTTGGATCCCTGCCACCCGCATGGGAGACCTGGATTGTGTTCCCACCTCCTGGCTGTTGCGGGCCTTAGGGGAGTGAACCGTTGGATGGGAGCCATCTCTGCCAGTCTGTCACTCTGGTTCTTGATTTCTCAAATAATAATAATTGGGAAAATGGAATTAAAACATAAGTCTACTTGATGCGTAAAATTTTTTTAAAAGATTTATTTATTTATTTGAAAGTCAGAGTTGCACAGAGAGAGAAGAAGAGGCAGAGAGAGAGAAAGAGAAAGAAAGAGAGAGGTCTTCCATCTGCTGGTTCACTCCAGATGGCCACTATGATCAGAACTGGGCCAATCTGAAGCCAGGAGCCAGGAGCTTCTTCTGGGTTTCCCATGTGGGTGCAGGGGCACAAGGACTTGGGTCGTCTTCTACTGCTTTCCCAGGCCATAACAGAGAGCTGGATCAGAAGTCAAGCAGCTGGGGCTTGAACCAGCGGCCATAGGTGCAAACATTTTGAAACATAAATACCAGGAGTCTTCCAGCAGTTCATGGACAATGCACATTATGAAAAACTAGGCGTGGATTTCAATTAAGCTTTATTTTTTAAAAGATTTATTTTATTTATTTGAAAGAGTTACAGAGAAAGGTAGAGACAGAGAGAGAGAGAGGTCTTCCATCCGCTGGTCCACTCCCCAGATGGCCACAATGGCTGGAGCTGCGCCGATCCGAAGCCAGGAGCCAGGAGCTTCTTCCGGGTCTCCCACGTGAGCACAGTGGCCCAAGGACCTGGGCCATCTCCACCACTATCCCAGGCCACAGCAGAGAGCTGGACTGGAAGAGAAGCAGCAGGGACTAGAACCAGTGCCCATATGGGATGCCGGCACTTTAGGCCAGGGTGTTAACCCGTGATTTGCCGGTCCCTAAACTTATCTTCAAATTCCTTTTTCCATGACCTCCTTCCTCACCTCCATGTATAGTAGGGGCTTTTCATGACTTTTCACACTCATAAGCACTCTGAAAATAGAGAAGAGTGAGTATCAGAGAGGTTAAAGAACCAAGCCGGCCGGCGCCGCAGCTCACTAGGCTAATCCTCCGCCTTGCGGCGCCGGCACACCGGGTTCTAGTCCCGGTCGGGTCGCCGGATTCTGTCCCAGTTGCCCCTCTTCCAGGCCAGCTCTCTGCTGTGGCCAGGGAGTGCAGTGGAGGATGGCCCAAGAGCTTGGGCCCTGCACCCCATGGGAGACCAGGAGAAGTACCTGGCTCTTGCCATTGGATTAGCGGGGCGCGCCGGCCGCAGCGCGCTGGCTGCGGCGGCCATTGGAGGGTGAACCAACGGCAAAGGAAGACCTTTCTCTCTGTCTCTCTCTCTCACTGTCCACTCTGCCTGTCAAAAAAAAAGAACCAAGCCACGGGGCCGGCACCGTGGCACACTTGGTTGATCCTCTGCCTGCGGCACCGGCATCCCATATGGGCACCGGTTCTAGTCCCAGCTGCTCCTCTTCCAGTCCAGCTCTCTGCTGTGGCCCAGGAAGTCAGTGGAAGATGGCCCAAGTGCTTGGGCCCCTGCACCAGTGTGGGCAACCAGGAGGAGCTACCTGGCTCCTGGCTTTAGATTGGCCCAGTGCCGGCTGTGACGGCCATTTGGGGAGTGTACCAACAGAGGAAAGACCTTTCTCTCTGTCTCTCTCTCCCACTGTCTATTACTCTGTCAAATAAAAAAAAAAAAAAAGAAGAAGAAGAAGAAGAAGAAAAAGAAGAAAGAACCAAGCCACGTTTGCACAGCTGCTGGGTGGCAGAGCTGGGCTCTGGGCGAGCAGGGTGGCACCTGGGCAAGGACACAGCCACAGAGTCACAAAGACACAGCCGCCCCCCCCCCCCCCGGCTCCTTGAGTCCTTTCTGGCACTACAGGGAGTGACCAAACCCGGACCCCACGGCGGGGCGGGCAGCTGGTTGGGCCGTGGGGGTGACGGCAGCCCCGGTGTGCACTGAGCTGACATCTGTGTCCCCCTTGCAGGGCGCCCACGGGGACGCGGTCATCCTGGGCATGTCCAGCCTGGCGCAGCTGGAGCAGAACCTGGCAGCCGTGGAGGAAGGGCCCCTGGAGCCGGCCGTCGTGGAGGCCTTCGAGCGAGCCTGGCACCTGGTTGCCCACGACTGCCCCAACTACTTCCGCTAGGCCGCTCACGGCTCAGGCTGCCATGGCCCTTATCTGAACACCTCCTCTGCCCCCCCGCCCCCCCGCCAGTCTCTGCCTTAGCTGAGGCCTCCAGACCCTCGGGGTCCATGCGCTCCCACTCCAGGCCCCGACCTGGGCCTGTGCCTTCGCAGTGCGGGCGGCCAAGGCCGATCCTGCAGGAGCTTTGCCTGCTGAGTGAGGCGGGCCCTTCCCTGGTGCAGCCTGCCCGGGTGAACCCCAACCTCGTCTCCTCTGCTGCTTGCAACTCGTCCCCAGCCCGCCCTGGGCCTGAGTGGGGGCTGAGCCAGGCGCTGGGTCTGAAAAGGCAGATGCGGTGGGAGGGGTCCCCAGGTCTCCTGGTCCTGGTGCCGGCTCCAGGCTGACCGCTCAGCAGTGGCTGCGGGCCCTCAGTCCTCCCCGGCCGCAGGGTGTCTCCCTCAGGAACCTCGCTGGGTCCTTAGAAATGGGACCTCGGGGACGAGTCCTCGTGAGCGTCACCAGCAAGGACAAGGCCCCACAGGAGGCCTGGCCCCTTTGTCACTGTCCCTGTCTCTGCCCTGGCTTCAGTCTCACCCAGCTGAAGCCCCTGTCCTGCCCTCCGTAAGACTCGGCCTGGGCCCTGGCCTCCTTCGCTTGGGGTGGGGCACAAGCAGCCAGGTCCAAGGTAAAGCCGCTGCCTGCAGTGCCGGCATCCCATGTGGGCGCTGGTTTGAGTCCCGGCTGCTCCACTTCTGATCCAGCTCTCTGCTGTGGCCTGGGAGAGCAGTGGAAGATGACCCACATCCTTGGGCCCCTGCACTCATGTGTGAGACCCAGAAGAAGCTTCTTGTTCCTGGCTTTGGATTGGCCCAGCCCTGGCTGTGGCAGCCATTTGGGGCGTGAACCAGCAGATGGAAGACCTTTCTCTCTCTGCCTTTCTCTCTCTTTGTAACTCTGCCTCTCAAATAAATAAAATTTTCGTTTCTTTTAAAGACACCTGTGGTATCCCTGAATCCTATATCAGAGTGCCTTTAAAAAAAAAAAATGATGGACAGAGAGTAAGCTGTTTATGTTTTACTTCCCAAGTGTTACCACCAATAGAAATAGACATAAATTATGTATACGGAGGAGTTAAAGCAGCCTGTGGGAACTGGGAGTAAATGATAAAAAACAAGAACTTTGTTTCACAACTCAGCTGCATCAAGGTCCAAACACTCGTAGGCAGCGCCGGGCCTGCAAGCCACCTAGTTCATGCCTAAAGAGCGGAGCGTCCGGGGTTGAAGCCAGGCCCGTGCAGGCTCGTTTATCTGATGAACTGAAGGAAAACGGATGCACCTTACGAGCATTAAGATCAAAAATGCCATCGCTGCGGCTCACTAGGCTAATCCTCCGCCTTGCGGCGCCGGCACACCGGGTTCTAGTCCCGGTCAGGGCGCTGGATCCTGTCCCGGTTGCCCCTCTTCCAGGCCAGCTCTCTGCTGTGGCCCGGGAGTGCAGTGGAGGATGGCCCAAGTTCTTGGGCCCTGCACGCCATGGGAGACCAGGAGAAGCACCCGGCTCCTGCCTTCGGATCAGCGCGGTGCACTGGCCGCAGCAGCCATTGGAGGGTGAACCAACGGCAAAGGAAGACCTTTCTCTCTCTCTCTCTCTCTCTCTCTCTCACTGTCCACTCTGCCTGTCAAAAAATAAAAAATTAAAAAATTAAAAAAAGATCAGAAAACAAGAAGTCAGCAGCTGCCTCATCAACACTGCGAGGTGGCTGCCTAGTGACCTCCTGTAGAAATTCTCACAGAGTTGCCCTTGTTTGGGGCCAGCACTGTGACATAGTGGGTAAAGCTGCCGCCTGCAGTGCCGGCATCCCATATGGGTGCTGGTTCGAGTCCCAGCTGCTCCACTTCTGATTTAGCTCTCTGCTGTGGCCTGGGAAGGCAGTGGAGAATGGCCCGAGTGCTTGGCCCCTGCACCCACATGGGAGACCTGGAGGAAGCTCCTGGTTTCAAGCTTCAGCCTGGCCCAGCCCGGCCCCCTGCAGCCATTTGGGGAGTGAACCAGGATGGAAGACCTCTCTCTCTCTCTCTCTCTCTCTCTCTCTCTGTGTGTGTGTGTGTGTGTGTGTGTGCCTCTCCTCTGTAGCTCTGACTTTCAAATAAATATATTTTTTAAAATTGGCCTGTTTGATGACAGGAGTGAGCAGCATCATTATGGTTGGGAAGGGCTCGAGTGGCTTTCTTGGGCGTTTTTCTATTAAAGCTTTGTGCAACTCTCAAACGTGCTCATGATCAGTTGTTATCATTCTTTGGTCTTCCAGAATGTCAACAAACAAAATGCCTTCAGCCTCCTACAAAACTGTGGCCACTCTTGGTTGGCCAGCTTTTGCTTTTGCCTGTTTTTTTTTTTTTTTTTTTTTTTTTTTTTAATGTATTTATTTGAAAGAGCATCAGCAAGAACATGGGAGAGACAGAGACATCGTCCACCTGCTGGTTCATTCTTCAAACGGCCACTACAGCCAAGTCAAGGTGAGGCTGAAGCCGGTAGCCAGGGAGTGCATCCGGGTCTCCCTCGGGGGTGCAGGAGCCCAAGCACTTGGACCATCTACTGCCTTCCCAGGTGCATCAGCAGGAGGCTGGAGGGAAAACAGCAGCCGGGACTTAAACCAGCACTTGATAGGAGACGCTGCCGTCATGAGTGGCTGCTCACGCCGCCGCACCGCAGAGCCGGGCCCCTGGTTTTTGCTTTGGGCCACTTCCAGCTGTTGGTGGCCATTGCTTTGTTGTGCTTTGTCTTCAGGGCTGCACTGGCAAAGCCAGGTTTCACCTCTGGGGACAGTCCTTGGAGGGGCTCCCTGCTCCCCTGTGCCACAGTTCCAGTGGCAGCTCCGCCTTTCTCTGCCGCTGACCTGGCTGCACCAGTTCGGGCGCCCACTGAGCAGAAACGTGCTCGCCGTTACAGTCGTTGTCCGGAGCCGTATAACCTGCTGGGCTGTGCTTCTGCTGTCGATCACAAGTCCTCTCCAACCAGGATGTCAACGAGATTACATTTTTCTTTGAAAATTGGTGTGGACTGTTTGCTGCTTCAGGTTTTGTCTTCAATGTCATATTGTTTTCCTTTAGTGTTATTTGTGAAATTATTATTCGCTTGAAAAGCGGAGAGGCCCACAGACAGAGGTTTCTAACTATTTCACCCCCAGTTGCCCACAAGAGCCAGGGCTGGGCCAGGCCACATCTGGAAGCCAAGAACTCAGTCCCGGCTTCCCACGAGGGTGGAGGAACCCAAGTTGTTAACCCATTACCTGCTGCCCCCCGAGGGGGTGTGCATTACCAGGAAGCTTGAATGGAGGCTGGAGCAGCGGAACAGGAGCCCAGGCACTGTGCAAGATGCAGGCATCCCACGCAGCAGCTGAGCCACTCAGCAGATGCCCTCCTGTCTTGCCCCCCCCCTTTTAAAAGAGGTTTATTTATTTGAGAAGCAGAGTTATAGACAGAGAGAGGCAGAGACAGAGATCTTCCATCCACTGGTTCACTCCCCAAACCGCTGCAATGGCTGGAGCTGCGCCCATCCAAAGCCAGGAGCCAGGAGCTTCTTCCCGGTCTCCCAAGTAGGTGGCAGCGGCCCGAGCACTTGGTCCATTGTCCCCTGCTTTCTCAGGCCGTAGCAGAGAACTGGATCAGAAGAGGAGCAGCCAGGACTCCAACTGGCGTCCATATGGGATGCTGGCACTGTAGGCAGAGGCCTAGCCTACTACGCCACAGCACCGGCCCCATCTTGTCCCTTTCTGAATCAAGTTATCCATTTACAAAATGCATAATGCAGGTCCTTTTAAATTGTTTTTATTTTTTAAAATAAATTATTTATTTGAAAGGCAGAGTTAGAGAGAGAGAGAGATCTAACATCTGCTGGTTCACTCCCCAAATGGCTGCTGGGCTGATCTGAAGCCAGGAGCCAGGAGCTTCATCCACAAACGTGCAGGAGCCCAAGCACTTGGGCCATCCTCCTCTGCTTTCCCAGGGCGCATTAACAGGAAGCTGGATCCGGAAGTAGAGCAGCCGGGACTCGAACCTGAGCTCACGTGGGATGCTGGTGCCGGAGGCAGGGGCTTTAGCCGCCACTATGCCACAGAGCTGACCCAGCTTCCTGATTTCTTAAAATGGAAGTCTGAAAAAAAACCCGGAAATTTGGAGCCCTGATTTCAGGTATGTTCACTAAGTATTGAAGTAAATTTCCCTCAATACTTTCGTAGCTGCATCTCACTAAATGCGAATTGTCATGTTTTCATTTTAATTCGGCTCAAAATACGTCCTCATTTCTCTTGTGATTACACTTTGAATCTACAGGTTTCTTAAAAGTGTATTTTTACTCACTCGCCACGCCCCCGCCCCCGCCCACTTCATCGAGCTCTCGCCACGCCCCCGCCCTCGCCCCCTCCAGCCGCGAGCTCGCCACGCCCCGCCCGATTCTCCACCCTCTCGCCACGCCCCCGCCCCGCCCACTTCATCGAGCTCTCGCCTCGCCTCCGACCCCCCCCACTTCACCATGCTCTCGCCACGCCCCCGCCCTCGCCCCCTCCAGCCGCAAGCTCGTCACGCCCCGCCCGAGTCTCCACCCTCTCGCCACGCCCCCGCCCCGCCCACTTCATCGAGCTCTCGCCTCGCCTCCGACCCCCCCCACTTCACCATGCTATCGCCACGCCCCCGCCCTCGCCCCCTCCAGCCGCGAGCTCGCCACGCCCCGCCCGATTCTCCACCCTCTCGCCGCGCCTCCGCCCCTTCACCGCGCCCTCACCACGCCTCCGACCCCGCCCCCTCCACACGCCAAGCGCCACGGCCCCGCCCTCTACACCGGACTCTCACCACGCCTCCGACCCCGCCACCATCAGCCGCGAGCTCGCCGCGGCCCCGCCTGATTCTCCGCGCCCTCGCCAAGCCCCCGACCCCGCCCGCTTCTCCTCCCGCTCCCCACGCCTCCGCCCCCTCACCGCGCTCTCGCCACGCCCCCTACCACGGCTCTCCTGCTCTGACCCCGCCCCTCGCTCCGCCCTCTTCTGCCCGCTGCTCCCTCCGCAGTCAAACTGGGCGCCACAAGTGTCCGAGCCTCTGGCCGCCGCCCGCTGTGAGCTGCGCCAGAGCGATCTCAGTCCTCAGCCGCCGCCGCCGCCAGCATGTCCTGTCCGGTGAAGCAGCGCCGGCCGGCCACCGTGCTGGGCGCCATGCAGATGGGGAGCCGCATGGACGCCCCCGCCAGCGCCGCGTCGGTGCGCGCCTTCCTGGAGCGCGGCCACAACGAGATAGACACGGCCTTCGTCTACGCGGACGGCCAGTCCGAGACCATCCTGGGCGGCCTGGGGCTCGGGCTGGGCGGCGGCGACTGCAAAGGTAAGGGCTGCCCCTGACGTCCCCCCGAGAGCCGCCGTTCCCGCCGCGTGGGGCGCCGACCCGGCCCACATCAGCAGCGCTGGGGCGCCCGCGCTCATCCCGTCCCGGGTCCCTAGACGGTACTGAGTCTTACTCCCTGCCTCCCTTTTCCCCTGCGGGAAAACTGCCCAGGACCCACCTGCCAGCTTCAATCCAACCCTGCTCTGTCCTGGAGCCCCTAGGCCAGGCCCCCTTCGTAGGGGCACTGAAAACGCTGGACGCTGGCCCCAGACCCGCAGATGCCCTTGACCCTGCCCTTCCCGTCCTGGCTCCGGTTTGCACAGCCCCCATCAGACGGGGGAGTCTGGGGGAGATCTGCTTCCTCCGTGGCCCAGGCCAGCCTTGCCCAGACCCTCGACTTTGTTCCAGTGCCCTGTTGGACGGGCAGCGCCTCCAGCCTGAGAGCCATGGTGGCCCCTGAAGCAGTGGGGAGCAAACAGCGTCCGCAGCCTCCCCTGCCAGGCTCTGCCCGAGGCTGCAGGAGCCAAGTCCACCATCCTGCAAGCCCAGATCCAGGTGCCCGGGAGGGAGCCTTTCCCCAGGGGAGTGCAGAAGGCCGTGGTCAGACAAGGGAACGGTGTCCTTAAAGAGGGGGCAGAAGCTTACCCAGGAGTAAGAGGGAACGGGGACATCCAGGCAGTGGCTCTGGGTGTGCAAAGGCACTGAGGTTCTGCCATGTGCTGGAGAGTCACAAGCCACTTGGGGGGGCTGGGGCACTCCTCCTGGATCAGAGACTGTGGAGGTGCTGACCCTGCCTGGCCGGCACAGAGGGACCTCAGGAGTGTCGGCTGTGGCGGTGCTATGCGTTGGCAGGATGCGGAGGCTTTGCCTGGTGGAGTCCCACCCCTGAGTCACAGATAAGACAAATGCAGCCCTGCAAGGACCCCCAGCGTCCCCCTTCTAGCCCCTGGGTCATCGGATTTCAGGTTACCCTTGTGGGATTTTTTTGTTTTGTTTGCTTGTGTCCTTATCCAAATCGTTCTGCATTGCTGATCCCAGGGTCAAAGTGCTCACAGTCCGATCCGGAAGGGGTGACATGGAAGTGTCCCGATCCGGAAGGGGAGGGGTGACATGGAAGTGTCCCAAATGAGTATTCAAACCGGTTTTCTCCCTGTCGAAAGCTCGCCCACACCCGGCGTTATGGCCCCTGGCTTTCGCCCATGACCCCATGCTGTCAACTGAGCTCGCCCCACTCAGCAGATGGCAGCCTCAGCCTTCCCTTTGGAATGGGATGGCATTCTAAGCAAAGCTTCCGGAGCTCCCAGGCCAGCCTTCGGGGTCTGTGCACTCGGTTCCTCCAGCCCCTTGTGACTTCCCTGCATCCCGGACCCTGGGGCCACCTTTGCACCATGAGCCCTCAAAGACAGGGCAAGTGTCCCTCCTGCAGTCCCTCGGCCAGGCCCTGGCCCACCATGCTCCCCAGGAAGCATCCGGGTACTGATAAAGAGTCAAGAGCTCCCCTCTGCTATGGCCTGGGAAAGCAATAGAAGATGGCCCAAGTGCTTGGGCCCCTGCACCCGTGTGGGAGACCCGGAGGAAGCTCCTGGCTCCTGGTTTCAGATCGGCGCAGCTCCAGCCGTTGCGGCCATCTCTCTCTCTACCTCTCTCTGTAATTCTGTCTTTCAAATAAATAAAATAATTCTTTAAAAAAAAAAAAAAGTCAAGAGCTCCCTACAGTCAGAGCCATTTCCACGCCTACATTCCAGGTGAGAGGATGGGGGCTCAGAGAGAATAAGAAACAAGTTCAAGGCCCTGGAGCTGGGGAAGGCAGAGCTGAGATGTGCCGCAGGACTCTCTCCATGGTTCCACTGCACCCCGTCCGATGTTTGGGAAACTGGCCTGAGCCTCATGTGTGTTTCCTCACAGTGAAAATCGCCACCAAGGCCCTTCCACTGGACGGGAGGACGCTGAATCTTGACACCATCCGGTCCCAGCTGGAGACGTCGCTGAAGCGGCTGCAGTGCCCCCGCGTGGACCTCTTCTATCTACACTTGCCTGACCACACCACCCCCGTGGAGGAGACGCTGCGCGCCTGCCACCAGCTGCACCAGGAGGTGAGGGCGGCCCACAGCTCCAGACACGGACTCTGCCCCTCTTCTCGTCGTGAAACCACCGGGAGAGGGAGCAACCAGGAGGCACGGCACGTCCCGCGTGCCCCTTCCTGGTCTCCTGGGCAGCACTGGTTCTGACCGCGGCCTCTCCCCGCAGGGCAAGTTTGTGGAGCTGGGTCTCTCCAACTACGCCGCCTGGCAGGTAGCCGAGATCTGCACCCTGTGCAGGAGCCACGGCTGGATCCAGCCCACCGTGTACCAGGTGAGGGCTGCGCTGTGGACCCGGGCTGCAGGGTTCTGCTCTCCTGGGATCCTGCGCCCTATGGACAGCCCCTGCACTCCGATCCCTCCATGAACAGATCCCAGGTGGCGCTGGCACTGGCACACGTCCTAGCTCCCCAGCTGGGCCCAGGCACCTGCTCCCCCCAAGCTCGGGTGTGCACTAGGTGCCTGCCTTCCCCGCTTGGCTTCCCACTGCAGCCTGGCACGGTGCTCCCCTCCCTGGGAGGAGCGCTCAGGTCTCACCCAGGTGGCTCCTCCCTGGGAAGCTTTCCCCATGGCTCTCAGGCCCCACCCTGACCTCCCCCTCCCTCAGTCAACAAATGATTGTCCTCCACGCGGTGAGCGCCAGGCTTGGGCCCAGAACTTCCCACTGTACACGGATGGCCTCTTTCCACGGTTGCACCTGTTTACTGTCTGCCTTGCTCTAAGTTATTATTGGAGGGACATGGACTTTAGGCTGTGGGGTCTCTGGTACTGAGCCAGAGGGTGCCTAGCACTGAGGTTGAATGAAGGAATTCTCCTTAGACATACGCACCCCGTAAGTATATGCCACATCCCTGATGGTTGATGTGCTAGGATGGTAAGGACTGAACGGAGGGTCCCACAGGGTACTGTGGGCCCCCTGCAGCTGGTGCCTCTCCCCCAGGGCATGTACAACGCCACCACCCGCCAGGTGGAGAAGGAGCTGTTCCCCTGCCTCAGGCACTTTGGGATGAGGTTCTATGCCTACAACCCTTTGGCTGGTATGCATCCCCCTGGGGACAGCCCTCCTGGGGTGGGAGCCCAGGCCCTGCTCTGTCTCTGCTGCTCCTGCCCCGGGGGACACCCAGCCAGGGCCTGGGAAGCAAGGGGGGCCATGGGAGGAGGGGCAGGCAGCTTGCTCCCTCCTGTGGCCTTCCTCCAACCCTGGGGCTCCCCACCTGTGGTCCAGGGCCCAGAGGGGTCTGGCCACCTGTGGGAGGGCTCTGGTCCAGGGTTCTGATAGCAGCCTTCCTGCAGGGGGCCTGCTGACGGGCAGGTACAAGTATGAGGACCAGGATGCAGAAATAAAGCCGGTGGGCCGCTTCTTTGGGAATAAGTGGGCTGAGATCAACAGGAATCGGTGAGCTGGGGCTGTCTTTGTGCAGGGTGGTGGGGGTTGGGAGAGGGGCAGTTGTTGGAATGTTGGAGGGGAGAAGCACATTTGCCAGGCTGCTTCGGGGCAGGGGGGGGGGGGGTTGGAATCTCTTACAGCCTGCGTTACTTCTGCCACAGCCTCAGTGGGGTTTCCTCTGCTCTGGGGCCTCTGTGAGGAGTGGGGGTCCTGGGCCCACGTGGTCTTCCACGTCCTAGCTCTGCCCTGAGAAGTCACCTGCCGGGCAGGAAAGACAGAACCAGGGCTGGAGGCTCAGGAGCCTGGGCCGGCCCTGTCTCTGCTCCATGGTGGCCCTGGGTCAGATGGGGGCAGGTGCGTGATTCTCAGGAGCAGAGATGTCATCGGGGCCTCTGGGGAGGCTGATGTGGAGGGGACACGCCCCTCTGTGCAGCAGGGTGGGCGGGGACTGCTGGCTGCCTGGCTCTCTGGCCCTGGCCCCCAGTGCCACCCCCGTGGGTCTGACCCCTGTGCCTGTCCCCACCCGCCCAGCTACTGGAAGGAGGAGCACTTCAAGGGCATCGCCCTGGTGGAGAAGGCCCTGCAGGCTGCGTATGGCAGCAGCGCCCCCAGCATGACCTCGGCCGCCCTGCGCTGGATGTACCACCACTCCCAGCTGCAGGTAAGCGCGCTGCCCTGGGCCCCAGCGTCCGCTCCTCTAGGGGGCCAGAGGGGACTGCCAGAGTTTGTCTTCTTGTGAAATTTCTTGTTTTCCACTGTGTTATCTTAAGTTGTTTTGTTTTGTTTTAAAGCTGTATTTATTGATTGAAAGGCAGAGTTACAGGGAGTTGAGGCAAAGACAGAGAGAAAGAGAGGGAGAGGTCTCTATCCACAGGTTCACTCCCAAAATGGCCACAACAGCCGGAGCTGGGTTGATCCAAACCCAGGATCCTGGAGCATCTTCCATGCCTCCCACTTGGGTGCAGGGGCCAAAGCACTTGGACCTTCTGCTACTGTCCATGCACATTAGCAAGGAGCTTGATCAGAAGTGGAGCAGACGGGGCTCACACCTGTTCCCATATGGGTTGCCGGCACTGCAGGTGGAGGCTTTCCCCACAGAGTCACAGCTCCGGCCCCTATCTTAAGTCTTTTTCAAATGTTCTTTGTTCCCGGGTGGGTGCCAAGGTTTGTAATAAAGTTTTTATGAACATTAAGTTAGCTATGACTTCGGCCTCATGAGTATGATCTCCCAATGCTGTGGATGCGGAAGCTCAAGTGCACACAGCTAATAAAGGGATTACAATGTTAACACAGCTTTAACTGCAAAACCCATCAGTCTCACTCCTCTGCTGGGAGCTGTGGTTCTCTCTCCTGCTGTCCCCAGTCTTCCTGGTGAAACCATTTTTCCACCATCAGCCTAGGACTTTCAGAGGACATGCCACAAGGAGGCTGCTTCCAAATGTGTGGAGAGAAATGGCACTGAGGTTTCTACTAAGGGGCCGGAGCTCTCCTTCAGAGCACCTGGGCACCCTCCCAGCTCTGATCCTGACCCCTGTTCCTGCTAAGGCAGACCCTGGGAGGCAGCGACAAAGGCTGAGGTAGTTGGATCCCTGCCACCCGCATGGGAGACCTGGATTGTGTTCCCACCTCCTGGCTGTTGCAGGCCTTAGGGGAGTGAACCGTTGGATGGGAGCCATCTCTGCCAGTCTGTCACTCTGGTTCTTGATTTCTCAAATAATAATAATTAGGAAAATGGAATTAAAACATAAGTCTACTTGATGCATAAAATTTTTTTAAAGATTTATTTATTTATTTGAAAGTCAGAGTTACACAGAGAGAGAAGAAGAGGCAGAGAGAGAGAGAGAGAGAGAGAGAGAGAGAGAAAGAGAGAGGTCTTCCATCTGCTGGTTCACTCCAGATGACCACTATGATCAGAGCTGGGCCAATCTGAAGCCAGGAGCCAGGAGCTTCTTCTGGGTTTCCCATGTGGGTGCAGGGGCCCAAGGACTTGGGTCGTCTTCTACTGCTTTCCCAGGCCATAACAGAGAGCTGGATCAGAAGTCAAGCAGCTGGGGCTTGAACCAGCGGCCATAGGTGCAAACATTTTGAAACATAAATACCAGGAGTCTTCCAGCAGTTCATGGACAATGCACATTATGAAAAACTAGGCGTGGATTTCAATTAAGTTTTATTTTTTAAAAGATTTATTTTATTTATTTGAAAGAGTTACAGAGAAAGGTAGAGACAGAGAGAGAGAGAGGTCTTCCATCCACTGGTCCACTCCCCAGATGGCCACAGTGGCTGGAGCTGCACCGATCCGAAGCCAGGAGCCAGGAGCTTCTTCTGGGTCTCCCACGTGAGCACAGTGGCCCAAGGACCTGGGCCATCTCCACCACTATCCCAGGCCACAGCAGAGAGCTGGACTGGAAGAGGAGCAGCAGGGACTAGAACCAGCGCCCATATGGGATGCCGGCACTTTAGGCCAGGGTGTTAACCCGTGGTTCTCCGGTCCCTAAACTTATCTTCAAATTCCTTTTTCCATGACCTCCTTCCTCACCTCCATGTATAGTAGGGGCTTTTCATGACTTTTCACACTCATAAGCACTCTGAAAATAGAGAAGAGTGAGTATCAGAGAGGTTAAAGAACCAAGCCGGCCGGCGCCGCGGCTCACTAGGCTAATCCTCCGCCTTGCGGCGCCGGCACACCGGGTTCTAGTCCCGGTTGGGGCGCCGGATTCTGTCCCGGTTGCCCCTCTTCCAGGCCAGCTCTCTGCTGTGGCCAGGGAGTGCAGTGGAGGATGGCCCAAGAGCTTGGGCCCTGCACCCCATGGGAGACCAGGAGAAGTACCTGGCTCCTGCCATTGGATTAGCGCGGCGCGCTGGCCGCAGCGCGCTGGCTGCGGCGGCCATTGGAGGGTGAACCAACTGCAAAGGAAGACCTTTCTCTCTGTCTCTCTCTCTCACTGTCCACTCTGCCTGTCAAAAAAAAAAAAAAAAAAAAAAAAAAAAAAACAAGCCACGGGGCCAGCACCGTGGCACACTTGGTTGATCCTCTGCCTGCGGCACCGGCATCCCATATGGGCGCCGGTTCTGGTCCCAGCTGCTCCTCTTCCAGTCCAGCTCTCTGCTGTGGCCCAGGAAGTCAGTGGAAAATGGCCCAAGTGCTTGGGCCCCTGCACCAGTGTGGGCAACCAGGAGGAGCTACCTGGCTCCTGGCTTTAGATTGGCCCAGTGCCGGCTGTGACGGCCATTTGGGGAGTGAACCAACAGAGGAAAGACCTTTCTCTCTGTCTCTCTCTCCCACTGTCTATTACTCTGTCAAATAAAAAAAAGAAGAAGAAGAAGAAAAAGAAAAAGAAGAAAGAACCAAGCCACGTTTGCACAGCTGCTGGGTGGCAGAGCTGGGCTCTGGGCGAGCAGGGTGGCACCTGGGCAAGGACACAGCCACAGAGTCACAAAGACACAGCCGCCCCCGGCTCCTTGAGTCCTTTCTGGCACTACAGGGAGTGACCAAACCCGGACACCACGGCAGGGCGGGCAGCTGGCTGGGCCGTGGGGGTGACGGCAGCCCCGGTGTGCACTGAGCTGACGTCTGTGTCCCCCTTGCAGGGCGCCCACGGGGACGCGGTCATCCTGGGCATGTCCAGCCTGGCGCAGCTGGAGCAGAACCTGGCAGCCGTGGAGGAAGGGCCCCTGGAGCCGGCCGTCGTGGAGGCCTTCGAGCGAGCCTGGCACCTGGTTGCCCACGACTGCCCCAACTACTTCCGCTAGGCTGCTCCCGGCTCAGCTGCCATGGCCCTTATCTGAACGCCTTCTCCGTCCCCCCCCCCGTCCCCCCCCCCGCCAGTCTCTGCCTTAGCTGAGGCCTCCAGACCCTCAGGGTCCATGCGCTCCCTCTCCAGGCCCCGACCTGGGCCTGTGCCTTCGCAGTGCGGGCGGCTGAGGCCGATCCTGCAGGAGCTTTGCCTGCTGAGTGAGGCGGGCCCTTCCCTGGTGCAGCCCTGCCCGGGTGAACCCCAACCTCATCTCCTCTGCTGCTTGCAACTCATCCCGCAGCCCGCCCTGGGCCTGAGCGGGGGCTGAGCCAGGCGCTGGGTCTGAAAGGGCAGATGCGGTGGGAGGGGTCCCCAGGTCTCCTGGTCCCAGTGCCAGCTCCAGGCTGACCGCTCAGCAGTGGCTGCGGGCCCTCAGTCCTCCCCGGCCGCAGGGTGTCTCCCTCAGGAGCCTCGCTGGGTCCTTAGAAATGGGACCTCGGGGACGAGTCCCCGTGAGCGTCACCAGCAAGGACAAGGCCCCTCAGGAGGCCTGGCCCCTTTGTCACTGTCCCTGTCTCTGCCCTGGCTTCACTCTCACCCAGCTGAAGCCCCTGTCCTGCCCTCGGTAAGACTCGGCCTGGGCCCTGGCCTCCTTCGCTTGGGGTGGGGCACAGGCAGCCGGGTCCCGTGGCCTCTGCCAGTCCCTGGAGGCTGGGGGTAGAGGCCCAGGCCTGCTGGTGGCTGTTTGCCCATCCTCCCCATCTCCCTGCTTAGACTCCCTCCAGACCTGGGCTGGGATGAGGCTTCAAGTACATATTGAGGGCAGCAGAGCAGGCAGCCAGCACTTGGAGCTGTCTCTTGAAATTCTAAAGGGGCTCACTTGGAAATCCAGACCCTGTCATGAATTTATAAAACTCTGATCTCAGAGGCTCCTGGCCTCGGATCAGCCCAGCTCCAGTCGTGGCAGCCACTTGGGAGTGAACCAGGGGATGAAAGATCTCTCACTCTCTCTGCCTCTGCCTCTCTGTAACTGTTTCAAATAAATAAAGGAATATTTAAAAAATGAAAGAGAGAGAGAGAGAAAGAGAGAGAGAGAGAGAAGGAGGTGGCCCTCCTGTTTCATCTGTAGCCGAAGTCCCCAGTGTGAGCGGTGCACCTCCTGCAGCTGAGTGGCTTAATTCGATGAAGTGGCCCCCGTTGATACAACCCTTAAAAAAATCCTTGCCAGCTTTTCTCTTAGAGAAGTTCTGCAACGAACTCATCATCCCAAGACTCACCTGGAAATTCCAGGGACCCCGAGTAGCACAGTGATGTGGAAAAAGCAAGTTGGAAGGCTGGTGTCTCCTGATTTGGGACTTGCTAGAGAGCTACAGTGGTGACAGTGTGGTGTGGGCACAAGGACAGAGGTAACTCAGGGGCAGGCAGGGTCCTGAAACTCCTCTGCACGCGTCAGTGAGTTGATCCTGGAGGCGGGCATCACGTCCACTGGGTGGGGGCAGAATCATCCTCCTCGCGCAGAGCTGGGCCAGCTGGGTGTCCTCACGCAGAAGCTGCAGGATGGAAGCCTTGCTCAGACCAGTCGCCCAGATGAACTCCAGACGGACTGAGCCCCCAAGTGGAAGGGCTACAATTCTAAAACTGTAAGGGGAAAGCATAGGAGTGAATCTCCATGACCTTGGGCTACACAGTGGCTTCTTAGCTGAGACACCAAGAGCCCAAACAAGGAAAGAAAAATGAGAAGCAGCGGACACTAAGTGATGGAACAAGGACGTGAGCCTCTGCCGTGCTCCCTCATTGCCCAAAGGAGTAAACCCTGGGCACTCCTCGCCCTTGAACTGTTGGGCAGGAAGTTAGGTATGAGCTTATGTGTGTGTGACAAAGGCCTCCGGAGAAGACTTCTATGTCCAGCATATGCATCTACATCTCAAAGTCATCCCGATAATGCTTCAGGGGCAGCCGGGCATTCGCTTCCTGCCCTGCCCCCTTCTACCTGATAACCTGCCAGGTGGGAGCCCCGCCCCTTCTGCCTGACAAATCTTCCACAGTCTCCCAGATGCAGCCTAGTGTCTGCATTTCAAACACCCTGCTCCGGATCCCCATTCTCTAGGGGGTCCTGCTCACCCTTCCTCTGAACCCAGGATGGCGCCAGCTAGGCTTCCTCCTGTCTGATACCTTCAAGGGAAAACTCAGATAGGAGCTTCTTAATATTTACAGCCATAAAATCCTTTGTTTCAGGAGGAAATGGGTGAAGACAGAGACCCATCTCCTTAACCCCCCCCCCCCCCCCCCCGGGCCTCAACCGGACTGCGCGCTCAGCCCTCTGCCTCTCTGCTGAGCCGCCTGCCTGGTCTGGCCAGGTGTACTCTCTCTACTCAATCATGTAACCTCGCTCCTTCCCCCCCACCCCAGTCTCTCAGGCTCTGTCTGGAGGGGTGCCCATCCATCCTTACGGATGTCCCTTCCCTAATAAACCTTGCTATTTTACCTCCCACTACTCTCTGTCTCACGCCTGAATTCTTTCTTGTGCGAAGACAAGAACCCTGCAATTTCTCCTGTAACAGAACCTCAGTTGGATCTCACACCCTATTGCCTTCATACCCCACCCCCCACGGCCACCTGAAAGACCAGTTCCAGGAATTCCCCTCTGCCTGCTGCCCCCTCCCCAGCCCCAGCCCCAGCCCTCCTAAAATATAAAAAGGGTTCGGGGCCTTCCGCCACGTGTTCCATCATGGGCACAGGGACAGTTGGTCATCCACCTCTACAGATTCATTTTCTCTGAATACATTCGGTCTGGCTGTAAATCCGTGCACTGCTTCCTCTCTATTCTGTGACTCGTTTCCTAACATTTTGATGCCCCGTGTGAGGAGGCACCAATCTGCAACACTTTCCCTAACACTAAGCAGATGTTTAAACCCCAAAGTCTTAGGTTAACAGTTAGCTGACTGGGGCTGGCTTCATGGCACAGCAGGTTGTCACCACGTGTGATGCCAGCATCCCATAGGGGCACCAGTTCATGTCCCTCCTGTACTGATCCAGTTCCCTGCTAATACACCTGGGAAAGCACTGGAAGATGGCTCAAGTGCAAGGATCCTTCTAACCCACATGGGAGAACCGGATGAAGTTCCTGGATCCTGTCTTCAGCCTGGCCATTGCAGCCATTTCAGAAGTAAACCAGCAGATGGGAGATCTGTGTGTGTGTGTGTGTGTGTGTGTGTCTCCCTCTCATTCTGTAATTCTGCATTTAAAGTAAATATAATAAATCTTCTTAAAAAATAATAGTATTGGATTATTGCTGATGATTGACAGATTAAAGATGGAGGCTTGAGTCAATTGTGGTGTCTGGTAGACGGGCCCACTGGGAGGACTAGCCCAGTGGAGTGTGTCCTCACGAGCCAGTTCTCACAAGAGGATAGATTATATAGGCAGAGTTCAGCCCAGCTGTTCTCTCTCTTCCTGGCTCTCCTGGGGGCCCTCGCTCTGCGTGTGTGCCACCACCTACCACCTGCCACAGACACTGGACCACTGGGCTGCCTGACCCTGAACCTGCACAGTCATGAGCCAGGATGAACCTGCTTTCTTCATAATTAGAGTCCCCCAGCTATTGTAGATGAAGTATTGAAAAGCTGACTCATGCAACCACCAGGGAAGAGTGGAAAAAATATTGCCAATCACATATCAGTTCAGGAGCATATATCTAGAATATGGCCGGTGCACTTGTTAGGTAGGAAGTTAGATATGAGCTTATGTGTGTATGACAGGCCTAAAGAGAAGACAGCTATATCCAGCATATGCATCTACATCTCAAAGTCATCCTGATAACGTTTCAGGGGCAGCCCAGCATTCGCATCCTGCCCTGCCCCCTTCTACCTGATAACCTGCCAGGTGGGGGTCCCCGCCCCTTCTGCCTGACAAATCTTCCACAATCCCCAGATGCAGCCCAGTATCTGCATTTCAAACACCCTGCTCTGATCCCCATTCTCTAGGGGGTCCTGCTCACCCTTCCTCTGAACCCAGGATGGTGCCAGC
The DNA here is from genome assembly GCF_964237555.1 of Oryctolagus cuniculus. Classification (NCBI taxonomy): domain Eukaryota; kingdom Metazoa; phylum Chordata; class Mammalia; order Lagomorpha; family Leporidae; genus Oryctolagus; species Oryctolagus cuniculus. Next base: position 151,310,130 of record NC_091438.1, read on the forward strand.
TAGGCTTCCTCCTGTCTGATACCTTCAGGGGAAAACTCAGATAGGAGATTCTTAATATTTACAGCCATAAAATCCTTTGTTTCAGGAGGAGATGTGTCAAGACAAAGACCCATCTCCTTAACCCCCCCCCCCCCCCCCCCCGGCCTCAACCGGACTGCGCGCTCAGCCCTCTGCCTCTCTGCTGAGCTGCCCGCCTGGCCTGGTCAGGTGTACTCTCGCCATTCAACCATGTAACCTCACTCCCCTCCCCCCAGTCTGAGCGACTGGGCACTCTCTCTCAGGTCCTGTCTGGAGAGGTGCCCATCCGTTCTTACGGATGTCCCTACCCTAACAAACTTTGCTATTTTACCTCCCACTACTCTGTCTCACACCTGAATTCTTTCTTGCGCGAAGACAAGAACCCTGCAATTTCTCCGGTAACACACTTACAACAGTAACATATACAAACAGTTGAACAATGGGCCAAGGACCAGAACAGACCTTTCTCCAAGGAGACACACACACACACACACACACACACACACACACACACACACATGGCAGGAGCTGCTCAAGGCATTACTCTGAGGGAAAGTGCAAGATCACAATGACTCAGCAGGAGAAAGCAGTTCAAACCACACCTACTAGGACGGCTAGGGGAAAGGAGACAGTGCTGCTAAGGATCTGCAGAACTTGGGCCTTCCCACCCTGCTGGTGGGAAAGTGGCGTGGAAGGGCCGTGGGGGAGCAGGCTGACAGCTTCTCCCAGATTAAGCACAGAGGTCGTGTGGCCCACCAGGTCGCTCCTCCTGCGTTTAGTCCAGAGAAGAGAAAACTTGTATCCACATCGAGGCTTCCAGGAATGTCCACAGCAGCATCATTCATAACAGACAAAAAGTGGAGGGGCCGGTGCTGTGGTGCAGTGGGTTAACACCCTGGCCTGCAGTGCCGGCATCCCATGTGGGCGCCAGTTCGAGACCCGGCTGCTCCTCTTCCCATCCAGCTCTCTGCTACAGCCTGGGAAAGCAGTGGAAGATTTATTTAAAGATTTAAAGGTTTATTTAGTTATTTGAAAGTCAGAGTTACATAGAGAGAGAAGGAGAGGTAGAGAGAGAGAGAGAGAAAGGTCTTCCATCCGATGGTTCACTCCCCAATTGGCCACAAAGGTCTGAGCTGTGCTGATCCGAAGCCAGGAGCCAGGAGCTTCCTCTGGGTCTCCCATGCCAGGGCAGGGGCCCAAGGACTTGGGCCATCTTCTTACTGCTTTCCCAGGCCATAGCAGAGAGCTGGTTGGAAATGGAGCAGTCGGGACTCGAACCGCAAACAGTAGCTTTTACCTGCTACGCCACAGCGCCAGCCCTGCTGTTTCGAATTTTTAATTGTTTTTGTAAAAAAGTCACTAGTGACCTGACCACTTGTATGTGTTATGTTTTATTTATTTATTTTAAGATTTATTATTTGAAAAAAAATGATAGAGAGAGAAAGACAAAGATAGACCTTCCATCCACTGGTTTACTCCCAAAAACAGCCCCAAGAGCCAGGCAGAGCCAGGACCCTGCAGCTCCCTCCTGGTCTCCCCCATGGCTGGCGGGGCCCAGGTACCTGTGCCATCATCGGTTGTGCTCCCAGGCCGTTTCAGGAGGTTGGAGCAGGAGTGGAGCTGCCAGGACCCAAAGTAGCACTGCATTATGGGTTGCTGGTGTCACAGGCTGCAGGTTAACACACTGCACCACGATGCTGGCCCCAAAGCTGTTCAAAAACAGAGAAGAAGCAGCAGCATTTGGCTGCTGAATCCCTGTGGGCAGTGCCCAGTGGGGAAGGCCACTCCGCGCCCTGATATTGAAAGACCATCTTACAGTGAGAGCCCAGCTCCCCGGGGAATGTTTTCACTCACATGCCTGGTGCCAGTGCGGACTGCCAGCGGGGTTTGTTTGCCGCTGCTGAGGCGTGGCCGTGAGATGGGTCATCTATGACGAGAGGTTCATGCTGGCTCCCGGTTCTGGGGCCTGGAAAGTTCAAACACACGGCACCAGCATCTGCTCAGCTTCTGCGGAGGCCTCGTGCCGCTTTAACCCAGGGCGGGAGGTGGAAGGGCCAGCGGCCACGTGTGGCAGGGACCCCCAGGGGAGGCCGCCATGCTGAAACCACCTGCTGCCCTGCTCTCTGGCCGGTCCCGGGGGCTTGGCCACTCACTCAGGCAGAGAAGGAGCTCCCGCCCTCGGGAGCAGCATGGGTGGCCCCAGCACCATCACAAATGAGACCAGATTCCAGCAGGGTCTCCCCAGGGCACCCCCCCACCCCCGGAGCAGGAGAGTGAGAAGGGAAAGGGGTGGAGCTGGAGGGAGGGCCCCTGGGCTGAGGCGCTGGCTCAGGGTCCGTTCTGGGTTGCCGGTTCCTGGAGACGGGGGTGGTGAGCACGGCCAGCGTCTCAAGTCACGTTCTGAACACCTTTCAGGAGCTACGGGAAGGCACGCGTGTCGGGCTCCGTAACTAAATGTTTAAGGTTTTTTTTTTTTTTCCAAGATTTATTTTATTTATTTGAAAGGCAGAGTTACAGAGAGGAGAGAGAGAGAATCTTCCATCCGCTGGTTCACTCCCCCAGATGGCCGTAGTAGGTAAGGCCATGCTTAGCATCTAAGCAGACAGAGGCCAGGAGCCAGGAACTTCTTCCGGGTGTCCCCACATGAGCGCCGTTTCCCGTCCCGGCTGCTCCACTTCCTCTCCAGCTCTCTGCTAATGACCTGGGAAGGCAGTGGGAAACAGCCCAAGTCCTTGGGCCCCTGCACCCCTATAGGAGACCTGGAAGAAGCTCCTGGCTCCTGGCTTTTTATCAGCCCAGCCATTGCGGCCATTTGGGGAGTGAACCAGCAGATGGAAGACCTATCTGTCTGTTCCTCTCTGTCTGTTCCTCTCTCTGTTTCTATCTCTGTCTCTCTCTCTCTCTCTTTTTTTTTTTTTTTTTTTTTTTTTTTTTTTTTTTTTTTTGACAGGCAGAGTGGACAGTGAGAGAGAGAGACAGAGAGAAAGGTCTTCCTTTGCCGTTGGTTCATCCTCCAATGGCTGCCGTGGCTGTCGCGCTGCGGCCGGCGCATCCCGCCTATCCGAAAGCAGGAGCCAGGTGCTTCTCCTGGTCTCTCATGGGGTGCAGGGCCCAAGCACTTGGACCATCCTCCACTGCACTCCCTGGCCACAGCAGATAGCTGGCCTGGAAGAGGGGCAACCAGGACAGAATCCGGTGCCCCGACTGGGACTAGAACCCAGTGTGCTGGCGCTGCAAGGCGGAGGATTAGCCTACTGAGCCGCAGCGCTGGCCTCTCTGTCTCTTAAATAAACAAATAAATAAATCTTTTTTTAAATTTCCATTTTTGCTGTTATTGGTGAACCCTGCCTTTGTTTATTCTGGTGCTAGTATTTTTGGCTTAATCTCTTGCTTTGTTGAAATCTGAGTATATTGGCAATATACAACACACAGTTCACTTCTCTTTTTTTTTAAGATTTATTTATTTATTTGAAAGGCAGAGTTACAGAGAGTCAGAGGCAGAGAGAGAGAGAGAGGTCTTCCATCCAGTGGTTCACTCCCCAGATGGCCCCAATGGCTGGAGCTGTGCCAGTCCAAAGACAGGAGCTTCTCCGGGTCTCCCACACGGGTGCAAGGGTCCAAGGACTTGGGCCATCTTCTCCTGCTTTCCCAGGCATAGCAGAGAGCTGGATCGGAAGTGGAGCAGCCGAGACTCCAACCAACGCCCATATGGGATGCCGGCACTGCAGGCGGCAGCTTTACCCGCTACGCCACAGCAGTGGCCCCATACAGCTCACTCCTTTAACCACTTCTTTCCACATGGATTCCGATGGTCCTTGACTTCTGGCTGACAGAGTCATCTCTTCTCAGCTCTTTCTTAGTAAGTTCAGTGGCAATTCACTGAGCCCTTAACAGTGGGCAAGACATTATACTGGGTGACTGGACAGAAAAGCAGGTAATTCCTTCTAAAGAAACATCTATCGAACCTGATCTGGTGAATTATAACAATACAGTCTCATTGTTTTATTTGAGGTGTATTATTTGTGACTGTATAACACCAGTCAAATCCTATGTAATTATAAAACCCAATATGCTATCAAAGATAAGTAATTTTGTAGTTAGCTGCCATTAAAAAAATAACACATTTATTTGCATCCCATTAACACAAATATGAAAACGTGAAGCTGACTTACTGTGCAGTTACTGCAACACACTGAAGTTATATTATTCACTGTGCCTCAACAAACCCGTATTAGGAAATAATCCCACGAATAGGTATTTTTAAAAGAGATTTATTTATTTATTTGAAAGTCAGTTCCAGAGAGAGAATGCCAACTGCTAGCCCCCAGCTGCCCTCACCCAAGCCAGGAGACACTGGACGCGTGGGGGATGGGCCACCAGCAGGCCTGGGCCTCTACCCCCAGCCTCCAGGGACTGGCAGAGGCCACGGAACCCGGCTGCCTGTGCCCCACCCCAAGCGAAGGAGGCCAGGGCCCAGGCCGAGTCTTACCGAGGGCAGGACAGGGGCTTCAGCTGGGTGAGACTGAAGCCAGGGCCGAGACAGGGACAGTGACAAAGGGGCCAGGCCTCCTGAGGGGCCTTGTCCTTGCTGGTGACGCTCACGGGGACTCGTCCCCGAGGTCCCATTTCTAAGGACCCAGCGAGGCTCCTGAGGGAGACACCCTGCGGCCGGGGAGGACTGAGGGCCCTTAGCCACTGCTGAGCGGTCAGCCTGAGCCGGCACCAGGACCAGGAGACCTGGGGACCCCTCCCACCGCATCTGCCCTTTCAGACCCAGCGCCTGGCTCAGCCCCCGCTCAGGCCCAGGGCGGGCTGCGGGATGAGTTGCAAGCAGCAGAGGAGATGAGGTTGGGGTTCACCCGGGCAGGGCTGCACCAGGGAAGGGCCCGCCTCACTCAGCAGGCAAAGCTCCTGCAGGATCGGCCTCGGCCGCCCGCACTGCGAAGGCACAGGCCCAGGTCAGGGCCTGGAGAGGGAGCGCATGGACCCCGAGGGTCTGGAGGCCTCAGCTAAGGCAGAGACTGCCGGGGGGGGGGGGGGGGGCGGGACGGAGAAGGCGTTCAGATAAGGGCCATGGCAGCCTGAGCCGTGAGCGGCCTAGCGGAAGTAGTTGGGGCAGTCGTGGGCAACCAGGTGCCAGGCTCGCTCGAAGGCCTCCACGACGGCCGGCTCCAGGGGCCCTTCCTCCACGGCTGCCAGGTTCTGCTCCAGCTGCGCCAGGCTGGACATGCCCAGGATGACCGCGTCCCCGTGGGCGCCCTGCAAGGGGGACACAGACGTCAGCTCAGTGCACACCGGGGCTGCCGTCACCCCCACGGCCCGGCCAGCTGCCCGCCCCGCCGTGGGGTCCGGGTTTGGTCACTCCCTCTAGTGCCAGAAAGGACTCAAGGAGCCGGGGGCGGCTGTGTCTTTGTGACTCTGTGGCTGTGTCCTTGCCCGGGTGCCACCCTGCTTGCCCAGAGCCCAGCTCTGCCACCCAGCAGCTGTGCAAACGCGACTTGGTTCTTTAACCTCTCCTGGACTCCCTCTTCTCTATTTTCAGAGTGCTATGGGCGTGAAAAGTCAGGCAAAGCTCTCGGCTCCCATTTACTGAGCCCTATTGCACATGAGGGCGCTGCAGGGAGGTCATGGAAACAGGATTGGAAGAAAAGTCTATCTGGGTTCAAAAGAGTTTTGAAACCCATGCTTAGATGTTTCATAATACACAGTGTCCATGAGTGGCTGGAAGGTTTCTGGTATGCATGGAATTCAAAACTCTTTTAAAGGTTTATTTAATTGGAGCCAGTGCCATGGCGTAGAGAGTAAAACCGCTGCCTGGGACAGAGGCATCCCATATGGGCACCATTTCAAGTCCAAGCTGCTCCACTTCTGAGCCAGCTCTCTGCTGTGCCCTGGGAAAGCAGCAGAGGATGGCTCAAGTCCTTGGGCCCCTGCACCCACGTGGGAGACCAAGAAGAAGCTCTTGGCTCCTGGCTTCATATTGGCACACTCTGGCCATTGTGGCCATTGGGGGAATGACTTGGGAGACAGAAGATCTCTCTGTCTCTGTCTCTCTAACTCTGCCCTTCAAATAAACAAATAATTTAAAATTTTTATTTATTTATTCATCTGAAAGGCAGAATTACAGAGCGAGGAAGAGACAGAGACCTTCTGTCTGCTGATTCACTCGCCACAAGGGGCTGGGCCAGGCTGGAGCCAGGAGCCAGGAGCTCCATCTGGTGTCTCTATGGGATGCCCGCATTGCAGTCAGTGAATGGTTCAACTCGCTGAGCAACAATGGTGGCTCCTCAAAAAAATTTTAAATGTTTATTTAATTATTACTTTTCATCTATTGGACAGACATAGCAACAGACATAGAGAGATCTTCCATGCTGAAGGGATTTTTTGGGCACCAAATATATCTATATTTAAACTGTTTTCCAAAACTGTTTTTCTAATTATTATTATTTGAGAAATCAGGAGACAGAGAAGGCAACAGACAGACAGAGAGGGCAGGAGCGGGAGCCAGGAGGTAGGGACACAAAACGCGTCCCCTTGTGGGCGGCAGGGATCCAGCTATTCAGCCTCCCTTGGTCTACATTAGCAGGAAGCTGGGTCAGAAGCCAGAGCCGGGAGCTGAACCCAGAGCTCGGGTGTGGACCGTGGGCACCTCCACGGCATGCCTGAGTGCTTGTTTTGCCAATGCATTTGCAAGTAGCTTCGTACATGGCACTCAATGCAAGTGTCCTATGCAAAGTGGAGAAAGGATTTGACCAAGAAGACTGGGGAAAATGAGAGGGAGAGAGAGAACTAACTCCAGCTCCCAGCAGAGGAGTGAGACTGATGGGTTTTGCACTTGAAGCTGTGTTCAAATTGCAACCCAAGCACTGTGGCAAAGCCTCTGCCTGTGGTGCCCGCATTCCATATGGCCACTGGTTCATGTCCTGGCTGCTCCACTTTCTGACTCAGCTCTCTGCTATGGCCTGGGAAAGCAGTAGAAGATGGCCCAAGTCCTTGGGACCCTGCACCCACGTGGGAGACCTGGAAGAAACTCCTGGCTTTGGATCAGCCCAGTGCTGGGCTTTGCTGACTTTGGGAGTGAACCAGAGGGTGGAAGACCTCTCTCTCTCTCTCTCTCTCTTCCTCTCTGCCTCTGACTCTCTGTAACTCTGCCTTTCAAATAAATACATATCTTAAAAAAATAAGAAATTTCACAAAGATAAGACAAACTCTGGCAGTCCCCTCTGGCCCCCTAGAGGAGCGGACGCTGGGGCCCAGGGCAGCGCGCTTACCTGCAGCTGGGAGTGGTGGTACATCCAGCGCAGGGCAGCCGAGGTCATGCTGGGGGCGCTGCTGCCATAGGAAGCCTGCAGGGCCTTCTCCACCAGGGCAATGCCCTTGAAGTGCTCCTCCTTCCAGTAGCTGGGTGGGTGGGGACAGGCACAGGGGTCAGACCCACGGGGGTGGCACTGGGGGCCAGAGCCAGAGAGCCAGGCGGCCAGCAGTCCCGCCTACCCTGCTGCACAGAGGGGCGTGTCCCCTCCACATCAGTCTCCTCAGAGGCCCCGAATACATCTCTGCTCCTGAGAATCACGCACCTGCCCCCATCTGACCCAGGGCCACCAGGGAGCAGAGACAGGGCCGGCCCAGGCTCCTGAGCCTCCAGCCCTGGTTCTGTCTTTCCTGCCCGGCAGGTGACTTCTCAGGGCAGAGCTATGACGTGGAAGACCACGTGGGCCCAGGACCCCCACTCCTCACAGAGGCCCCAGAGCAGAAGAAACCCCACCAAGGCTGCGGCAATTCCAGGATGGTTCAAAAGATGTAGGTGCGGGTGGCAAGAGATTCCCCCAAACAGCTAGACACCTCCCATCCCAATCCAGACACAGACAGCCCCAGCTCACCGATTCCTGTACATCTCAGACCATCTATTCCCAAAGAAACGGCCCTCCGGCTTTATTTTTGCATCCTGGTCCTCATACTTGTACCTGCCCGTCAGCAGGCCCCCTGCAAGAAGGTTGCTGTCAGACCCCTGGCCCAGAGCCCTCCCACAGGCGGCCAGACCCCTCAGGGCTCTGGACCACAGGTGGGGAGCCCCAGGGTTGGAGGGAGGCCACAGAAGGCAGCGAGCTGCCTGCCCCCTCCTCCCATGGCCCCCCTTGCTTCCCAGGCCCTGGCTGGGTGTCCCCCGGGGCAGGAGCAGCAGGGACAGAGCAGGGGCTGGGCTCCCACCCCAGGAGGGCTGTCCCCAGGGGGATGCATACCAGCCAAAGGGTTGAAGGCATAGAACCTCATCCCAAAGTGCCTGAGGCAGGGGAACAGCTCCTTCTCCGCCTGGCGGGTGATTGCGTTGTACATGCCCTGGGGGAGAGGCACCAGCTGCAGGGGGCCCACAGTACCCTGTGGGACCCTCCGTTCAGTCCTTACCATCCTAGCACATCAACCATCAGGGATGTGGCATATACTTACGGGGTGCGTATGTCTAAGGAGAATTCCTTCATTCAACCACAGTGCTAGGCACCCTCTGGCTCAGTACCAGAGACCCCACAGCCTAAAGTCCATGTCCCTCCAATAATAACTTAGAGCAAGGCAGACAGTAAACAGGTGCAACCATGGAAAGAGGCCATCCATGTACAGTGGGAAGCTCTGGGCCCACGCCTGGCGCTCACCGCGTGGAGGACAATCATTTGTTGACTGAGGGAGGGGGAGGTCGGGGCGGGGGAGGCCTGAGAGCCATGGGGAAAGCTTCCCAGGGAGGAGCCACCTGGGTGAGACCTGAGTGCTCCTCCCAGGGAGGGGAGCACCGTGCCAGGCTGCAGTGGGAAGCCAAGCGGGGAAGGCAGGCACCTAGTGCACACCCGAGCTTGGGGGGAGCAGGTGCCTGGGCCCAGCTGAGGAGCTAGGACGTGTGCCAGTGCCAGCGCCACCTGGGATCTGTTCATGGAGGGATCGGAGTGCAGGGGCCGTCCATAGGGCGCAGGATCCCAGGAGAGCAGAACCCTGCAGCCCCGGTCCACAGCGCAGCCCTCACCTGGTACACGGTGGGCTGGATCCAGCCGCGGCTCCTGCACAGGGTGCAGATCTCGGCTACCTGCCAGGAGGAGTAGTTGGAGACGCCCAGCTCCACAAACTTGCCCTGCGGGGAGAGGCTGTGGTCAGAACCAGTGCTGCCCAGGAGACCAGGAAGGGGCACGCGGGACGTGCCGTGCTCCCACTCCTCTCTGGGACTGCCCCGGTTGCCCCCACTCTCCCGGTGGGAACAGGACGAGAAGAAGCTCAGGGCCGCCCTCACCTCCTGGTGCAGCTGGTGGCAGGTGCGCAGCGTGTCTTCCAGTGGGGAGCTGTAGTCAGGCATGTGCAGGTAGAAGAGGTCCACGCGGGGGCACTGCAGCCGCTTCAGCGACGTCTCCAGCTGGAACCGGACGCTGTCGGGTTTCAATGTCGTCCCATCCATTGCAATTGCCTTGGTAGCGATTTTCACTTGGAAGGGAGACAAATGGAGGCTCATGTCAGTTTCCCAAGCATCAGACGGGGTGCAGTGGAACCGTGAAGAGAGAGACCTGCTGCACATCTCAGCTCTGCCGTCCCCAGCTCCGGGGCCTTGAACTTGTTACTTTTCCTCTCTGAGTCCCCATCCCCTCACCTTGAAAGTCGGCGTGGGAATGGCTCTGACTGTAGGGAGCTCCTGAGGCTTGATCAGAACCCGGCTGAGCGTGGTCAGGAAGAGCTGGGAGGTCCCCACCACAGGGACAATTTCTGGTGAGCTGCACAGGCCAGGCCTGGCCCTGAGGCCACATGCTCCCTGCCCTCCAGGGCTCACGGTGTAAGGGCCACTCTGCTAGGAGAGCCCAGGGCAGGGGCCGGCGCTGTAGCGCAGTGGGTTAAAGCCCCAGCCTACAATGCCGGCATCCCATATGGCACTGATTTGAGTCTCACTGCTCCACTTCCAATCCAGTTCCCTGCTATGGCCTGGGAAAGCAGCAGAAGCTGCTCCAGTACCTGAGCCCCTGCACCCACATTTGAGACCTGGAAGAGGCTCCTGGCTTTAGATCAGCCCAGCTCCACCCGTTCTGGCCATTTGGGAGTGAACCAGTGGATGGAAGACCTCTCTCTCTGTCTATCTCTCTCTGCAACTCTGTCTTTCAAACAAGTAAAATAAATCTTAAAAAAAAAAAAAAAAAAAAAGAGCCCAGTGCACAGACTCGGGAGCCTGCCTGGGAGTTCAGGAAGGCTTTGCCTAGACAGAGGCTGCCGTCTGTGAATTGGGCGAAGCTCGTCTAGAGCATGGGGCACAGGTTAAAGGAGGAGGCAGGAGCGCCGCGTGTGGGAGCCCCTGCCCAAGTCCAGGGAGAGACAGAGCAAGAGAAGAGCCGCAGACCAGGTCCCGGACCTGGGTGCACTCCCTGGAGTCCTGACACAGGGGCCCATAGGAGCCTCTGAATGCTTGTAGGACAGGCGCCCAGTGCTCAGCCTGGTAGGCTTGGAAGATGGCCCTGAAGGCAGCATGGACAAAAGCCTGTCTAGAAACAGGGAGACCAGTAAGGAGGCTGAGCAGGATTCAAGACAGAGATGTGAGAGGCGTCCATGAGGGCCCCAAGGAAGGAGAGGCAGGGGTCAGGCAGACTCATCCCCGTAGGACAGGCACATGGTTGGCCCCCAGCTCAGTGCGGGGAGCTCCGTACATATCCCCCAGCCCCTCCGGGGATTGGCTGGTGGAGGAGGAAGAGGAGAGACCCTCTCACACTTTTCATGCTTAGAAAGTCACTTGTTGGGTAGAGGCAGTGAGCAGAGCCCTCGTGACCTGGGAGAGAATGGGTTTGAGACCTGCTCACGAGGGACTCTCCCCTCCCACCACCACCCCTCCCCTTCTGGATGGGGGCTTCAGATCTGAGATCTGAGGACCACCTGGACCCCGCTGGGCCTGGCCTCAAGGACGGAAGAGAAGGAGTTGGAGAGGAAAACAGCAAAGCAGGGGAAAGATCAGCGTCTCCCTGGGAGGCAGTGGGGGATCCGCAGAGAGGCCACGGAGGTCCACGTGGCCGAGGGTGGTGGGGCTCTCTCATCTGAACCGGGGACAAAGGCTCAGCGTGCAAGGAGGCCACATGTGCCAATGCAAGCAAAGCCACCAGGGACATTTCTGAGGCTGCCCTGTGTGTGCCAGGCAGGGCTCCGGCCTCTTCCGACGGCCTCAGAGTCAGCAGGCCCCCATGACACAGCCTCCCGAAGCTGCCGTGGCTCCTCCAGCACACAGCCACGCAGTGCCTTTGCACACTCGTGCCCACTGCCTGCAGCTCTCTTTCCTCTCCTCCTCCTCTCCCCCCACCCCTTTCCTTCTTGACAGAGAGACAGGATGGATTTCTGATTCGTTTGCTGGTTTACTCCCAAATGCCTGGTGGCTGGGAATTGGATCCGGGTCTTCCACCTGTGCGACAATGACCCAACTAGAGCCATCACAGCTGCCTCCCAGGGATGCAGCAGCAGGAAGTCGGGAGAGGGAGCTGGCCTGCAATGTTTCCTTTCGGGCCCGACTTCTCCAGGGGCTCTCTCCCGGGCGCCCTGGCTCTGGGCTTGCAGGAGGGTGGATTTGGATCCTGGAGCCTCAGACAGAGCCCAGAAGGGGAGGCCGCAGACGCTGTTCCCCACTCCCCATCTGCTCAGGAGCCACCGCGGCACCCGGGTGCAGGTGGCACTGCCAATCCAACAGGGCCCTGGGAGCAAAGTCGAGGGCCTGGGGCGAGACTGGCCCGGGCTATGCAGGAAGCAGGTCTCCGCTACGTGGTCTGCCTGGCGTTCCTAAGTCTGCTGGGAGCTGTGCCAACCGGCGCCAGGGTGGGAAGGGCAGGGTTCTGCCGACCAGGGAGTCGGGAGCCGCTGAGGCTCCTACATCGAGGGTCTGGAGTTCTCAGTGCTCCAGAGGAGGGCCCAGCAGAGCTGTTCCAGGAGACACCAGGGTTCGGAGCCGGGGGGTGGGTACTGGGCTACCTTCCCGGAGGGGAAAAAGCAGGAATGGAGTGATGCAGCTCCGTGCAGAGTCGAATGTGGCTGCGGAGCCTGGGGTTCCCAGAGCCGCGCAGTGTCCCGCGGGAGGCAAGTGCACGTTGGGTCTGGGCCTGTCGGGAGGGTCGGCTGTCAGGGGCAGCCCTTACCTTTGCAGTCGCCGCCGCCCAGCCCGAGCCCCAGGCCGCCCAGGATGGTCTCAGACTGGCCTTCTGCGTAGACGAAGGCCGTGTCTATCTCGTTGTGGCCGCGCTCCAGGAAGGCGCGCACCGACGCGGCGCTGGAAGGGGCGTCCATGCGGCGCCCGAACTCCATGGCGCCCAGCACGGTGGTGGGCAGGCGCTTCTTCACCGGACAGGACATGCTGGCGGCGGCGGCAGGCCTGGCAGCTCGGGCGCAGGTCACAGCTGTCGGCTGAGGGCCCGCGGGTAGAGCCGCTGGACTGGTGTTTAAGGGTGGTCAGGCCCCGCCCACCATGGGAGGGGCTAGGGGCCTACTGGGGCGGGGGCGGGGCGGGGCTGGCAGTGGGGGCGGGGCTTGAGGCGGGATCCGGCGGTAGGGGCAGGGCGAGCGGCGGGGTCCACGGATGTGTGCGGCACAGGCATCGACACTTCTTTTCACTTCCGCATGGCTGTGGCTTCTCGCCGATGACCTTGGTTTGGGGTGGCCTGTCCCCGGAAGTGAACTGGGTGTGGGAGCTGTGAGCCAGTCCCAAGACTCAGGGCTGGAGCGCCTAAGCTCCCTGCTGTGGCTGGGGGGCACATGGAGCAGAGTGCAGGGGGTGGGTGACCTCAGCGCCCTGTGGCCCCGAGGCTGAGGCTCGCCAGCCAAAGGCTGCCGCCCTCCCTGGCACGGGTTGCTTCCCCCAGCCCAGTTACCAGTGACAACTGTGAGCCTTGGGTTCTACACCCGAGGGAAAATACCTTTCTTAAAAAAAAGGATTTGTTAGAAAGCTTCAGTGACAGAGAGAGGGAAAAACAGAGAGAGTGAGATCTGCCACCCACTGGTTCACTCCCCAGTCGCTGCACCAGCCAGGGCTGGGCCAGGCCAAAGTCAGGAGCCAGGAGTCCATCCTGGTCTCCCATGTGGGTGGCAGCGCCCGGAGCCTTGAGCCATCATCTACTGCTTTCCCAGGCGGGTTAGCAAGGAGCTGGGTTGATAGTGTGTGCACCTGGGACAGGAACCAGCACTCCAGTACCGGGTGAGGGTGCCGCAGGCGGCAGCTTAACCTGCTGCGCCACAGCTGTTCCCAGGGTGGCCAGTTTGTTGGCCATGGAGATGGCTGTGACCTTGGAGACAACAAGCAGACTTCGTCCTTGAGTTGTTCCTGTGGTATTACATCACTGTCGTTCTTTTTTGAAACATTTAGACAGACGGCGACACACAGACCGCCCCCTCCGCCGACTCACTCCCCAGATGTTCACGGCAGCAGAGCCTGGGCCACATTAGGAGCCAGAAGCTGAAAATCAGACCCAGGCTCTCTAGGGACGAATATTGACCTCTTGACCACTGAGTTCCTGACTCTGGTTAGCTCCTGCCAGGGCGGCCCCTGGGAGGCAGGGGTGGTGCAAGCGTTGGGTTCCTGCCACCCGCGTGGGAGAACTGGATTGAGCTCCACTCCTAGCCTCTGACTTAGACCGGTCTCATTCTTCTGGGCATTTGCAGAGTGAATGACACATGGGAGCTCTCTCTGGATCTCTGTCTCGGTCTCTGCTTCACCAATAAATAAAAATTGTAATCAATAAATAAAAGTTTCTCTCTGCTGGGTTCTCGTAATCAGTTAGCTCAAAGGGCACGCACTATCAGCAACAGGAAGCTCAAGTTCAAAGCATACAGTACTAAGTGCCAAAGTCTCCAACGAGATATGTGATGGATCCAAATACCAGTAATTCTTCGGGATTTGAATGAGACAGGGGACACAGGAGTGGGACTTGGCTTACTGCTGCTTGGGCCACTTTCCAAACTTTTTGTCTCCTTTAAAATCCCCAGATTTGCCTGAAACTTCCAGAACTTCCAGCTGTGGCGTGTGCTGTCCTCAACTTCATCCCGTCAGGCCTTGTCCTTTGTGACTGGAGATGCAAGTCCATGGCTGCCGCTCTAGGAGGCGTGGCATGTCCTGGGACCTGCCGGCCCCACATGAGGGCTGCCTGAGGGTCGAGGCTTCAGTTTTGTGTAATTCAAGACCTGCCTGCGTTTGTCAGGTGTCCTTGGGTGGCGTGCATTTCGAGTGCTTCCTTCCATGGCGCCATCACGGGACTGTGCTACGTCCTGACGGAACGCTGGGCTCCCCATCAACACTGCTGTCGCACTAGCAGTTTGTTTTTAATAAAATCATTTATTTATTTGAAAGGCAGAAAAACAGAGACAGGCAGGAATCCACGTCCCATCTGCTGATTCTGCCAAATGCCTGCCATAGCCAGGGTTTGCCCAGGCAATGACCAGGGCTTAGCAGAAGCAGAGTTACAGAGAGAGGGAGACAGAGAGAGGTCTTCCATCCACTGGTGCACTGCCCAAATGGCCACAATGGCCAGAGTTGGGCTGATGCGAAGCCAGGAATCAGGAGCTTCTTCCAGGTCTCCCATGCAGATGCAGAGACCCATGGACTTGGGCCAGGAAGATGTCTTTCTGACTCTCCATCTCTATATATCTTTTAAAGAAATAAAATAATAAAATAAATATCTTAAAAAAGATAATAGGGGCCAGCATTGTGGCTTAGTGGGTTAAGCCTCTGCCTGTGACCCTGGCATCATATATAGGTGCCAATTTGAGTCTGGTTGCTCCACCTCAGATACAGCTCCCTGGTAATGCACCTGGGAAAGCAGCAGAAGATGGCCCAAGTGCTTGGGCCTCTGCACCCACGTGGGAGACCCTGAAGAAGTCCTGGGCTCTTGGCTTCCACCATCTGAGGAGTGAATCAGCAGATGGAAAATCTCTCTCTCTCTCTCTCTCTCTCTCTCTCTCTCTCTTCTCTCTCTCTCTCTCTCTGTCTTTCCTTCTATCTCTGTGGCTCTGCCTTTCAAAAAAAAAAAGGTTTATAATAAATGTATAAGTTATTCATAACATTTGGCAGTATTTGAATTTATCCTGAGGAATGTAATGGCATCACTGGACACATGCGGAGATAACATATGAACTACCATGTGCATGTGCATTTTGGCTTGATTGCTAACTTCTACAATCGAACTGTGTCTGAAAATAATGACTTGTGTGATGCAGGAGGTTTATTTTTATATTACTTTGACACATGACCTTTGATTTAAATTAAGTAACATTTCAGGATTAAAGTTACTGAGTTTTTATTCTGTGTTGTCAGGCACGTCAAATGAGTAAAGCAGTATGTGTGGTATACTGGTCTCAATCATTGAAATATTTAATAGAAAATAATGCAGGTTTATATCCATGCCAGACACTTAAAATAGCAAATCCGTTGATCCCAGTCATTAAACGTTTCTCCTATCCAATTCACACAATACAAATAAAACTTTTGGAAGTTCATTTGTCAAGCGGACTCCTCTGAAACCACAATGAATGCCTTATGGAGTCCAACACCTGGGTGGACATTGTGGCCAGGGGTTAAGCCGGCACTCGGGATGTCCAAGTCCATACTGGAGTGCCTGGGATGGAGTCCCGCCTCTGCTCCCAAGGCAGCTTCCTATGGACGTGCACCCTGGGAGGCAGCAGGTGATGGCTCAAGTCCTGGCTCCCCTCCTACGTGCGAAACCTGGATTCAGTTCCTGACCCCTGGCTTTGGCACGGCCCAGCCCTGGTTGTTGCTGGCACTTGAGGAAGAAAACCCATTACTCTTTCAAATTAAAAAAGAAATATGCACTGCAAATAAAAAAAAAAGATTCAACACTGAAGATGGGCGATCTGCATGTACACATTTCAGAGGGTCACCATGTCAGGCAAAAATAGCCTTATTAAAAAGTATCTGTGGGCCGGCGCCGCGGCTCACTAGGCTAATCCTCTGCCTTGCGGCGCCGGCACACCGGGTTCTAGTCCCAGTTGGGGCGCCGGATTCTGTCCCGGTTGCCCCTCTTCCAGGCCAGCTATCTGCTGTGGCCAGGGAGTGCAGTGGAGGATGGCCCAGGTGCTTGGGCCCTGCACCCCATGGGAGACCAGGAGAAGCACCTGGTTCCTGCCATCGGATCAGCACGGTGCGCTGGCCGCAGCGCGCCGGCCACGGCGGCCATTGGAGGGTGAGCCAACGGCAAAGGAAGACCTTCCTCTCTGTCTCTCTCTCTCACTGTCCACTCTGCCTGTCAAAAAAATTAAAAAAAAAAAAAAGTATCTGTGAAGCAGCAATGACCTTGCTCATAAGCAGTTACGGAGCCCGACACGCGTGCCTTCCTGTAGCTCCTGAAAGGTGTTCAGAACGTGACTTGAGACGCTGGCCGTGCTCACCACCCCCGTCTCCAGGAACCGGCAACCCAGAACGGATCCTGAGCCAGCGCCTCAGCCCACGGGCCCTCCTTCCAGCTCCACCCCTTTCCCTTCTCACTCTCCTGCTGGGGGCGGGGGGGGGGGTGCCCTGGGGAGACCCTGCTGGAATCTGGTCTCATTTGTGATGGTGCTGGGGCCACCCATGCTGCTCCCGAGGGCGGGAGCTCCTTCTCTGCCTGAGTGAGTGGCCAAGCCCCCGGGACCGGCCAGAGAGCAGGACAGCAGGTGGTTTCAGCATGGCGGCCTCCCCTGGGGGTCCCTGCCACACGTGGCCGCTGGCCCTTCCACCTCCCGCCCTGGGTTAAAGCGGCACGAGGCCTCCGCAGAAGCTGAGCAGATGCTGGTGCCGTGTGTTTGAACTTTCCAGGCCCCAGAACCGGGAGCCAGCATGAACCTCTCGTCATAGATGACCCATCTCACGGCCACGCCTCAGCAGCGGCAAACAAACCCCGCTGGCAGTCTGCCTCGGCACCAGGCATGTGAGCGAAAACATTCCCCGGGGAGCTGGGCTCTCACTGTAAGATGGTCTTTCAATATCAGGGCGCGGAGTGGCCTTCCCCACTGGGCACTGCCCACAGGGATTCAGCAGCTAAATGCTGCTGCTTCTCTGTTTTTTTGTTTGTTTGTTTTAATTGACAGATAGAGTTAGACAGTGAGAGAGACAGAGAGAAAGGTCTTCCTTCCGTTGGTTCACCCCCGAAATGCCCACTACGGCCAGAGCCATGCTGATCCGAAGCCAGTAGTCAGGAACTTCTTCCTGGTCTCCCATGCGGGTGCAGGGCCCAAGCATTTTTGGGCCATCCTTCACTGTCATCCCGGGCCACAGCAGAGAGCTGGACTGGAAGAGGAGAAACCGGGACTAGAACCCGGTGCCCATATGGGATGCCAGCGCCACAGGCGGAGGATTAACCAAGTGAGCCGCGGCACTGGCCCCTGCTTCTTCTCTGTTTTTGAACAGCTTTGGGGCCAGCATCGTGGTGCAGTGTGTTAACCTGCAGCCTGTGACACCAGCAACCCATAATGCAGTGCTACTTTGGGTCCTGGCAGCTCCACTTCTGCTCCAACTTCCTGAAACGGCCTGGGAGCACAACGGATGATGGCACAGGTACCTGGGCCCCGCCAGCCATGGGGGAGACCAGGAGGGAGCTGCAGGGTCCTGGCTCTGCCTTGCCCAGCCCCGGTTGTTGTAACCATTTGGAGAATAATCCATCGGATAGAAGATCTTTGTCTCTCTCTTTCTCTCTGTCCGTCTGCCTTTCAAATAAACAAAAAACTTAAAATAAAATAAAATATAACATAAAAAGTGGCCAGGCCACAGATGATCTTTGTCATAAAAACAATTTAAAAATAAGAAGAGCTTTTTTGTGCTATGCCCCGCATACTGTAACCTTTGCCAATGAAGTGTGTACATCAATGGGCGTTGGTGTTTGTAGAGTTGTGCAACCAGCAGGGTCGTTCTAGAGCCTTCTCACCGCCCCTGAAGAAGCCCTGCACTCAGCAGGGGTAATCTCCGTCGTCTCCCCATCACCCCCGGTCTCTGTGAGCCACTGGCCGGCCTCTGTGTGGCAGGCCGGCCTCTGTGCACCGTTCACAGCCGTGGGAGCCCACCGCAGGGCGACTCGCTTCTCCGCCCTGAGGTTCTCTGCGGCCCCCGCACACTGCAGATGCTCCCGCGCTCCGTTCCTCCTGCTGCCGCAGAGTGCGCTCCGTTTGTTCACCTGTTCCGCAGCTGATGGATGCTGGAGCTCTCAGAAATGTCCCAGTGGAGTATTTTCCTAAGAACTTAGCTTAGCCTAGGTACAGCCATGCTGCCAGGGCCTACTCCCCAGCTGGAAGGGAGCTAAGTGGAAGAAGACCCAAGTCGATCAACTGATGAGCTCACTTAGCAGAGATGAGTGGGATAGGTTCTTGTGTTCATGCAGGAAAGAATTCAGACATGAGACAGAGGCGGGGGTAGGAAGCCAGGTGTGATGAGGTAGGGTGTCTGTCAGAGCAGATGGGCGCCTCTGCAGAGTCCGGGGTGGGGGTGTGTGTCTAATCTGCAGGTAGAGAGAGAGTTTCGAAGGGGAGGATCCAGTTCTCCTTCCCTCTTCTGGACAAAGAACTTCCTGAGTGTGAGTTAGCTTAACTTCCTCCCTAGATTTCACCGCCCAGGGCTATCACACCGGGCAGAAGTGATTCTCCCAGGGTGCTTTCTTGGTGGTGGTTGGGGGGGGAGGCTGGGACTATTGGGGTATGGGAAAGACTTCGCAGTGTAAATGCTGGGTTGTTGGTGCTGTTGCTGTGGCACAGCAGGTAAAGCTGCTGCCTGCGGTGCCTGCATCCCATGTGGGCTCCAGTTCAAGTCCCGGCTGCTCCACTTCCGATCCAGCTCTCTGCTGTGGCCTGGGAAAGCGGTAGAAGATGGCCCGAGTCTGTGGGCCCCTGCACCCACGTGGGAGACCTGGAAGAAGCTCCTGGCTCCTGGCTTCAGATAGGCTCTGCCAATTGGGGAGTGAACCAGCAGATGGAAGACCTCTCTCTCTCTCTCTCACACACACACACTCTCTCTCTCTCTCTCTGCCTCTCTGTGTAACTCGGACTTTCAAATAAATAAATAAATGAATATTTTTAAAAAATGCTGGGTTGCTTATAAGATGTGCTTCCAAGGCTGCTACATTCCTTTTTGAAGAAACTTGTTCTCCTCAGTCCCACGTGCAACCGCCCAGCCCCCATCGCCTCCCCTCCCCTTGCTTTAGGCACCACATTTAGATGGTGACTCCCAAGTCACTCAACCATTGAGGAACTGGGCGGCGGGATCCCTGAATAATAGGGGTAAATGGAGCTGAGTGACCTGGGAGGGGGGGCCTGCTTCCACCTGCTGGTCACCTCTCTGCTGATCAGGTACCCATGATGCCTCTCTTCTGCTTCCTTTGTGTTTCTGAGTCCATTCGTTAGTGGGTCGGTGGTCTCAAGTGGGCTTATTTCCCACAGGACTGTTCCCCCTTTTTGTCGGTTATGAACGATGCCGCCGTGACTGTTCAGGGGAACATCTTTGTGGGACATAGGTTTTCATTTCTCCCGGCTAGATACGCAAGGAGTGGCCTGCCTGGGCCGTATAACCTCTATGTTTAATCTCTGAGAGCCTGCCAGATTGTTACCCAAGTTGGCTCTTCCACTGCACATTCCCACCAGCAGGTTATGAAGATTCCAAGCTCTCCAAAGCCCCAGCTGCACCTGTTATTTACTTAAGTGGGTGTGGCTTTGTTGTGGGAGTGAACAGGCAGGTGAGGACCAGGAGCAGGTCCTTTTGAGCCTCAGATAATGAAGTGAACGAAGCTCACGCACACAAAAATTGCAACTGCAAAGGTTTATTATAGGAAAGGAAAATATGCTTTTTAAAAAAGATTTATTTATTTGCTTGAAAGGCAGAGTTACAGAGAGAGAGAGAGGAAAGACAGAGAGAGATCTTCTATCCACTGGTTTCCTCCCCAAATGGCTGCAACAGCCAGCACTGGGCCAAGCCATAGCCAGGAGGCAGGAGCGTCTTCCAGGTCTCCCACGAGGGTGCAGGGGCCCGAAGCACTTGAGCCATCTTCCACTGCTTTCCCAGGTGCATTAGCAGGGAGCTGGTTGGGAAGTGGAACACCTGGACCTTGAACAGGTGCCCTTAAACCTGCCTGCTAAGACCCACCCATACACAACTAGCCCTTGGAATTTGCTTTTCAAACTTCACTGAGTTAACCTTTAGCTCTCTCCTGCCTCAGTTTGATTTGCTTTTTCCTGCTGAGTCACTGTGATTTTGCTCTTCTCTTCTGGGTAGTTTCATAGTTTTTCATGTGCTCTTTGGCCATTCGTGTATCTTCTTGGAGAACCGTTTATTTCCGTCCTTTGCCCATTGTTCAGTTGTGTGTATATTTTATCAAGTGATAATTACACTTGTCATATTCTAGTTATATGTTCTTTAGCTGGTATGAGATTGCAAAGATTTGCTCCCATTCTCCCCTGGGGGTTGCATGAGTCAGCTTTTTCATTACTCGATCTACAATGGCTGGGATGTGCTATTTATGAGGAAGGAAGGCTCATCCCAGCTCACGGTTCTGCAGGTTCACAGTCCAAGGTCAGGCAGCCAGTGGTCTAGCGTCTGGCACACAGGAGAGTGAGGGCCCCCTGGTGAGCCAGGAAGCAGAGAACACCCTTCCACTAAGCCCCGCTCCCAGACACCCCGACTGGATCAGCCCCTATGTTTGTTTGTTTGTTTTTAAAGATTTATTTATTTATTTGAAAGGCAGAATTACAGAGAGGCAGAGACAAAGGCAGAGAGAGAGAGAGAAAGAGGTCTTCCCTCTGCTGGTCACTCCCCAAATGGCTACAAGGCAGGGCCAAGCCATGGGACAGGAAATCTCTATCTGTATGTCTCTCTCCGTTTCTCTGCCTTTCAAATAAAAATAAATAAATAAATAAATAAATAATTTTGTTGGGCCAGCGCTGTGGTGTAGAAGGTTAAGCCTCCACCTGCAGTGCCGGCATCCCATATAGGGGCCGGTTTGAGTCCCAGCTGTTCCACTTCGGATCCAGCTCCCTGATAATGCACCTGGGAAAGCAGTGGAGGATGGCTCAAGTGCTTGGGCTGCTGTACCCACGTGGGACACCCGAAAGAAACTCCTGACTCCTGGTTTCTGCCCGGCCCAGCCTCGGCTTTGTATGCATTTGGAGAGTGAACCAGCAGATTGAAGATCTCTCTCTCTCTCTCTCCTTCTCTCTATTTCTGCCTTTCAATAAAAGAATAAGAAATCTTTTAAAAATAGTAATTTTGTTAAAAAACAAACCGCTAGTGCGACAGCAGTGTTGATGGGGAGCCCAGCGTTCCGTCAGGACGTAGCACAGTTCCGTGACGGCGCCATGGAAGGAAGCACTCGCAATGCATGCTACCCAAGGACACCTGAAGAAAGCGGGCAGGTCTTGAATTACACAAAACCGAAGCCTCGACCCTCAGGCAGCCCTCATGTGGGGCCAGCAGGTCTCAGGACGTGCCACGCCTCCTAGAGCGGCAGCCACGGGCTTGCATCTCCAGTCACAAAAGACAAGGCCTGACGGGATGAAGTTGAGGACAGCACACGACACAGCTGGAAGTTCTGTTAAACATCGAATAGCAAGTTCTCAGAGAAACACCACAATTTCCAAAGGTGACTTCTAGAGAGAAAAGTTTCTTAAAGTGGCCCAAGCAGCAGCAAATCAAGTTCTACTTTTCTGTGCCCTGTCTCATTCAAACCCCAAAGAATTGCTGTATCTAGAAGCATCACATATCTAATAGGAGGCTTTGGCACTTAGGTACTGTGGTTATTTGTGTTCCCCTCAGCTTTGAACTTGAACTTCCTGTTGCTGATAGTGCTTGCCCTTTGAGCTAATTTGGTAGTGAGAAATTGTTTCATTTAAGATTAGTTGTGGGGCCGGTGCTGTGATGCAGTGGGTTAAACCCTAGCCTGCAGCCCATATGGCTTCTCCACTTCAGATCCAGCTCCCTGCTAATGCACCTGGGAAAGTAGTGGAAGGTGGCCCAAGTGCTTGGGCCCTGCACCCATGTGGGGGACCCAGAGAAGCTCCTGGCTTTGGGTCAGCTTAGCTGCGGCCATTGTGGCTACTTGGGGAGTGAACCAGCAGAGGAAGACTCCCCCACCCCGTGTCTCTACCTCTCTCAGTAACTCAAATAAATAAAACAAATCTTTTTTTTTTTGTTTAAAGGCTGAATTTCAAGTCTCTCAGGTAGGATTTCCACCCTTTGCAAATTCTTTCTGAATCAAAGTCACATAATTTGGATTATGTCCAAAAATGAACTATTGTGGGAAAGGGCATTTATTTATTATTATTTTAGATGTTTACTTGGGGGCCGGCACTGTGTCCTAGTGGGTAAAGCTGCTACCTGCAATGCCAGCATCCTATGTAGGCACTGGTTTGAGGCCCAGCTGCCCCACTTCCGATCCAGCTCTCTGCTATGGCCTTGGAAAACAGTAGAAGACAGCCTGAGTCCTTGGGTCCCTGCACCCGCATGGGAGACCCGGAAGAAGCTCCTGGCTCCCGGCTTCAGATCAGCACAGATCCAGCCATTGCAGCCATCTGGGGAGTGAACCAGCAGATGGAAGACCCCCGCCCATCTCTCTTTCTCTCTCTGCCTCTGCCTCTCTGTAACTCTACCTTTCAAATCAATAAATAAATCTTAAAAAAAAAATTGATCGTGATGGTTGCACAACCCTCAAACACTGCATTATGCACTTTGGGTAGTGAATTGTACAATGTGCCAACTGCTTCTCCATAAAGCTGTTTACAAACAACATGGGCAAACGTGGGGTCCAGGGGTTCAGTCCCCTTTCAGGGACAGCCACATCTTATCATGGAGTCCCTTGGCTTGAATCCCAGCTCCACTCCCAATTCCAGCTTCCGGCTAAAGCACGCCCTGGGAGGCAGCAGACGATGGCTGGAGGAGCTGCGTGCCCTTACCCAGCCCCAGTGATTACAGGTTCTTTGCGGCGGGTGTGTGTGTGTGTGTGTGTGTGTGTGAGCCAGTGGATGGCTCGCCTTGCATGTGTGTGTGTGTGTGTGTGTGTGTGTTTCTCTGCACTCACATTTTAAAAAGAATTATTGTGGTATCAGATCTAGTCAAGGACAAAGTCTGGTTGTCTCCAAGGCCATAGCTATGTGCACAGTGAAGTAGCTGTCCACACTTTAGGGACAAGGTCTATCTCAAAGGCTGTTTTACCCAAATCAGTCGCTGTTCCATGCTCTGGCTATGAGACTTGCCCTCTGATAAGAAAGCACACTCCAGTATGCTGAAGTACAGTAGCCATCAATCATTCTGCTGGGAAACTAGTTATTCTGAGTTCCTTTAATTTTTACTATTCTCAAGTGGGGTGTAATGCTATCTTATTGCGGTTTCAGCTTGCCTTCAGCAGTAATATAAATCTTTAACTTCAGTTTTATTGAGGTATAATTTATGTACAATGAAGTGTACAGTTGGTCTTTAATGCTTCTTTGTAGTCAGTTACCACCCCCAAATTCTGCTCCTGGCAATCGCTGCTCGGCTCTGCCGGTATGAATGGTCTTTTCTAGGATTTGATATAAATGGTATTGTATGGGGCCGGCGCTGTGGCACAGCAGGTTAATGCCCTGGCCTGAGGCACCGGCATCCCATATGGGCGCTGGTTCTAGTCCCGGCTGCTCCTCTTCCAATCCAGCTCTCTGCTATGGCTTGGGATAGCAGTGGAGGATGGCCCAGGTCTTTGGGCCTCTGCACCCATGTGGGAGATGTGGAGGAAGCTCCTGGCTCCTGGCTTCGGAACGGCGCAGCTCCGGCCATTGCGGCCATCTGGGGGTGAACCAGCGGATGGAAGACCTCTCTCTCTGTCTGTCTCTACCTCTTTCTGTAACTGTGTATTTCAAATAAATAAAATAAATCTTAAAAAAAAAATGGTATTGTATAACATGCAAACTTTCCCCTCATGTAGCTGGGTGGATTGAGATTTGTTCATGACTTTATATGCATTAGAGCATGTTCCTTTTTATTGCCGATAGCTTACTATTCTGTATCAATAGACCACGTTTTATTTATTTAAAGATTTATTTATTTGAAAGGCAGAGTTTCAGATAGATAGAGAGAGAGAGAGATCTTCCATCCACTGGTTCACTCCCCAGATGGCTGCAACGGCCAGAGCTGCGCCCATCCGAAGCCAGGAGCCAGGAGCCAGGAGCTTCTTCTGGGTCTTCCACATGGGTGCAGGGGCCCAAGCACCTGGGCCATCTTCTACTGCTTTCCTAGTCCACAGCAGAGAGCTGGATTGGAACTGGACAGCCGGGACTTGAACTGGCAACCACATGGGATGCCGGCACTGCAGGCAGTGGCTTTACCAGCTACACCACAGAGCCGGCCCCAAAGAGACTACATAAAAAAAAATTTTATTTGAAAGGCAGACTGATATAGAGAGAGGGAGAGAGAAAAAGAGAGCGAGACCTTCCATCTGCTGGTTCACTCACCAAATGGCTGTAATAGTCAGCACTGGACCAGGTCAAAGCCAGGATCCTGGAACTCCATCCAGCTTTTTTGTTTTTTAATTTATTTTTTATTTAACAGGTAGAGTTATAGATGGTGAGCGGGAGAGACAGAGAGAAAGGTCTTCCTTCCATTGGTTTACTCCCCAAATGACTGCTACGGCCGGTGCTGTGCCAATCCGAAGGCAGGAGCCAGGTGCTTCTTCCTGGTCTCCCATGCGGGTGCAGGGCCCAAGCACTTGGGCCATCCTCCTGCTTTCCTGGGTCACAGAAGATAGCTGGACTGGAAGAGGGGCAGCTGGGACTAGAACCAGCGCCCACATGGGATGCTGGCACCGCAGGTGGAGGATTAACCAAGTGAGCCACGGCGCCAGCTCCATCTGGCTTTCTCACATGAGTAGCAGGGGCCCAAGTACTTGAGCATCTTCTGCGCTTTCCCAGGCACACTAGCAGGGAGCTGAATCAGAAGGAGCAGCCAGGACTTGAACTGGTGCCCCTATGGGATGCTGGCATCACAGCCCACAGCTACCCCCCGAGTCTTTCCATGCATGTGTTATACAGAAGATCGGTCTTTTGATTGGAGTTACCCCTCCTGAAAGTAGTTCTTTGGCATTTAAGAATAAAGTTAAAAATACACGTTGTGTGTGACTTAGCAGTCACACTCCTAGCTGTATACAAAGGAGAAATAAATCAAAGACTTGTACACAAACATTCATAGCAGTTCTTTCCTAACAGTCACTGGAAACAATCACTCCACTTATGAACGAGTAAACAAACTGGTGTGTTGGGGTGGGCATCGTGCACAGAGGGAAAAAGCCTCTGCTGGACACCAGCACCTCATATTGGAGTGCCGGTTTGAGTCCCGGCTACTCCACTTCTGATCCAGTTTCCTGCCAATGTGTCTGGGAAGGCAGATGATGCTGATCCAGGCATGTGGGTCTCTGCCACCCTTGTGGGAGATTCAGATAGCTCCTGGCTCCCGACTTTGGCCTGGCCCAGCTCTGGCTACTGTGGGCATTTGGGTAGGGAACCAGCAGATGGAAGATCTCTCTCTCTCTCCCTCCCTCTCTCTGTCAGTTTCTGTGATTATTACTTGAGAGACAGACCCAGTGTTCATCCACCGCTCCACTCCCGAATGCCTGGCAAGTTCAAGATGGGGACAAGGATGGGGAACATCCTGACGGCTGCTTCTTGAGCTGAAACACGTTGGTATCTGCAGGAATCGGTGAGCTGAGACAGCACTGTCTGGGCAGGACGTGGCAGGGGTTCACTCGAGGTGGGGGATACCCGGAGCTGCTTTGCTTGCTGAGAGACAGCGCTTCCCTTTGCTCTGATCCAGGTGCCTGCTTTCCTGTGAGCTTCAGTGAGCCCCTTCCCCTCCTTGTGAGGCTCTGGGAAAGGCTTTGGGGGCTTGGGCTGCAGACCCTGGCGTCTCACTGGGCTAATTTGTGTGCAACTTGATTCATTCGCTTGCTTTTTGATCTCCCACATCTCCCCGCTGGGAGGAGGGTAAAAGCAGTTCAAGGGTCTTGCAGACTTTATTGAGATGGCCAAGGATGCAAGCAGATCATGGAACTGGATCCACTTTGTGTGCCCTGGACACCTGCACCTGTCTCAGACAGCTGAGATGGGAGTTCTGCCTCTGCCTGCACCCAGCTGCCTGCTAAGCTGCACCCTGGGAGGGGGCAGATGACGGCCCACGTGGCAGACCCAGATGGGAGTTCCTGGCTTTGGCCTGGCCTAGCCCTAGCTGCTGCAGGCGTTTGGGGAATGGATCGGCAGATGGGAGATCGTTCCCTCTCTCTCTGCCTTTCAAATACATACATAAATTAAAAAAAAATTATTTGAAAGAGTGACAGAGATGGAGATCTACCATTTGTCGCTTCATTCTCCAAATGGTGATAACCGCCAGGGCTGTGCCAGGCCAAAGTCGTGAGCCAGGAACTCCACCCAGGTCTCCCACGTGGGTGCCGGGGCCCAGGCACTTCGGCCATGCCCTGATGCCTTCCCAGGTCCATTAGCAAGGAGCTGGATCAGAAGTAGAGCAGCTGGGACTCGAACTAGGGTTTATATGGGATACTGGCATTGCAGGCGGTACCTTAACCCACTGCACTACAATGCTGGCCCCAAGATAAACACAAAAAAGAAAACAATTCCTTATTGGGGACCCCCCGTGTCCTGCCCCTGCCCGCCACCGGCTTCTGAGCATCCGGCCAGCTTTGAGGACCACTGTCTGAACAGTGGCTCTCGAGTTGCCCGTTAGACTGCCAGGGCCCAGGCCTCAGTGCTGGAGAGCCAAGGCCTCCTCGTGGTTTGCTGCCACCGGCTCTGCTCAGTGTACAAAGCACGACCAGGGTCCTTGGCTCCTTCCCGCCTGTGTTCAGGATGTGAGGCCCGCAGGCGGGCTTTCCTTTCCTCGCCGAGCAGGGAAAGGAGGTGGCACAGCCACGGTCAGAGCCTGGAGTGGAGCTGGGGCTTATCACAGGTCCTTCGTCAGGGCTCAGAGTGTAGACACACAGGAGTTCGGGGGGCGGGGCGGTTGACTTTTGGTGGAACAGGTTAAAAGTGAAAACTCTTGCTGACTCATCCCCTCTGCCCCGGCCAGACTAAAACACCAAGCTGAGGGGGCTCAGAGAGCTGCACAGATGCTCAGAAAGGACCTGCACTTGACACTGGGCTGCTCTTCCGTGCTTCTGGGACTGCAGCACGGGTGGCTCTCCTGGACGGACCCCTGTGCCACCTCCCCACCTGCTGGAAAGAGGACCACTACAAGGCCATTGCTCTGATGGCCTTGCACGTCAATCACGGCTGACTCTGCCAGCTTGACCTCGGCTGCCCTCTGGTGGACAGACCACCACTTGCAGCAGGACACTCTGCTGTTTTTTTTAATTTGAGTTAGAGAGGTAGAGCCAGAGATAAGTCTTCCATTTGTTGGTTCCTCCCCAGATGAATACAACAGCCAGAGCTGAGCTACGCTGGAGCCAGGAGCCTCTTCCAGGTCTCCTACTATGGGTGCAGGGGCCCAAGGACTTGGGCCACCTTCTGCTTCCCTAGGCCACAGCAGAGAGCTGGATTTGAAGTGGAGCAGCCAGGACTTGAACCGGTGCTCATACAGGACGCAGGCCAGGGTTTTAACCCGCTGCGCCATAGCACCTGCCCCTGCCCCTTAAATGCAGAAAGGTGTGGGAGTGGAAGGGTTAGTGTGCGCTTATTCCTGAAAGTGCCTTTGCTTCCTGTGACATCTCTTCACAGCCCAGCTCCACCTGGTGGTGACCAGCCAAGAGGAAGCTGCCTCCACTGAGACCTCACAACCGCACAAGGGAGGCAGGTGTGGGTCTGACTCAAACCTTGCTAAACATTTAGCACCCAGTGCCCCCCGGCAGCCCACCCTGGAGACAGAGTGTCTGTACGCACAGCACAGTGAGCAGTGGGGCAAGCTTCACTCCTTTGCTGCCCCGTTGCCCTGACCCCTTCTCCAGCGTGGGCATTCTACGGCGATGGCTGAGTGAACACCTGGTAACGGTACGCGCCAGGCTTGGAGCAAAGCACTTCACAGACCATCTGATTCCCACAACTGCGCAGCGAAGCAAAGGGAGTAGAAGCCGAAGGTCAAGTAACCACCCCAGGTTTACTCAGCTTTGACACGGCCTGGGGGCGGGGCTTCACAGTCTGCATCTTAGCAGGGGTGGGCTCGGGTGTGTCACGGAGGCCTTTGCTCACGCCTGGCACCTGGCTGCCCAGAGCACCTCAACTCTTCCGCTAGGCCCAGGCCTGACTTGGGGGTGCAGAGGGCCCCGCCGGCCATCTCTTTCCTTCTCACCCTGATGGCTTTTGGCCTGGAGCTGACCCAGCGCGTCCTCTGCTGCATCCCGTTTATCTCCCACATTCCTGCAATGCTCCCAGCTGCCTTCGCAGTGAGGTGGCCGGGCCTGAGCCCTACCCAGCCCTTCCTGCTGAATAAAGCGGCACTGGGCCAGGCTGCGGCGCAGACCTGGGGGGCAGGCAGGCCTTGGAGCAAGTCGCGGGGCACTCTGCCCCCACAAGGGTCTCCACAGTGGGGCTGGGCGTGGCCCTCACACCTGTGATGATGGAAGAGAGCGCTGTGCACTGGAGATGGAGGTCCTCATTCAGCGCTTTGGCCAGATACCTACAGACAGGCAACGGGGGCGAGACCCCCCCGTCAGCCACGCAGAGTGACATTCCTGGGGCACTGGGCCACTTTCAACACTCGCCCAAACCCCAGCAGTGGTTTCGCTCTCGCCACTGTCAGTCCTGGTAGGGGAGGGGACGCAGGTGGAGGGATGGGAGGGGCAGCCAGGGACCCATTTTCTCAGCGAATCCTTGTTTCAAGCAAAGGGCCTGCAGGGTTGGGAAGCCAGGGGATGGTCGCCCTCGGCTGCCCCTACAGACCAGCACAAATCCAAAGGCCTCTCTCCGGGGAAAAGTCTCTCGTCCACAGGGAGCGCCTGTGGGTGGAGTTTATTCTTTGCAGAAGCACAGTCCCCGTGGCCCTCCCTTGACTTCAGTCACAGCTGCTCCCGGCACCGCCGCACGTCCAGCCAAGCCCTGCCGTCCAGAGGCCACAACTCAGTCATTCTCATCTTCCTCCGACTCTGTCGCCGACTCGGACATGCCCTCTGGCAAGTCGTCTCCCATCTGTTGGAACCTTCCAGACTGGGCATCCCACATGTATGTGATGGTCACCTTGAACTCAGCCATCTCATACCCAAAAAGCTTCTGCAAGAGACACGGCAAGCCGGGAGTTGGGAGACGCGAGCGCAGATCCGGTGTGGGGGGGGATGCCCGTGGCAGGCAAGAGGGATGCTCCCAGCACAGCCCCGCGGACAGACTCACCAGGACCCGGGCCTGCTCCGGCGTCAGCACGTCGCCCTCCTTGCACACCTCATAGTCAGACAGCAGGGTCACCACACCTGCGGAGGTGGCCCCGAGTTACTTCTAAAGTTATGACTTTATTTGTGGGGAGGGGAGGGGGGGGAGGGAGAGAGGGAGGAAGGGAGGGAGAGAAAGGGAGAGAGAGGGAGAGAGAGGGAGAGAGAGACCTTCCATTCACTGGTTCTTTCCAGATGCCTGGAACAGCCAGGTTTGAGCCAGGCTGAAGCCAGGAGCCTGGAACTCCATCCTGGTCTCCCTCACGGGTGGCAGGGAACCAGGCACTTTGGCCAGCATCTGCTGCTTTATTTGCAGGAAGCTGCATTGGAAGCAGAGTTTCTGGGACTTGAACTGGCACTCCAATATAGCTTGTCAGTGTCGCCAGTGGCGACTTGAAAAGCTGTGCCATAACGCTGGCCCCGAGTTACTCCGGGCACGGATGGCCCACACAGCCTTGCTGCTCACTGCGCAGAGTTGGCAAGAATCAGGCAAGCTCCTCCGCCTTCCCAGCTCCAGCACACGAGGCAGCGGCTGCCCCCTGCAGCCCTCCCACGCACGCCCTGGCTGCAAGTGCCATCCACTTTCACCCCAGCTGTGAGCGGGCACTCTTCACTCACTGTCACCTAACAGGGTGGGGCTTACAGAAATACCTCGCTGAGGGGTGGGTGAGCGGCTGCTGGGGACCCCCATCCCACACCAGAGTGCTGCTTCCTGCTAATCAAGTGCCTCAGCCCCTCCCACCCACATGGGAGACGCAGGTGGAGCTCTAGGCTCCCAGTTTCAGCCGGGCCCACAGCTGCTGGGGCCACCTGGGGGGTGAACCAGCAGGTGGAAAACCTGTCACTCTGCCTGTCAAATAAATGAATCAAAACGGCAGCAGCAAGAAATGCTTCGCTGAGCCAGAATGGAGGTGCTTGACCCCTGCGCCCTTAGCCGTGGCCATGAGCTGCGGGGACAGCCATACCTCTCTTGAGGGCAGTGGGCAGGCCCAGCTGCCTCAGCTGTGGCTCCATGGAATGGGGGAACTGCTCCAGCGGCCCTGGGTCCAGGCTCACGGTGAAAGTGGCTTTGTTCCCAGCTCGCGCGTAGTCCATTTCCGCATACTTTGTGAACCACCTTAGGGAAGAAGAAAGTAGTGGGAGGGGGGGCTCCTCGTGGCCCCTCCCCCAGAACTGGCCAGCTGCCAGCCGGCAACTCCGTGCAGAGGGCAGAGAAGGGCCTGGTCACAGCCCACCCACCTGTGAGGACGCTTCCAGGGGCCAGTTCCAAGGCAGTGGCACCCCTCCTGGGGTCCCCCCTCCCCTGCCGTCCTCCTCCGGTCCCCCCCACTTACTCATTCACCTCCTCCTTGGTGCGGTCTGTGAAAAGGAGGCCGACTTCACCCCGCAACTTCTTGCTGACCTGCAAGCCACAGCGTGCCAGTCCGCTCGCACCGGGCCAGCACCGGCGCTCTACCAGAGGGATTGCACCCACCGGGGACGCGTGGCCAGGGCGCGAGACATCGTGGGCTGGGGGAAGGCGGCTGCTCCCTCGGTCTGGAGGTTATGGAAAACCCGAGCCCTGCTCTCCCTACCAGGGGCCGCCACGTGGCTCGGGGCACATGGGGAGCAGCAGTAGGCAGCTCTGCCCCCCCCCCCCCCCCCCCCCCCCCGCCGAGGGCTGGTGATGTACCTGATGCAGGTTATCTTTGTACTCATCAGCTGGGCTCCGGCCCAAAGCCACCATCATCACCTTGTTTTTGCCAAAGAACATCCTACCGAGAAAACAAGGTGTCTGTGAGGGACCCGCCCAGGTCAACATCAACCAGCCCAGGTCTCCAGCACCACGCTGACCCAGGCCCAGGGGGCATGGCCAGAGGACCCCACTTCTCCACACCACAGCCCACCACACTCTGTGCCCGGCCCAGGGACTCTTCCACTATCTCCCCCCGACAACGGCCGTATCTTGTCCACGGGCACGCTGTGCATTCTGTGTGGGACCCCTCCTGGCCTGGGCATATGGAAGAGGCACGTGCCACAGCCTGAACCAGAGCCAGCGCAGCCAGAGAGCCACCCCAGAGCCGTCCGCACGAGCACGACCCCAGCCAGGACAGCGCTGGGTGTGCCCCCGAGCACAGACGACAGCTCTAAACCTGGCGCGGTGCTCCTAGAAGGCCCGAGCTCCAGCATTAGGGGCCACATCCCAACCATCCCTGCGTTAACAACCACTTCCTGCCTCTGCGGAGCTCAAAGCCAGCCTCGCCTTGGCTAGGAGTCCCAGGGTGGGGCGCCGTGGGACCCAGGCACCGGCTCACCGGCTGTGCTTCCAGGCGTTCCGGATGTCTTTCAGCTTGTTGTTCCTCATGTTGGCCACGGAGAAGAGGAACAGGTACTTGTACGTGTCCACGCATTTCCGCAGCTGTGGGGTAAGTCAGGGAGTTGCCCGGATCCCAGGGACGGCATGGGCTGGGCACCGCTCTGGTCTCCAATGGGAAAGCCTCTGCTTTGGGCCCCATAACTGCACAAGCCCTAGGACCTGGACGCCCTGACCCTGTTGTCCCTTTACCTCCATTACCGAAACCAGGACCGCTGGGTATGGCCAAAGTGGAGCCAGTAGCCCAGACCCCATGGCTCTACCCCACCCCAACTCATCTGCAATCATAGCAGACAACACTTCTCTGCTTTGTCCAAGGGTAACCCAGAAACGTTTACTCGCTCTGGGGAGGGTCCCACTAAGGAGAAACATGAGGACTTATCTGCTCTCAGGGGAAGCGGCTCGGGTGAAATTCCAGCCCTAAGCAATGCAACTGGTGCAGGAGACCCTGCGCTCACCCAGCCCGGGGCCCGGGACTGGCAGGTCGGAAGCAGTGTGGTCACCCACTCCTGGTGACCCCCCGTGTTCGGATGGCGGGCATCCTGCTGAACCCAAGCGTCAGTTACCCCAGCTCTGAGATGGCCAGCCCATCACTAGGACGCAGTGGGAAAACACGTGCGACCACCTGGCCTGAGACGCGGCCAAGCTGCAGGGCCTCACCGCACCAGTCCTGCCGGGGGGCTGCTCAGGAGGAAACGGGCGCCTGTGTCCGCCCTTCGAAACCCACCCAACGCAAGCTCCGAGAGTCAAGAACAGGCGCTCACCTCTTCTATCAGGTTCTGCTTCAGCTCCAAGCCCTTCTTGGCAGTTTTGGTTAAGGACACTACCACAAGGGAAAACAAGCGGAGTGACGATCAGACATCCGCACGCCTGGAGACCCATCTCCTTCTCCGCCCTGGGGACCCATCTCCTTCTCCGCTTCAGTAGCTCGGCTGGACCAGGCGGCCTGAGGGGAGGCAGCCAGGCCTCTGCTGCCGTCGCTTCTCGCAGCGTCCCTGGAGGCCTACGTCCCAGCGTTCCCGGGTCTGGAGTCCCTTAGCCCCTTGGGCTGACCCCCAAGTCTCTACTTCCAGTCCCAGGTGAGGCGTGCTCCGGCTGCTGTCCTGCTCTCGGCCGGGACGCGCAGAGGCCTGCTCCGGCCGGCCTGAGCTGTGGCAAGCCGGGCTGTTATGTGTCCCCTACCCAGAGGAGCTGCCACGTGCCAGATCTGACCAGGAATCAAATCCTGCCAAACACCTAACACAGCACCACCGGCAATGTCCCCTTGCGCACCCTGCCCGGCACTCGCAGTCCCTCTGCACAAGGCACAGCGGACAAAGGCGAGCACACCAGTCAGCGGCCAGTGTGAGAGAGGAGGGCAAATGAAACACAGCCACTCACTCCCACGATACCCGCTGCTCCCACTCGGCCAGCGTCAGCCTTACTCGCCCTCTGCCCCCACCTTCACCCAGGCTACCAGCCTCTGACACTAAAGACCCCTCCCATCGCCGCTCGGATTAAGCTCCAGGAAGCCAGGCGTTTCCCTACCTCGGGACCCTGCACGGCGCGTTCCCCCCGAGACCGCCCAGGCTTCTGCTCGTCAGTGGGGCCCTCCCGGAACCGCACTACACAGGATGTCACTTCCACCTCTTTGCACCACGTTTATTCCACGAGGGCCACCACGATCTGACAAACCCCGTTTATCCCGCTTCTTATACCTTGGGGGATCCGTGATTAGTGCACGACTAAAGCGATTAGCGAGGACGTCCTTGTCCTAAGTGCCGCATCCTCCAATGCCCAACAAGTCCCAGACCCTTAAGCACTGTTGAAGATGCCAAAGCTCCCGAGTGACAGACGCCAGGAACGGTGTCTCAGGAGGCACCTCTCCTGGACGGACAAAGTCCAGGCATATGGGGACGGGGGCATCTGCGTGCGTGGGGCTAAAGGAAACGCAAGCAGAGAGTCAGACGCGGGGACACGCCTGTTCCGCAGCTCGGGAAAGGCAGCCAGGGCGGCGGGAGCGCAGAGACAGAGGGAAAACGGGGAGAGGCTGCGGTGGGGGACGCGGCCCAGCCTGGACGCTCGCAAAAGCGCTGGAAGCCAGGCCACAGAGCTGGTTTCCCCGCCCGGGCTCCAGCTCCCGCCGGTGATCCCGCCGCCCCGGGACCCACGCCAGCTCGCGGCGAGCTCCCCACGGACGTCCCGGGGACGCGCTCCGGGCCCCGCCGCCCCAAAGCCCCACCGCTGGGTCCCGTCTCCCGCTCGGCCCACCTTTCTTGTCCCGCTTGGACTTGGGCATCGCGCTGGAGCCACGTGCGGCTGAAAGTGGTGCGGCTCGCTAGGACCCCGGCGGCGCGGGGGCCTCTGGGACGCGCCTTGGAGGCTGCCCTCGCGTGTGCCTGACCCGATCTGCCCTGCGACCTGTCTCCCCTGGCCGTGCCGCCGCTCACGGGTTCGCCTGTGCTTGCAGGGCGGCTTGCCGGAGCGTCCTGGAGTCCTCCGGGCACTGAGCGCCCTACCGAAGGCCTGGCGAGCGGCCTCAACTCTATGGTTCCAGGGAGGCGGAGCCTGCGACCCGGTGCATGCCGGGCCGGCGGCGGGCGGGGCCTCGGGCCTGTCATGGCGGCGGCGTCCGCTTCCCGGTTCTGGTTCTGGGCTGCGCTGCTCATCCCTGCGGCCGCGGTCTACGAGGACCAAGTGGGCAAGTTTGACTGGTGCGTGCGCGTTGGGGTGATTCGGGAAGCAGGTGGTTGTTTTCCCAGCACCTGCGTCCGACCTGCTAACGGGCGGGAGGTTACCATGTCGCGGGGTCGGCTGCGGACCTGCGGGCCCCAGTGCAGAATGAAAACGGGGATCTCTTCTTCCAAAAAGAAGAATTTTAGGACGAGGTGCACTAAGCCGAGCATTGGGGGGAGTGCTTGTGGGACGGTGCGGGATGCCCGCCCGAAACCGGCCCTGTGGGGTTCTGGTGGGCGGTGACAGACGCGGCCCCCGGCGACCAGGCGTGCGTGGGGTGGCGGTGACAGGGCTCCCTGCGGCCGGGCGTGCGTGGGATTGTTCAGTGGGTACAGTGAGAATGGAGTATGTGAAAACACGCGTACAAACTGTCAAAGATCATAAAAATCTGCCTCTGCTAACTTAGTTTCTTTTTCTTGTTTCTAAGTATTTATGTATTGACTTGAAAGAGCAACAGAGAGGGAGAGATGGAGAGGGGAGCAGGACCTCCTAGTTGAAGAGAAACACTGACAGTCTTCCAGCTAATGCAATGCATAACGAGAGGGTCATGGTATATGGTAATGGAGTGGTTTGCTCCCCAGAGGGCCGGGCCAGGCCAAAGCCGGGAGCCATGGGGCTCCAACCCTGGTCTCCCACGTGAGTGGCAGGGGCCCACGTGCTTGGGCATCTTCCACTGCCTTCCCAGGCCCATCAGCAGGGAACTGGATCTGAAGTAGAACAAACAGCCCAAACTCGAATCGCCATGCAACACAGGGTGCTGGTATTGGGAGTGATGGCTTAATCCTCTGCACCACAGCACCTAGCCTTTTTTTTTTTTTTTTTTTTAATTTAATAAACGAGACCGAGCTGCACACGCCACAGGTGCTGAACGTGCTGGTCTTGCATTAGCTGCAGTGTGTAGGTACCGCCCATACGCGGTGGTTTCCATCTCGAGAGGGACCATACTCCCTTGGTGCTGGTGCAGGGTGCTGAAAGTGACCCAGCCCAGGCACAGCATGAGCACTGATGCAGATGGGTGCCCAGGGTGTGGGCTGGCAAGGGCTGGAGAGAACAGAGGCCCAGCCCCGTCTCTGGGGTCTTGTTGGCGTGCCTGCGTGCTTTATTATCCAGAGCGCAGTGACGGGAAGGGAAGCTTGGCAAGGTGGCGTCCCTACTCTTGTTTATAAGCTGCAGATCCACGTTTGTCACTGACAGCGGGGAAGAGTGTGCTGTTTGTTCCAGCATCGGCTTCTGTTCTTGTGGACGCCCCTTATGCATTGCATTAGCTGGAAGACCTGGTCTTTCTCTCCTGTGAGGAGGTCCTTCTCCCCTCTCGTTCCTGTGCGTCCGACTCCATGCATGGGAATCTTGCTTTCGGCATCGTCTGTTTATGAGCGAGCGTTTCTTGTGCGTCCTCAGGAGGGTGGTGGGGGTGGCCCTGTGACTTGTCCACTGCCACAGCGTTTGTGCCTGATGGTTTGGGGCCCTCGTGTCCCCTTGCACCCTCTTCTCAGGAGACAGCAGTATGTTGGGAAGCTTAAGTTCGCCTCCTTGGAATTTTCCCCCGGATCCAAGAAGTTGGTTGTGGCCACAGAGAAGAACGTGATCGCGGCATTAAATTCTCGCACCGGGGAGATCTGTGAGTGAGCCGCGGGACCGGGACCGCTCAGCTCGGGGGCGGGCAGGCTGGCCTCGGAGAACCTGAGCGGCCCGGCGCTCAGACCTGTGTGGCTGGGTCCCAAGTCCTAGAGGTGCCTCTCGTAGTGGGCTCTGATTCTTTCTTGTTTTCCTTTTCTTTCTTGTCTGAGTAGTTAACACACTCCTGTTAGCAGGCCGCTGTGGGTTGATTCCCTCAGCCTGGATTCAGAGCCCCCCACGTGCAGTGTGGCTGCGGAAGCCCCTGTTCCAGCCTGCGCCCCCTCTGTTACTCCCTCCGCTGGGCTTCAGGCACTGGCGTTGTGGAAGTGGGATTTACAATGGCTGCTTCTCCTGGGAATCGGATGGATTTCGTTCATCTTGCCGTGCTTGTCTATCCGGGTGCTGGTGGGGTGGGGATGGCAGTGCAGAGCCTCCCCCGGTACTTGCTGCAGGGGGCTGAATCGTTCCCCCTCAGCAGCACTCCTCCCACCCTCGAAGCAGCCTTGGATGCCCCCGTGCACAGCAGGATGTCCTCAGTTCTCTCCTAGTGCTCCGTCGGCTAACGTCTGGCTTTTGTTTCTCTCAGTGTGGCGCCACGTTGACAAGGGCACGGCGGAAGGGGCTGTGGATGCCATGCTGCTCCAGGGACAGGGTGAGCCGAGGCCTGCTGTGTCTCCTTCGTGGGGGAGGCCCCTCGTGTAGTCCCTGGTCCCTGCCTTCCTGCAGGGTCTGGTAGGAAAAGGAGAAGGGGGCTCCTGGCAGTGAAGGCTGTTTGCGTTCACACGTCAGAGGTGGGGCCCCTGCTCCTGGACCCCAGCAGCTGGCGGAGCAAGTCCAGGAAATGACTTCACCAGCTTTTTGCCTCTTCCAGATGCAATCACTGTGTCCAATGGAGGCCGAATCATGCGTTCCTGGGAGACTAACATTGGGGGCCTGAACTGGGAGATCACCCTGGACAGCGGCAGGTGAGGGCGGAAGCCGAATTCCATTGTGGCTGGGTTTGGGGCTCTGCGGGCAGCCAGAAATGCATGGAGAGCGACCCCAGGCCTCTGGACCCTTTCCTCAGGGCCCACTGAAGAGCCGCAGACCGTCGAATGCCCATCCTCGGTGCGCTTGAGGTTGTGCAGCACGTTAAGTCAGTGCACGCTCACCGGGCGCTTGCTGGGCGCAGAGCTCTGTGCCGGGTGTAGAGTTCATTCTCCTCCTCGATGCCTTCCTCACCGTGCGGTGATCTGTGGCTTTGCCATGTTCCACGTGTAGTTTTCGGTTTGGAGAACAGCTTGAGCTGCGGTCTCGTCTTGTCTGAATTACAGGGTCCTTTGCCTTGGCCTCCACATCTTAGGGTAGTGATTTCCTGGGTAAACACGTGGTGGCTGGGCCCCTGGCACACGTGTAAGTGTAACGGTTTCTGTCATCGAGGATGGTGATGGCGGCTTCTCTCTGGGGAGGCAGGCAGGCAGGCGGCTGAATCATGACGGCTCCATCCGGTGGCCGCGTGGTGGAGGGTTTGCTGGTTACTGTGAAGTCCCAGGGGATGGGAACAGCTCTGAGGAGATTCGGGGGCTCTGGGGAGCAGTGTGGCCCGATGGTTGTGAGTGTAGACTCTCGAGTCAACAGAGGACAGAGTCAGGTGCGACCCCTGGGCCTGTCTTCCTGCCCAGCCAGCAGCAGTGGCAGTGTTCCAGGTGGAGCCCTAGCCTGAGGCTCTGCAGGCGTGGGGCCGTGCTCACCTGTGCCTCTGCTCAGTTTCCAGGCGCTCGGGCTGGTGGGCCTGCAGGGGTCGGTGAGGTACGTCGCCGTCCTGAAGAGGACCACCCTTGCCCTCCACCACCTCTCCAGTGGCCACCTCAAGTGGGTGGAGCACCTCCCGGAAAGGTAAGGCCACCTCCTTGGGGGCCACAGCGGCCTCGTCCTGCTCCGCACAGGACCCTCTTCCTCCCCGCGGTTGGCTTTGACCCAGGCTGGTCCTGTGCTGCTAGCGTGTAGAGAGTGTTGCAGCCACCAGACGGGGGCCTGAGCACAAAACCTGTGGCTCTGTTAGGAGTTCCCTTTGCAGCGAGGAGAGAACTCTCAAACCAGGGTGTCAGAGCGGGAGCCGCTGGCTCGCTCATGGCCACGGTACCTCGGGCTTTTTGACTTGTAGTTCAGGTGAGACTGAGCCTTCCATTCATATTAAGAATCAGCACAACTGGGGCTGGCATTGTGGTGTAGCGGGTGAGGCCACCGCCTACATCCGGCATCCCGTCTGAGCACTGGTTTGAGTCCTGGCTGCTCCATTTTTGATCCAGCTCCTGCCACTGCACCTGGGAAAGTAGTAGATGATGGCCCAAGTGCCTGGGTCCCTGACACCCATGCGGGAGACTCAAATGTGGGCTCCCAGCGTCAGCCTGGCCCAGCCCCAGCCGGTGCAGCTATTTGGGGAGTGAACCAGTGGGTGGAAGATCACCCTTTTTGTCTGTCCTCCCTCTCTGTAATTCTGCCTTTCAAGTAAGTAAATAAATAAATCTTAAAAAGAAAAAACAAAAAAAGAATAAAGAAGAAGAAGAATTAGCCCAATGGAAGGAGCGGGGTGAGGTTTGAGGTGGTTTCCAGAGATCCTGTTGTGGAAAGCGTTGAAGCTGACAAGGAGCAGGAGAGAGTGAGGAGAAGACCTGCCCAGGCCCGCTGTGGGTGTTTCCAGAGTCTCTGGCAGGGATCCAAGCTCATATCCTGTGCTGACGAGGGGCAGGAGGGAGCATGGGAAACAGTCAATCTCCCCAGGGCAGCTGCGGGTGTTTCCAAAGTCTCTGGCAGGGATCCAAGCTCAAATTCCCATGCGCCAAGTGCAGAGCATCTGGTAGCAGCACAGGCCCCATAGGGGCTGCAGGGAATTGCAGTTCCCCGGCATCCCCCAAGGGATCAGCCTTGTTAGGTGACTGGTGCCCTATGGGCTGTGGGTAGGCCTGGTGTTGCCACATTGTCTGTCATTAAGAAGAGCTAGCTGGGGTCGGTTTTTGGCACTGTTGGTTAAGACACCACTTGGGATGCCTACATCCCGTGTCAGCGTGCCTGGGTTTGAGTTCTTGCTCTGCTTCCAATCCAGCTTCCTGCTAATGTGCACCCTGGGAGGCAGCAGGTGATGGTTGAAGCGCTTGGGTCCCTGCCATCCACGTGGAAAACCTGGATTGGGTTCTGGGCTCCTGTCTTTGGCCTGGTCTAACCTCAGCCATGGGGGGCATTTGAGGAGTGAACTAGTGGATCGAAATTCTCTCTCTGTTATCTCTCTCACTCTGCCTTTCAAGTAACTAGTCAAATAAAACTTGAAGAAATTTTAAAAAGCTGAAGTTGGATTTTGGTGTAGAATCTTAGCTCTAATGTTGACAACTGACTCAAATTCAAAACAAGGGGCCTAGTGGTTAAGATGTTGCTTGGGATACCCACACACCATATCAGAGTGCCAGAGTTTATGTCTGTCCCAGCTGCACTCCCAGTTCTAGCTTCCTGCTGATGTGTACCATGGGACTCACTGGTAATGACTGACGTGTGTGGGCCCCTGCCATCCATATGGGAGACCCAGATTGAACTCTGGGCTCTTGCCTTTGGCCTGGTCCAGCCCCAGCTGTTGTGGGCATCTGGGAAATGAACCAGCAGATGAAAGATGTCTGTGTCTTTGCCTTTCAGATAAATGAGATAGATAAAGCAAAACAAACAAGAGAAAATCCCAAAACTGCATGAGCCAGACTGGACTTCTTTGGGGACGGCCAGTTGGTGGCATCTGGATAGGGACCAGCAGCCCTGGTGTCGGGAGGCCCTGAGGGTGCCCTGTCCTAGGACTAAAGCTGTTCTTCCTGCTTGCCTTCCCTCTCTCAGCGACAGCATCCACTACCAGATGGTGTACTCCTATGGCTCCGGGGTGGTGTGGGCCCTTGGCGTGGTTCCCTTCAGCCATGTGAACATTGTCAAGTTCAATGTGGAGGACGGAGAGATTGTTCAGCAGGTACGGGAGGGTGTGTGGCTCAAGGAGTTTCGTCAGTGGGGAGGGCACTGGACGGAGGCCTTCTTGGCACTGGGGACCCGGGAACTGGGCTAGGCGCGTGCCAGAGCCATTATGGTCCCTGTTCATTATGGCTCCCTTCTCATCCAGCATTTATTTAATGTCTTTGCTTATGCACATGGAATTCTTTTGGGGGGCTGAAAAATTAGGATCTACTATTGCCCGTGGGTGTCTTCTGAGAGAGTGCCGTGAAATAGCCACAGGAACCCACACATGGTAGACAAATGCTTGTCTGAAGCTTCAGGTACAAAAGTTACCTGCTATATTCTTCCAGGGACCAGAAGGTGTCTCCTGGGTTTTTTTGTTTGTTTGTTTGTTTTTTCTTCTGACTTTGGAGGTTGGGGGCAGGTAGAGTGGGGGAGGAAGCACACCTGTGGAATGAGCTGTGACCCTTTGGAGTCCCCCAGTGGGACTCTGGCAGCGATGTCGCTGATGGGCCGTGAGGGGAGTGCAGCCCTTCCCCCCCTCCCGTGCAGTGTCTCCCCCGCAGGTCAGGGTTTCAACTCCGTGGCTGCAGCGCCTCACTGGAGCCTGTGGCATAGTGGATGACGCTGTCCTGGTGTGCCCTGACCCGAGCTCACGATCCCTCCAAACTCTGGCCCTGGAGACGGAGTGGGAGCTGAGGCAGATCCCACTGCAGGTGAGAGGCTGCAGCCGCCCCAGCCTGAGGCCTCCCCTCGGGGCTGAGAGGGTGGCAGGAGCTCCCCTGGAGGGTCTTTGGGCCAGGCTTGCTGCTTCCTTGCTGACCTGTGGCAGCAAGGCCTCTGGCTGACTGGGTGTGGGGGAAATGGGCCACTTCCCTTTGGGGGAGCTGAAGGGGTGCTTGTGGAGCCACCTGCTCTGGCCCAGTTACTTCCCTAGGCAAGGAGGGGCACTGACTTGTTGCCTTCCGGCTCTGATCTTCCTTCGTGGCCTCGCAGTCTCTTGACTTAGAATTTGGAAGTGGATTCCAGCCCCGTGTGCTGCCCACGCAGCCCAACCCAGTGGATCCATCTCGGGCCCAGTTCTTTCTGCAGCTGTCCGCAAGCCACTACGCCCTTCTGAACTACCATCACGGGGCCCTGAGCCTGCTCAAGAACTTCCCCCAGGTAACTGCAGGCCGTGTGCCTCGCTAGGGTTCAGGAGAGTCGGGCCGAGACGTGGGTGCTGGGAGCCAAGGCCTTGAAGCTGGAGGCATTTGCTGGGCACTCATGACACCGTCCCATCAGCGGTTTGGGCACGCGAGGCTTTCCCTTGGGGAAGCTGCAGAGGATCTTAAAATAAAACCGGTGCCCTTCTTTGAGTCTGCAGTGGGGACATAGATTAGAGCTGCCCTGTGGTTTCTCAGAGCCGCAGGGGGGTTAGGATTGACTTGTGCCTGTGTTGACATAGAGGAGCGTCCTGTTTTCATTCACAGGTGAATTGGGACCTCCCTCTGCTCTCAGATGTTATGTTCCAAAGTTGAGAGCACTTTCCACTCCATGGCGGGGGTTGGGGGTGAAGGGCTGACCTGCTGACCGGTACAGGCCCCATTCAGGAGCTGACAGCTCGCTTTTCCCCCAGACTGCCCTGGTGAGCTTTGCCACCACTGGGGAGAAGACAGTGGCCGCGGTCATGACCTGTCGGAATGAAGCGGTGAGTGCTGGGAATGGCAATGGGGCTTCCCTTGCTGTCCTTGTCAGGAGCCCTGGCAGTCAAAATGGGCACAGGAGTGGGATAGCCTGCCCGGGTCTCACCCCTGTCTCCCTGGAAGCGAGACCCCAGGATGCCAACCTCACTTTGATCTGGGACTCCTGGGGGTGGCATAGGCCTTGAGGCCTTGTGTGTCTTCTTCCAAGTGCGGAGATGGTGCAGACATGAAAGCTGCCCTCTGGTGACTGGGGAGTACCCTTGAGTGCGTTTTCTCCTGTCCTCTTCTCTTGAAGCAGAAACCTGGCAGTTCTGAAGATGGGCCAATGGGGAGCCTTTCAGAGAAGGCCAGTCCAAAGGTAGGGCATGGCATTGGGCAGGTTCTGGGCCCAGAGATGTGGGGGGCTACCCAGGAAAGTTGGCAGAGTAGCTGAAGCGAGGAGCAGATCTCCCAGAGCTCCCAGCCTCACATGGGGGGTGTCTCAGATACCAAGAGTGATGTTTCTCTTGACCCATTTTTATGGGGAGATAAGGAGGTAGAATTTCTAGAATCTGTTCCTAGCCACTCTCTCCTGTGGGCCTGAGTTTCCCCGTTACTTTTGGGGACTCAGCTGATGGATTTGGGTGGTAACTGTGCGCTTGCAGGAGGTGTGTGAGCCTGGCTGGGGTCGGAGTTGCTGCTGGGGCTTCCTCCCTGCCTCCTGGCCTTGCTCCTGGCCTTGCTCCTGGCCTTGCTTCTGCACAGCTGTGCCGGCTTCCTTCTGAAACAGCGTGTGCAGTTGTGACCTCATTCGTGCCTCGGGCCCCTCACTTCTGCTGTAGGACTCAGCTTTCTCTGCACTTCTATTTCCCTTTGCTTGTATTTCGCTTTCTGTCCTGGCTCCTTCTCTAAGGTATTTGCCTCTGTCCTTGCACTTGGC
Organism: Oryctolagus cuniculus; assembly: GCF_964237555.1. Taxonomy (NCBI): domain Eukaryota; kingdom Metazoa; phylum Chordata; class Mammalia; order Lagomorpha; family Leporidae; genus Oryctolagus; species Oryctolagus cuniculus. The sequence continues at coordinate 151,352,718 of NC_091438.1, forward strand.
TTTGGGGGAATCCCTCCAGTTGACCCATGCTGTTTGTACCCCTAGAACTCGCTGGCTTGTTTCAACCAGACCTACACCATTAACCTCTACCTGGTCGAGACGGGCCGGCGGCTGCTGGACACAGCGATCACATTTAGCCTGGAACAGAACGGCACTCGGCCTGAGAGGGTAGGTAGAGCCCTTGTCTGGATTCAGTCCTGCAGGCTTCTCAGCGTGAACATTCGTTTGCTCAGAGCTGGGTCACCGCCATGGGGCCTGGGTAGGCCTCTCGGGACATGGTGCTAGTTCTTCTGAGCCACTGACTCACCGTGAATAACAGTGACAGCAGGTATTACGTACTCCGAGTCAGGCCCTGTGCTTTTTCCTTGCTTCGCCCTCCCAGCAGTCTTGTGAAAGGGTTGTTACTGACCTGGCCTCAGTTACTGACCTGTGGCCCAGTGGGATTCAGCCCCCTGTCTGCAGTCACAGAGCCAGTGAGACGTGTTGCTGGGGTTCAGGCTCAGGGCTGACTCCAGAGCTGCACTCAGTGCCACTACCCAGGGTGGCCTCTGTAGACATCGAGCTTCGTTTCTCAGCCTCTTGGCTGTGGCATCTTCAACTCTCAATGGAAAGTCTGAACGTGGCCTCTCGGTTCTTTGCGGGATGTCATTGGAGCATCGCGAATGCCACAGTTTTGTGAAATACTCAAGTTCCTTCATAGAGTGGTCCAAGGTACCTCGGTCCCACTGTTGTAATATCCGCTATCTGACTGGCGTCCAGGCGTGGCTGTGTTGTTTGGACATCAGACAGTGTTGCGTCTGGGGTGCGGTGCTCTGAGAGCATCCGGGTTCTCACTGACCGCAGTGACCGGCTTGGCTTGCAGCTCTACATCCAGGTGTTCTTGAAGAAGGACGACTCGGCGGGCTACCGCGCCCTGGTGCAGACGGAGGACCACCTGCTCCTCTTCCTGCAGCAGCTGGGTGAGGCCCCCACTCCCCCCGGGCTCCGGGGAAAGGCTCCGGGGGTATGTGCCCTGTGTGTTTCCAGAGTCTGTGTTTGAACAATCCCTTGGCATGCCAGGGTGGGACATAGAACGTTCCTCTCTAGCCCTGTTGGTTCCAGCCGCTTGCTCTGCTGTTCTGTTTTCACAGGAGGGCTGTAGGGATCTCTGAGCCTCCTGGGAGAGTCTTGCGAGGGCTGGGAGGTAGACTCAGGTTGTAAATGTGACTTCCACAGCAGGGAAGGTGGTGCTGTGGAGCCGTGAGGAGTCCCTGGCAGAAGTGGTGTGCCTGGAGATGGTGGACCTCCCCCTCACCGGGGCGCAGGCTGAACTGGAAGGAGAATTTGGCAAGAAGGCAGGTAAGAGCCCAAGAGGTAGGGATAGCAGAGGGGCTGTTCTGGGGATGGGCTTGTTAGTTGGGCTCCAAGAGAGACCATCTCATGGTGTCCTGGCTTCCTGGGCCCAGCCAAGTGGCCCTCTGTTTGGAACAAGCTCTGTGACCAATATCCAGTGTGATTGTGCCCAGACAGTGTATGTAACGCCTCCCTCCTCTGAAGGAGCCAGCTGTGAACCTCCCTGGATGGAGAGCCTGAGGGAATAGGTTTAGTGTGGTCATAGTTGCCATTGCCTGTCTGCCTAGAGGTTGTCAGGCCCTGTATCCCATCATCCAGAGAGACGTGACTGGGTTGGTCTGGTTTCTGTGGAAATAGCTCAGTGTCCTCTGAAACCCACTACAGTCCCAACCCCTAGGATGAACTTGGTTCACTCTGCTCTGGTTTGGTCCTGCCTCCTCCGTCTCTCCCGCCCACAGATAGTTATTGAGGGCCTCCTCTGTCTGAGCCAGCTACTCTGCCTAGGCATTGCCAGTTGTCGCAAGCCGAGGATTAATTTGAGTTTACTATTTGTTTCTGCTGCCTGGATCCAGCAATTCAAGGTACAACCTGCTTCTCGCTGCCTTGTTGCTCCTGATCTGCCCACTTGGCTAGCTTCTGGTTTACCGCCTGGTTTTCCTGACATGCATCAGTGTGGCACATACTGTGTGTACCTGGACTGCTTGCCTGTGACTTGTCCTGTTTGCCTCTCACTTCTCTTCCTTAAATTGAGACTGGTGGAAAATAAGATAAACAAAGGCTCTCCTCCTTTTTCGGGAGCGCTTGCTGTATACCAGGCTCTGTGCCAAATCTTGTATGTCCCTCATGTGATCTGATCTCTGCAACAGCCTCTGGGTCGCATGCCGTTTAGCAGACAAGGAACCTGAGGCAAAAAGGTTAAGTATGTTTCCCAAGGTCACACAGCAGTGAGTAGTGCAGCTGGGACTCTAATCCAGGCCCGCCAGACTCCAGACACCACATATGTTCCTTACCATGTCACCTGGCCTCTGTCACCGAATCTTGGTCTCTGGAGGAGATTGAAGGGTTGTGGCTTCTTTGACGGAGTGGGAGATAGAGTGAATGAGGACCCTGGGAATGGATTGCAGGTCAGCCCAGTAGTAGCAGATTAAACAGCTGACAAGTGGGAAGGCCACAGTGGGAAGTGGAGGCACCTGCACCCGACACGTGCACCTCTTTGGCTTGATCATGGCACGCGGCAGCCTTCCTCTGGCCCTCCTGGACGTGGGGCTGAGGAGGGGACATTCACAGCATGGCTGCATCCTGCATGGCTGATCCCTGATCGCCTAGTCTCTTTCTAAGACTCTAGGCAGGTGAAGTGGTGAGAGCCCAGGTAAGTAGGTTTGGAAGCTCCTGCATGGCTGTGCCTGAGTGTGAGACAGTCAGCATCGACGCAGACTGGGCTGTCCTGGGAGTGACTCGACACTGCACAGGACGGGCAGGAAGAAAGCCCGTGCCTCCTTGCTGGACACCAGGTCTGATGCGGGCTGGGTTTCCTTTTCCTTGACACCAGACGGCTTGCTGGGTATGTTCTTGAAACGCCTCTCGTCTCAGCTCATCCTGCTGCAGGCGTGGACTTCGCACCTCTGGAAAATGTTTTATGATGCCCGGAAGCCCCGAAGTCAGATTAAGAATGAGATCCACATCGACACCCTGGCCAGAGACGAATTCAACCTCCAGAAGATGATGGTGATGGTAACGGCTTCTGGCAAGGTGAGAGCCTTCCCGGGTTCCTGAACCTTCTGAGGTTCTGGAAGCAAAGCGCCTCCGCGGGGGGTGGTGCGGGTTCCGAGTTTCAAGGGTAGGATGGGTCTTTGGCATCTCGTTCTGGTAGTGAGCCCAGCATTTGTTTGTCTTGCAGCTTTTTGGCATTGAGAGCAGCTCTGGCACTATCCTGTGGAAGCAGTATCTGCCCAACATCAAGCCAGATTCCTCCTTTAAACTGATGGTCCAGAGAACCACTGCCCATTTCCCCCACCCCCCACAGTGCACCCTCTTGGTGAAGGACAAGGTGAGGCTGGCCAGAGCGGGGCTGTGTTTCCCACCATAAGTTCCTCCTGGGCCCTTGGCTTCTGTGGGGTTCAAGGCGGACTTTTAGGGCTAGAACTCTGTTTCTTTCCAGCGTCTTGCCTGGGTGGAGGTGCTGTCCAGCACTGCTGTGGAATTGCCTTCCAAGTGGCTGTGACTTCAGCCAGTTTCCTTCCCTCCCAAACATGGCTGTGTTGTTGGTATTGCGTGGCTGTTTGCTCTGTGTGAGGGACAGCAGGACACAGCCTCCCAGAACGAGAGAGGATTTTTATGGATTCGTTCTGGCATTGTTAGGAAGGGCTTGGCGGCAGACATTCTGCTGGAGTGGCCGTCCGTGGGTTGAATGGGTGCTTGATCCTTGTGTTTGTGCCTCAGCATGGCCAGTTTGTGGTTAGGTTTGGAGCCCGAGACAGTTTTTCCCTTTTGCCATGAGCCCAGGAGACCATTCGCCTTCAGCTATGGATTGATTTCCCACAGAGGGTGGGCATGAGGGAAGCCGTCACGTTTGAACGAAGCCCCCAGCTTTCCAGATTTACCCTTGGGATTTGCACTCTTGTGGGTGGAGTCTGATGATTTGCCTGCCCATTTTAGGAGACGGGAATGAGTTCTCTGTATGTCTTCAATCCCATTTTCGGGAAGTGGAGTCAGGTGGCTCCCCCGGTGCTGAAGCGCCCCATCTTGCAGTCCCTGCTTCTCCCGGTCATGGATCAGGACTATGCCAAGGTGTTGCTGCTGATAGATGACGAATACAAGGTACCGTGTCCTCAGATGAGAGCACTGGGTGGAGTCGGTGTGTCTGGGGCATGGTCAGATGCAGGTGGCCGGCCAGAGAGGGAGTGCTGTCCATAGTCAGCACACATTGGTGCTGAGGCCATCCCTAAGAGTTGTGATTAAGGACTCAGGCCATCTTCTGCTGCATTCCTAGGCCACAGGAGAGAGCCGGATCGGAAGTGGAGCAGCTGAGTCTCGAACCGGCACCCACATGGGATGCCAGCACTTCAGGCCAGGGCATTAACCCGCTGCACCACAGCACTGGTCCCATCTCGCTCTCTTTTTTTTAAAGATTTATTTATTTGAAAGGCAGAGTTACAGAGATGCACAGAGAGAGAGAGGTCTTCCATTCGCTGGTTTACTCCCCAGATGGCCACTATGGCCGCAACTGGGCCAATCCAAAACCAGGAGCCAGGAGCTTTTTCCAGGTCTCCCACATGGGTGCAGAGGCCCAAGGACTCGGGCCATCTTCTACTGCTTTCCCAGGCCATAGCAGAGAGCCGGATGGGAAGTGGAGCAGCCAGAACCTGAACTGGCACCCACATGGGATGCTGGCACTGCAGGCGGTGGCTATATGTGCTACGCCACAGCGCCGGGCCCTAGAGCTTCCATACTTGGCAGCACTCAGCTTTTTTTTTTTTTTTTTTTTTAAAGATTTATTTATTTGAAAGAGTTACAGAGAAAGAGAGAGAGAGATGGAGAGAGATTTCCATCAGCTGATGGGACCAGGCCAAAGCCAGGAACCAGGAGCTTTATCTGGGTCTCCCACATAGATGCAGGGGCCCAAGCACTCGGCATCCTCTGCTGCTTTCCCAGGTACATTAGCAGGTAGCTGGATCAGAAGTAGAGCAGCAGGACTCGAACCAGTGCCCAGATAGGATGTTAACATTGCAGGCTGCGGCCTTACCCGCTATGCCACAGTGCTGGCCACCAATGCTCGGCTTCTTAATAGAACTAAATTGAAGCCCTAAACTGAGTTCAGGAGGCTTGAGTTCTTTTTAGACTGTGATTCTTTCATTCTCAAGGCTCTCTTTGCTGGGGAAACGATAATGAGCCTTGGGAGTCTGGGTTAGCGAGTGTGAGCCTTCCCTTTAACGACTCTTCTTGGGCCCCCTGAAGGTCACGGCGTTTCCCGCCACTCGGAACGTCCTGCGACAGCTGCATGAGCTCGCCCCTTCCATCTTCTTCTATTTGGTGGATGCAGAGCAGGGCCGGCTCAGTGGATATCGGCTTCGAAAGGTAGGGAAGTAGGGTCCTGCCAGCCTCCTTGGGAGAGAGAAGTGAGTGCTTCTTAGTTATTTGGCTAAAAGCGGTGACCCATGCTGCTTATCCTGTTGTAAACTCAGACCAGCGTAATCCTGATGTCTCATTCAGCCAGCCATCTGTTCATACTGATGGAGAACAGCTGTGTGGCAGCACTGTTCCCACTGCTGCTGATAGAGCAGTGCCCAGGAGGCCAAATCTCTGCCCCACGGAGCTTCCCTTCCACACCACTCGTCTACGGCAGAGGAAGGGGCCTTTGTCTCCCTTCTTGGGAGGGTGGCAGGTGGGAGAGCGAAGGTGAGGTTGTTGACTAACTGGAGAGAATGTGTACCTTGAAGTTTACTTCTAGAAAGGAGGTCAGTTGGCTCTGAATCTAACATATTTGAGCCCTTCTTTCTTTTATGATTTTTTTTTAAAGATTTATTTATTTGAAGGCAGAGAGAAAGAGGTCTTCCATCCACTGGTTCACTCCCCAGATAGCTGCAATGGCCGGAGCTGTGCCCATCTGAAGCCAGGAGCTTCTTCCGGGTCTCCCACACGGGTGCAGAGACCCAAGGAGTTGGGCCATCTTCTACTGCTTTCCCAGGCCATAGCAGAGAGCTGGATCGGAAGTGGAGCAGCCAGGACTGGAACTGGCACCAATATGGGATGCTGGCACTGCAGGCGGCAGCTTTACCTGCTGCGCCACAGCACCAGCCCCAACAAGTTATTTATTTGAATGGCAGAGTGGCAGGGTATGGAGTAGGGGAAGAGAAAGATCTTCCACTGTTGGCTCATTTTCCAAATGGCTCCAACAGCTGGGGCTGAGCTGGGCTGAAGCCAAGAGACCAGAACATCATTTTTTCTCACATGTGGGTGGCTGGGTTCAAGCACATGGGCCATCTGCTGTTTTGCAGGCACATTAGCAAGGAGCTGGATTAGAAGTGGTGTGGAACTTGAACCTGCACTTTGATATGGGATACTGGTGTTGCAAGCAGTGGCTTAACCCACTGTGCCACAACATTGACCCTCTCTCTTTAAAAAAAATTATATTTATTTATTTGAAATCCAAAGTGATAGAAAGGGAGAGCCAGAGAGAGAAATCTCCATCTCCTGGTTCATTGCCCATATGACTGTAGTGGCTGGAGGTAGGCCAGGCTGAAGCCAGGAACCTGGAACTCTTTCTGCTATCCTTTGTGGGTATGGGGGCACAAGGACATGGGCTGTCCTCCATTGCTCTCCAAGGCAACATTAGCAGGGAGCTGGATCAGAGTGGAGCAGCTGGATGGTGAACCAGCGCCCACATGGGATACTAGCATTACAGGTGGCAGCTTAACCCACTGTGCTACAATGCTGACTCCCCAATTTTTTTTCTTACTCAAGTGGAATTGGAATATATTTATTATTATGAATTTTTTCATGTTATATATTTTCTACCTTATTTTTTTGTTCATCAGGTTTTTTTTTTTTTTTTTTTTTTTTTTTTTTTTTTTTTTTTTAAGATTTATTTTTTGAAAGGCAGAGTTTCAGAGAGGGAGACACAGAGAAAGAAAGATCTTCCATCTGCTAGTTCACTTCCCTAATGGCCATGATGCCTGGGGCTGGTCCAGGCCAACGCTAGGATCCTGGAGCTCCGTCTGGATCTCCCACATGGATAGGAGGGCCATCTTTCACTGCTTTCTCAGGTGCATTAGCAGGGATAGGAATCTGAAGTGGAGCAGCCGGGACTCAAACTGGTGCTCATATGGAGATGCTCAGCATCACAGGTGACAGCTTGGCCCACTGTGCTGCGGTGCCAGCCCCAGCTCATTTTTTATTATAATACAGTATTGAGAAAAGTACAAAATCACAAGGTTATGCCTCAGTGAACCTTGACAAAAGGGATACACTTGTGTGTGGTGGTCAGATCAGAAATAGCACAGGCACCTAGGGAGGCACCTGGGCCCCTTTCTACTCACCCAGCTGCCCTGCTCTCAAGGGCTCCACATCTTTATCTGTAGAATGCATGTATGATAACATATTTAGTACTAAATGTGTGTTGATTTCCTGTGTCTGTGAAGAGCAGTTCAGGAAACATCTTGAGGTCCCTGCCATCTTAGTAATTGCCTGCTGACCCCATATGCAAGGTTCTTGGATTTTCTTAATAAGTGACCAGTGTTCCTTGTGTGGTTCCTACTCAGATAAATGATAGACTATTATCAAGTATTCTCTTTTCTTACTGGCTTTGCCATCTGCCTTAATCAAACTGAGAATTAAAATAAAGCTTCCTCCCAGAGCAGATCTGCATTGCTGTGTGCTGGATCTTCCGCAGATCCTGAAGTGTGGGACATGAGCTGCAGCCGTGTCAAGTCCCCGTGTACGCTGACCATGAGTGCTTTGCCCTGCTCTAGGATCTCACCACGGAGCTGAGCTGGGAGCTGACCATTCCCCCAGAAGTGCAGCGGATCGTCACGGTGAAGGGGAAACGCAGCAGCGAGCACGTCCACTCCCAGGGCCGCGTGATGGGGGACCGCAGTGTGCTCTACAAGGTGCAGCCTAGCAGCTGTCAGTGAAGGGGCTTTGAATTCTGGCGCTAGGACTTGGTGGATATAGGACCCTGGGCAAGTCATTCAGTCCCTTTGAGCCTCGGCGTATGGTCTGTGAAATGGACACAGTGTACTTCCTTCTGAGCTTGGTGATGGTCACTTCAGACACTCATGCTTAGGGCAGTGGCCAGCATCTGGTAACTACTCGGTAGTTAGCTCTCCCTCTTGGTGGAGGGAGGGTGTTCTGACAGAGCGTTCCGGGGTTGGCCCTTACTGGAGCCTTTGCAAACTCCATTTCTGTGACCCAGCACTCTCGTTGGTGGAGAAGGGAGGGAGACAGGTGAATAATGGGCGGTGAAACTGTTCCCTGAGAGACTCGCTTGGTCATCAAGCCCACTGGCCCACCGTCCGCAGAGCGGAGACGGACCTGAGGGAGATCCAGCATGGGGCACTTGCTGTTGCACCAAGCGGGAGGCAGTGCAGCCGAGTGCAGACCCCAAGTTGGACTCTCAGGTTCTGACTCGGCTCTGCGGGGACGAGCTGTTCATGGGTGATTGCATGGGGGCTGCCTAAACTTCATTTCACCAGCACAGTGGGACGAACAGCACTGACACAGAGCGCTGCTGGGGGATTGGTGATAATATGTCCAGTGACTAGAACGGTGCCTGCCGTGAAGGCAGTGCCCGGCAGCGCTGTTCAGTGGAGTTCTGTGTTGAGCGGTGCCTTGTCTGTGGCAGCAGTCAATTTTAACTCGTTCACAATGAGCAAGGTATAAGTCCATTTGACTTATACTAGAAAAATGCATACCATTGTGTAATTGTCTTTGCAAGGTAAAGCTGACTAACATACTTGCATTTTAGATGCAGAAAAGAGTACTCGCTAGGTGTAGGACTGTTCGATTCGCGTTTGTTAGGCAAATATTTTAGGTTAATCACATTTTATTTTGATATAGTTTTATAGAAAAGCTGCAGAGAGGGGCCGGCGCTGTGGCATAATAGGCTAAGCCTCTGCCTACAGCTCCGGCATCCCATATAGATTCCGGTTCAAGTCCTGGCTGCCCCACTTCCATCCAGCTCTCTGCTATGGCCTGGGAAAGCAGTAGAAGATAGCCCGAGTCCTTGGGCCCCTGCACCCATGTAGGAGACCTGGAAGAAGCTCCTGGCTCCTGGCTTTGGATCGGTGCAGCTCCAGCCATTGCAGCCATTTGGGGAGTGAACCAGTGAAAGGAAGACCTTTCTCTGTCTGTCTCTCCCTCTCTGTCTTTAACTCTACTTTGCAAATAAATAAATAAAATCTTTCAAAAAAAAGAAAAGCTGCAAAGATAGTAATAGGGTTCCCGGAGCCCCGTCACCTAGCTTTCCTTAGAGGACTGTGGTCCATTTGTCTTCTAAGAAGACAGCATTGCTGCATGGCTGTTCACTCACGCGGGGCTTTGTTCGGGCTTCATCGCTTCTCCACTGGGGTCACCCTTCCCTTCTGGGGTCTCACGCTGCATTGGGTCATCAGGTTTTCTTAGTGCCCCCTGGTCTGTGACATTTTCTCAGTTGGTCCTTGTTTTTCATGACCTTGACAGTTTTGGAGTCAGATGCCGTGAAGAGTGTCTCTCAACTTCGATTGGTCTGACAGTTTTCTTTCTTTCTTTTCCTTTTTAAAGATTTCATTTGTTTATTTGAGAGGTTGAGTTACAGACAGAGAGAGGGAGGGACAGAGAGAAAGATCTTCCATCTGCTGTTTCACCCCCGATATGGCCGCAATGCCCGGAGCTGCACTGATCCGAAGCCAGGAGCCAGGAGCTTCTTCCAGGTCTCCCCTGTTTGTGTAGGGGCCCAAAGACTTGGGCCATCTTCCACTGCTTTCCCAGGCCACAGCAGAAAGCTGGATTGGAAGAGGATCAGCAAGGACATGAACTGACGCCCATATGGGATGCTGTTGCCAGAGGTGGAGGCTTAGCCCACTACGCCATAGCGGCAGCCCCTTTTTCTCTTTTTTAAAATTTATTTATTTATTTTAAAGTCAGAGTGACAGATTTTTTTTTTTTTAAGATTTATTTATTTATTTATTTGAGAGGCAGAGTTACAGAGACAGGGAGAGACAGAGAGAAAGGTCTTTTGTCTAATGGTTCACTCACCAAATGGCTGCAATGGCCGGAGCTGGGCCCATCCGAAGCTTAGAGCCAGGAGCTTCTTCCAGGTCTCCCCAGTGGGTGTAGGGGCCCAAGGACTTGGGCCATCTTTTGCTTTCCCAGGCCATAGCAGAGAGCTGGATCAGAAGAGGTGCAGCCAGGACTTGAACCAGTGCCCATATGGGATGCCATAGTGCCGGCCACAACAGAGAGATCTATCTGCTGGTTTATTCCCCAAATGGCCACAGTGGCTGGTCCCAGGCCAGACTGAAGCCAGCCAGGAACTTAGAACTCCATCTGTGTCTCCCATGTGGGTCGCAGGGACTCAAGTACTTGAAGCATCTTCCATTGCTTTCTCAGATGCGTCAGCAAGAGGCTGGGTTGAAAGCAGGGCAGCTAGGACTGGAGCTGGTGCTTCAGTGTGGGTGCTGGCACTGCGGGCGGTGACCTAGCCTGCTGGTGAATTTTGGGAAGGAATACTGCGGAGGTGAAGCAGCCAGCACTACTTGAGTGCCTGCTGGATGCCAGACACTCTCTTTATTTTTATGTTTTATTTATCTGAGAGAGACAGAGAGCTCTCATCTGCTGGTCCGCTCCTGACATGCCTGCGACAATTGGAACTGGACCAAGCTGAAGCCGAGGCCAGGAGCTCAATCTGGGTCTCCGATGTGAGTGGCAGGAAACCAGTCACCTGAGTCGTCACCGTTGTCTCCCAGAGTCTGAATTAGCAGGAAGCTGCTGGTTTTCAGCAGAGCTGGATATTGAATAGGCTTTCTGGTATGGGACGTGGGTGTCTTAACTAGCCTCTCAGCTGCTAGCCCAACCACCTGTCCCCAGGCGTTCTTTTAGACACTGAAGTACATCAGTGAACCAGACAGACAAAGCCCTGTCCTCATTAGGCTGTCCTTGTACTTGGGAGGACCCAGTAATAAAGAAAATAGGTAAATTATATAGGCGACTGCTTCTGTCCCAGAGGAAAACACAGCCAGGGAGAGGGAAGGGGAGCACAGGACAGGAAGGGGCACAGCTTTAAAGCGGGTGGCCACGGAGCATCTCACTGGGGGGGGGGGGGTGGCACTGAAGGGAAGACTTAGTCATAGGCCACCTGGGGAAAGAACCTTTCGCAGAAAAGCCTGAGCTGCCCTGTATTTGAGAAACGGCATGGAGGACTGTGTGGGTGAGGAGGAGTGTCAGGGTCACTGAGGCCAGAGGGTGACGGGGCTGATCCTGCCCCTGCAGCGAGAGGAAGAGCCTTTGGGAAACACTGAGCAGATGGCCTGTCCAGCTCCCTGGGCCCAGACTGGCCTGAGACGAGTGAGGAAAGCAGGGAGAGCGGTCAGGCCGCTGCGCTGTCCAGGTGAGATGGCGGCGGACAGTAGCAGGGAGGGGCAAGGGATCCGATCATGGAGACCAGAGGTTTTATTGACAGGGTGTGTGGATAGTTAGGGGTGTGTGGCAGTGGGAGGGGCTTGAGAAAGACGCGGAGGTTTCAGGTCTGAGACACGGAAGCCTAACGTTGCTGTGGAGCAGGTCTTGGCGGGGCAGAGCAGTTCAGCTGGAGCGTGTGGACTCTCCCTGAGGCCGCAGGCAGACACACTGAGGCAGCACCTGCTGTGGGGAGTCTGGCACTCCGGGGTGAGGCTGCGTGGTGTGTCATTCGGGCACTGTCCACAGCTGTGAATGGTGTTGAAGCCACGAGATTGGCTGAGGGCACCATGGGTACACTTTGTGTAGACAGAAATGCCGAAGCCTAAGTGTGCCTGGTATGTTCTGTCACGAAGAGGCAGGGGAGTTGTGGAGGATCCTACAGAGGAAAATAAGCAGGAGAGTCCAGGTCGGCAGGAGGAGAGGCAGTGTTTCAATAGGGAGTGACGTGGGTCACCTGGTCCTGGTCGGCCAAGTAGGCTCAGCACTGTGTTTTGCGGTTGGAGGGTTCTGGTGACCTTGAGAATGGTGTTGGTGGAGGAAACGCCCTTAGGTCAGTGAGAGGACAGGCATGGGTTTATCTTGGTTGCTATTTGCTGTCTCTGATTGTGTCTCTTCTCATCACCTATGAGATGTGGGAAATAATCACTACTTAGCAAGGTTGTTTCAGGGGTAAATGAACTGCAACTGCCTGGTACCCAGCAGACATGAAGTTCCATGATGCGGAACCCTACATGGGAGGCCCTTCTACCAGAAATCCCAGTTCCTCTGCCAGGCGCTGAGCTGCAGGCTGGCCACACAGCACAGGGCTCACAGCAGAATGAACGTGTGATGGCCCACTGTGGTTCTGAAGGAGCCGTTCCCTCTCTCCCCAGAGTCTGAACCCCAACCTGCTGGCCGTGGTGACAGAGAGCACGGATGCGCATCACGAGCGCACCTTCATTGGCATCTTCCTCATTGATGGCGTCACCGGGCGCATCATCCACTCCTCCGTGCAGAAGAAAGCCAAGGGCCCCGTCCATATCGTGCATTCAGAGAACTGGGTGGTGGTAAGGAGTCGCCGTGGGGACACGAGGCAGCTCGAGAGGTCTCCTTGCGGCTTAGGTCCTTTGCAGAAACCCAGTTGCTGCTTTGGGTTTTCGTGGGATCTCAGCCCCTGGATGGCAGCGTAGGGTGCTGGTTAGAGACTCAGGAGTCAGACTGCCTGCTTTCGATCCCAGCTCTTCTGTTTCCTGACCACATAGCCCAAGCTAGTCCTGTAAGCTCTCTGCTGAGTCTGCTTAGAACAGTGGCTGGCACTCAAAGCTGAGCTGTTGTTCTGACTTCTTTTAAGAATTCTGAGAATTCCTTTGTCTCCTGGTAGCCTGTGGATACCCTAGATAGAAAACCAGTGACCTTGCTGACTGGCAAGGAAGAAAACTCGGGTGCTCAGTGTTTGTTTTCCTTCCTGGATCTGAAACTAATTGGAAAGGTGGCTTCCAGTGGACTTCCCCCTTTCCTGTTAACACAGCAGCTAAGCCCTGAGCCACCGCTCCCTGTCTCTGCAGTATCAGTACTGGAACACCAAGGCCCGGCGCAACGAGTTCACCGCGCTGGAGCTCTATGAGGGAACCGAGCAGTACAATGCCACTGCCTTCAGCTCCCTGGACCGTCCCCAGCTGCCCCAGGTCCTCCAGCAGTCCTACATCTTCCCCTCCTCCATCAGTGCCATGGAAGCCACCATCACGGAACGGGGCATCACCAGCCGACACCTGCTCAGTGAGTGTCTGGGACAGGCCCCTGGGTCATTGGGCTCCCATGGGCAGCCACGCTGAAAGTCAGAACAGGCTGCTTTGCAGGCCGAGCCCTGTGTGAACACCCACTCGTAAGGGGGGGTCGGGGAGGAGGGCTGTGTTTCAGTGGAGGAAGTTGCTCCTTTCTGCTGTGCTACCTGTAAACACACTCACTTCTCTCGTAGTCTTCATTCTGATGAACCGCTGCCCGTCTGTGTTTAGTATTTGCAGCTAGCTCAGAAAAACGTCCCTGAGCTGTCTGCTGCACACACTGGCCACGGGAGATCCCCTCCCGAGGTCAGGACTCTGATTGTTTACCAGCCTCCTGTGCCTGGGTGATTTTGCCAGAAACATCTGGGACGCTGAGCTTTGGCAGGCACAGGGTATTGTTACTGCTTACTCTTCAGTATGCAGAAAGCGGCTCTCTTGGCAGTGCCTCAGCTTTAGGTTCCATTACTGAAACCAGCACCCTGCCTGGCAGCTCTGCCTTAGCCTTGCACACCACCTGTGCTTAGTGGGAAAGTCATTCCTGTGGTGGGGTGCTGGGGGGAAGGGAGAGAGGGATGAAGTGGCTTTCCACGTTCTTCTCTTTCCCTGTTACCCATATCTTGATTCCGGACATTTCTTTTCCCATGTCTCAGCATGCTAAGTTAAGAAATAGTATCTTCAAAGGACTCATGTGTCTTATTAGTTGGCTGTTCTGGGGTCTGGGAGGCCTCCTTGACTCACTGTTGTTGTTGTTTGAAACTTCTGTGATGGTGGCATTGTTGTAACGGGGCCTCATGTGTGATGGATCGCCGTGAATGTTGATTTCTTTCTGTGCAGTTGGGCTGCCTTCTGGAGCCATTCTTTCCCTCCCTAAGGCCTTGCTGGATCCCCGCCGTCCCGAGATCCCAACAGAACAAAGCAGGTGAGACCCTGTGGGCAGTGCTGAGCGCTCTGGCCGCCAGGAACTTTGATTGTGTTGGGTCCTTAGTGTGCTGTGAAGCCACGCTAGGGGCCGAGAGTGTGAGGAACAGTCAGTCAACAATAAATAAGGTAAACGTGGGAGGTGTGTACTACGTTAGGTACTCGTAAATGCAGAGAAGGAAAAACAGAACAGGGACAGGCTGTGAAGGCTGTGGGTGGGGTGGGGAGTGTGTATGATTAACATTGAGATCAGGAGGCCTGGAAAAGCCCTTGTGAAAATGTGACTTGGGAGCAAAGACCTGAAGGAGGTGAAGGAGCCAGCTGTGTGGCTGTCCAGGCAGAGGGAGCAGTGGCCCAGGGGCCCTGACAGCCCGCCCTCTGAGTTCCCGGAGGGCACGCACAGGAGGCCTGTGCAGCTGGAGCAGTGTGGGTGGGGACCTTGGAAATGAAGTCACAGAGGTACCCTGCCACGTCGTGTGGGGAAGCCGGGAGCTTAGTCACCGCTAGCAGCCATTTTGTGTTTCCAGTCACTATGCACGTTTCCTCCTCCATCCTGAGTTCTCTGCAGGTCGGGGGGTGGAGAGCTCGGCAGGGGGAGGACAGACAGATCTGTCTTTGGCACGTGGGGAATGCAGCTTAATGCTGGGATGGTCACGGGCTTTCCAGAGAAGGGACTGAGTGAGGAGTGAGGAGCAGCGTTGGGCCCAGGGTTCTGTGTGTTGGTGTGAGATGGCCCTGATGTTCCCCTCGGCTGTGAAATGCCAGTCACCGCGGTTGTGTCTTTTCAGATTTAGGACACGGTAGGAATTCAGATCTCAGTCTTACTCTGCAGACGGCGTGCTTTCTTGCAGTCCTTCCTAACATCCGGCCGCTGCATTTTTAACTACCTAATGCAAGAAGACCTTGAAGGAGATCTGAGGGTGGATAGTGGCCTGGCAGCTTCCCAAGAGCTGGCAAGGGAGCCAGCGGTCCCTTTCCATCAGTTTTCACAGTTCCTGTCCTGCCCATATTTTGCAGAGAGGAGAACCTAATCCCATATTCTCCAGATGTACAGATCCACGCAGAGCGATTCATCAACTATAACCAGACAGTTTCTCGAATGCGTGGTATCTACACGGCTCCCTCGGGCCTGGAGTCCACTTGCTTGGTGAGTGGAGCCCGCAGTCACCGTGTGACGCAGCTCTCGCTGAGCATCCCCTGTCTTCTCTGGCTGGAGGTTGGGCTGTGGGTCGTGGGCTGCCTTTCCTCCATAAACCCCCTTGTGTCTGCCTTGCAGGTCGTGGCCTATGGGCTGGACATTTACCAAACTCGAGTCTACCCATCCAAGCAGTTTGATGTCCTGAAGGATGACTATGACTATGTGTTGATCAGCAGTGTCCTCTTTGGCTTGGTGTTTGCCACCATGATCACCAAGAGACTGGCACAGGTGAAGCTCCTCAATCGTGCCTGGCGGTGAAGACCTGGTGTCCCGTGCCAGCGGGGGGTCAGCTAAGGAGCTGCGGCTGCAGTTTGGCCCCGAGTGTCAGGTGCTGTGGGGAGGAAGCTGGACCTTCACCCAGAGCTCATTCTGGGACACACATGATGCAGACACCTGTGAACAGACACCGAACTCAGCCTCAGCTGCGGGTCTCAGAGCTAACGGCCCTGCTCCTGAATCCAAAAGCTGCCGCTCTTGCCTTGCCCATCCGTGTATGTTCTGGTGTTTGAAGATAAGACCTCCAACTGATGCTTCTCTTCTGTGAAACTATGTTGAGTTTGCCTTTTGTGCTTATGTTTTCTCTACAAGGTCTTCTTTATTTGCCTCTGTCTCCTGCCTCAGTGTCAGAGCTCTCTGACAGCTCCACCGCACGGGTGCATTTGCTGTTCTACCCTGGGGAGACAGGATCTGTCCTTAGCTGGGTTTGGGAACTGGTCCAGTCCCTCAGTGCATCTCTCCAAAGTACCCTTGGCTTGAGGAATCCACGTTTGGGATCAAAACTCACTTTAACTGAGCGTCTGGTTTCATGCTGTCATCTGTGAGGTTCAGCTGCCCCAGATTTTGTTTCAGTTCATCAGAGCCAGGTACAGAATCCTATCTCGGTTGGGCATTGGCTGTGCTCATCACCAGAGATGTGTGAGAGCCGGCTGATTTAAAGCTACGAATTGTCTGCACCTCGAAGAGGTTTCCGTAGAGGAGAGATGATCTATCCTTTCCCTGGTATCTCCTAGTCTCATCTCACCCACAGACCAGTCTCGTCATAACTAGAGAACCTTCTTTAGGGATCCCTTTATTTATTCTTAGTTTCAGATGTAAATTAACATGTGGGTCATTTTATTTGTCTTAAAGCAAGCACATTTTACATCTTACTGGTCTGATGTTTGAAGCTTGAAAGGGCGGAGTCGGAAGCGGGCGCACTGTGGGTGGGGCATTGCTGATGGCTGGGCTGCTGTGTCTCTGCTACAGATGAGAGGAACCCTGAAAGTTCTCTCTTGTTTGTGGATGTGGGGAGTGATGGGCTTATCTGTACTGTGAAGAATGAAATGTACAAATGTACAGAGAGTAGACCCCCTCTACCTGTAGGGAGAGAGGTTCACTCAAGTGTCTGAATAAAGCGAATGGGGAGTGACACTGATCTAAGTCCTTTTTTGTGTCTTAGGAAGATCACTCGGAGCTACCTTTGCATCAGAAGGGATAAAAGCAGTGCAGAAGTGGAGTGAGTGTTCTAGTAAGGAAACATGCCAGTTTAATCATATGCAAGTTGGTGTAGGTTAATTTCAAATGAAATTTTCCTCTTCCTGTGTTTGTGTGCTGATGGTGGATCATGGCTGACGAGGAAGAACAATGGCAATCCTGTTACTTCAGTACTGTAGAGTGAGTTGTCAGGTAAATAACAATGAGTGGATGATAAGCATCTCCAGCAGAAAACAGGCATTTTTCATCCTGACGCAAGGCATATTTTATTTAAAGTGACATTGAGAAAACAGAATAAGTACAAGTTAAAATTCTGTCATAATGTTGAGGCTTGGCTGGGATTTTGACAGTGTAGAGAAAAATACAAGGCAGCTAGATCATGTGGTCTCGCTGTCTCTTATAAAATCCCTGTGTTTCAGCTTTAATCATTACCACTTAGTGGAAAGTAACCTTGGACGAGGTGCTTAAGATAGCTCAAGCCGCGGACAAGTCAGTCTTCTTGCTTCTCAACCCTCCTTCAAATTCAAGCTGCATCTGTCTGACCAAGAACCCTCAGCCTCTGCCCATGGCTTCCTCTTTTGGTTCTCTCCTCCATTTGCTTTCTTCCCCTCCTCTGTGCCTGCGCATAACCCTCAAGCCATCTCTTCCCTTTCTTCATTATTTGTGTCAATTGGGAGCCCCCTACAATGGGTGATCCTCAGTATTTTCTGGGCCCTTTTTTATTAATTTGGTCAACATACAATGTCTTTGAGTGAGAAACTAAACAACACTTAGTTTATAGATTCTATTCTCCATTGGGAATGGAGTGGGAGGTGACAGTGGCTTTTGTTGGTGGTTTCCTTAGCCTTTGACTTGAAATGAGAATTAATCGTTGGGGTTGTTCTTGAATTAAATATAGAATTCCAGTTACAACAGGAGATTCAGGAAAGGCAATGCCCCTCCCCTTTTAAGCCTTACTTGTTTGAAAGGCAGAGTGACTAAGAGGGAGAGTCAGAGAGAAAGAGATCTTCCATGTGGTGGTTCACTCCCCAAACAGCTAGAGTTGCGCAGCTCAAAGCCAAGAGCAGGATCCATCCGGGTCTCCTACATGGGTAGTAGGACCCCAAGCACTTGGGCCATCATTCTTGTGCCTTCCAGGAAGCTAGGTTGTAAGTATGGAGTATTCAGGACTCAAACTGGCACTCTGCTATGGATACAGGACCTCCAAGTGGCGGTGTAACTGCTGCCCCACAATGTCTGCCCCAGAGACCCATTTGTAATTGATGGGATCAGAGTGTGTGTGTGTGTGTGTGTGTGTGTGTTTAAAACAGTAGTGTGTCATGTCCCACCCACCCTCTTAAAAATCATAGCATTGCCGCTGATGTTGTAGCACAGGGGGTTAAGCCACTAAGTGTAATGCTGACATCCCATAGGATGACTGGTGCAAGTCTTGCCTGTTCTGCTTCCTTATTATTTTTTTTTTTTTAAGATTTATTTATTTATTTGAAAGGCAGAGTTACAGAGGAGAGAGGGAAGGAGAGAGAGAGGCAGACTTCCATCTGCTGGTTCACTCCCCAAATGGCTGCAACTGCCAGGACTGGGCCAGGCCGAAGCTAGGAGCCTCTTCTGGGTCTACAATGTGGGTGCAGGGACCCAAGCAGTTGGACCATCTTCTGCTGCCTTCTCAGGTGCTCAGTAGGGAGCTGGATAGGAAGTGGAGCTGCCAGGTCTCTAACCAGTGCCCATGTGGATGGTGGTGTCACAGGCGGCAGCTTTCCCTGCTCTATTTCTTTTATTATTTTTTAAGGTAACTAAGGATTCAATTTTTTTCTTTCATTTTTTCTAAAAGAATATTTATTTGAGGGGCAGAGTTACAGAGAGAGAGAGGAGAGACAGAAAGGAACACTGCCCCGTGCTCCACTTCTGATTCTTGCTAATGCTCTTGGAAAAGCAGCAGAAGATGGCCTGAGTACTTGGACCCCTGCCACCCACTCGGGAGACCCTGAGGAAGATCCAGGTTCCTGGCTTAGGGCTGGCCCAGTCCTGGCTATTGCGACCATTTGGGGATTGAGCCAGCAGATGGAAGATTCTTTCTCTCCTTCTCTCTCTGTATCTCTGCCTTTCAAATGAATAAAATAAATCTTTAAAATATTATAAATGATTCCAGAAAATGAAGGTTACTCTCCCTTCCAAGATCTCTCCCCCACTCTGCTTCCCAGAGGTCACCACTGAGCAGTTTGTTACTTCTCTCTCTCGATTTTCTCGCTTACATAGCACAGGGCACTCGCATATCAGCAGCATGCATCTCCCTCGCCATTGCAATGCTCACAAGGTTGGAATCAGTTTTTTATTTTTATCTTATTTATTTGCCAGGTAGAGAGTGTGCACATGCTCCAGCGCGCTGGTCAGCCAGACCTGGGAATAGTCCAGGTCTCTAACTGGGTGGCAGGAACCCAGTTACTTTTTTGTTTATTTATTTATTTATTTATTTTTATTTTTTGACAGGCAGAGTGGACAGTGAGAGAGAGAGACAGAGAGAAAGGTCTTTCTTTGCCGTTGGTTCACCCTCCAATGGCCGCCGCAGCCAGCGTGCTGTGGCCGGCGCACCGCGCTGATCCGATGGCAGGAACCAGGTGCTTCTCCTGGTCTCCCATGAGGTGCAGGGCCCAAGCACTTGGGCCATCCTCCGCTGCACTCCCTGGCCACAGCAGAGAGCTGGCCTGGAAGAGGGGCAACCGGGACAGAATCCGGCGCCCCGAACGGGACTAGAATGTGGTGTGCCAGCGCCGCAAGGCGGAGAATTAGCCTAGTGAGCCACGCCGCCGGCCTTTTGTTTATTTTAAAGATTTATTTTATTTATTTGAAAGGCAGAGGTACGGGGCGGGGCGGGGTGGGGAAAGATAGATCTTCCATCTGCTGAGTTACTCTCCAAATGGCTGCAATGGCCAGGGCTGGGCCATGCTGAAGCCAGGAGCTTCTTACAGGTCTCCCACGTGGGTGCAGGGGCCCAATAACTTGGGCCATCTTCTGCTGCTATCCCAGGCACATTAGCAGGGAGCTGGCTCAGAAGCAGAGCAGCTGGGACTCGAACCAGTGCCCATACGGGATGCAGCCTTCATAGGTGGTGGCTTAGCCTGCTGCACCAAGGCCTTCTCTCCAGTGAGAATTTATAACATCAAGAATGTGTACACACTTGCCCTAGCATTTTTTTCACTAGTTAAGAATGTGATGTCCCGAGCAGACATTTGGAACAGTGTTGGCACCACCTGGGATGCCTGCATCCCACACTGGAGTGCCTGATTTTGAGTTCTAGCTACTCCACATCTGTCTGATCCATCTTCCTGCTAATGCATACCCTCTGGGAGGTAGCTCAAGTGGTTAGGTCCCTGCCATCCACATGGGAAACCTGGATTTTGTTCTAGACTCCTGGCTTTGGACTGGCCCAGCCTGGCTTTTGGCATTTTGGGAGTGAACCAGCAGATGGAAGATCTGTCTCTCTGCCTTTCAAATGAAATGAAAGTAAATAAATAAAAATTTTTTTTAAAAAAGAAATGTGATGTTAGTTGAGACTTTTTTTTTTTTTTAAGATTTTATTTATTTGAAAGACAGAGTTACAAAGAGAGGTAGAGACAGAGAGTGAGGTCTCCATCCACTGGTTCACTCCCCAGATGGCTGTAATGGCTGGAGCTGCGCCAATACGAAGCCAGAAGCCAGGAGCTTCTTCTGGGTCTCCCACTTGGGTGCAGGGGCCCAAGCACTTGGGCCATCTTCCACTGCTTTTTCAGGCTGCAGCAGAGAGCTGGATTGGAAGAGGACTCCAACCAGCGCCCTGATGGGATGCTGGCACTGCAGGCGGTGGTTTTACCTGCCGCACCATAGCGCCTGCTCCTAAACTGTTGTTTTAAAACTTTTTATTCTGACACAATTTCAAACCTAAGGAAAAGCTGTAAGAATAGTAGAAAGAATTCCCAGGTGCACTCCTCCCAGGGTCCTCTGTGGTGAACATTTTACACATTGGCTGCTTCTTTCCCCATGTCCATTTTCTCTCAATCCAGTGGGTCCAACATTCCTGAGAGTGTAAGCCCTAGGAGATAGGAGTAGTAGAGCTGAGGAATGAAAACTGACATTTCCTTTTTTTCTTTCTTTTTTTTTTTTTTTTTGTCTTTTTAAGATTTATTTATTTATTTGTGAGGCACAGTTAGAGAGGGAGAGACAGAAAGGTCTTCCATCTGCTGGTTCACTCCCCAAATGGCTACAACAGCTGGAGCTGACCAGTCTGAAGCCAGGAGCCAGGAGCTTCTTCCAGGTCTCCCACACAGGTGCGGGGGCCCAAGCACTCGGGCCATCTTCCACGGCTTTCCCAGGTCATCAGCAGGGAGCTGTCTTGGAATTAGAGCAGCTGGGACTCAAACCAGTGTGCATATGGGATGATGACACTGCAGGCAGATGTTTAACCTACTATACCATAGCACTAACCCCTGATATTTTATTTTTCTAAATATTTATTTATTTGGAAGGGGGAGGGGGAGCTCTTCCATCCACTCCTCAAATTCCTGCAGTAGCCAGGTCTGCGCCACTGAAGTCAAGAGCCAGGAACTCCTTCCAGGTTTCCTACACGGGTGGTAGGGGCCCAGTGCTTGAGTCATTACTGCACTTTCCCAGGTGCATTAGCCAGGAGCTGGACCAGAAGTGGAGCAGCTGGGATTTGAGTAAGCGCCCATACGGGGTGCAGGCGGTCGGCCTAACAACCTCAGACCCTGATTACTCACTTTTGGAACTTTGTAAAAGTTTGAGCAGATTGACATCTCTTGCCCCTGGGAACTAATGGTTTATTCATCTGATTGTTTCTGAAAACACTGTAGCTATTAGAATTTGTTTCAGACAACTCTGTATCAGATGGAATTTTTTTCTGAAACAGAATTTTTTTTTTTTTTAATATGGCAACCCCATTATTTGAGCCATCATCACTGCCTCCTAGGGTCTGCACTGGCAAACTGAGTCAGAAGCCAAAGCTGAGAACTAAACCCAGGGACTGTGTTATGGGGCCAGATGTCCTAAATGCCAGGCCAAATGCCCACCCCAGTCTGTAGTTTTTATCTTATTTTCTTGACCAGAATATCAGAAGCTTCTGTTTCATCTAGAAGCCTTTTTTTCAGTCTGTCATCTAAACTTAGAACGTGGATGCCATTTTAAATCTTTGTGGCAACATAAGAGAAAACTTCCATGTTGGAATGGTGTAAAGGGAGATTTTTTTTAAGCTTTATTTTTAGTTATTTGAAAGGTGGAATTAGAGAGAGTGTCCATCTGCTGGTTCATTCCTCACATGGGCCAAGCCAAAGTTAGAAGCCAGGAACTTAGGCCATTGTCCATTGCTTTCCCAAAAGTAGAGTAGCCGGGACTTGAACTGGCATCCATATGGGGTGCCAGCATTGCGGGTGTTGGCTTCACCTGCTGCACTGCAATACCAGCCCACAAAGGGAGATCTGGAGTGCCTTCTTGTATCTGGAATGAGCCAGAAGCATCAAAAATATAAAATGTAGGTACAGATCTCCTTTTGATAGTTTGCACTTGACTTTTATTCTTTCTTTTCATTTTTTAAAACATTTATTTGAAAGGCAGAGGGACACCGAGAATGGGAGGGAGAAACAGAGAGAAAGAGATCTTCCATGTGCTGCTTCATTCCCAAGATGGCCACAATGGCAGGGGCTGGGCAGGCTGAAGCCAGGAGCTAGGAACTCCATCTGGGTCTCCCACGTGGGTGTCAGGGACCCAGTACTTGGGCCATCTGCTGCTGCTTTCCCAGGTGCATTAGCAGGGAGCTGGATTGGAAGCCGAGCAGCCAGGATATGGGATGAGGGCCTGGCAGGCGGCAGCTTAATCAGCTGGACCACACGCCCGTCCTGTTCTTTCTCTCTTAGCTATGGAAGATGGAGGGAGATAGAGAGGAATGGGAATATTTGATCTTTTATTTCCTGCAACCTTTTCAAAGGAACGTTTGTAGATTGTTCTTCGGTTAATATAAAATTAACGTACCAAAGTTACTATAAAATTCTTGGTATCCAGCTTTTCCTTAGGGCCCTGGTTCAGTATCTTGAAATAAAGCAGGGGTCAGCACTGTGGCGTAGCAGGTAAAGCCGATGCCTGCAGTGCTGGCATCCCAAATGGGCACCAGTTCAAGTACCGGCTGCTCCACTTCCCATCCAGCTCTCTGCTAATGCACCTGGGAAAGCAGAAGAAGATGGCCCAAGTCCTTGGGCCCCTACACCAGGTGGGAGACCCGGAAGAAGCTCCTGGCCCAGATCTGGCTGTTGCAGCCAATTGGGGAGTGAACCAGCAGATGGAAGACTTCTCTCTCTCTGCCTCTCCTTCTCTCTCTAAATAAATAAATCTTTTTTTTTTTTTTAAAGAAATAAAGTAATATTTATTGTTGTGGAAAGTTCTTTTTTCCTTTTGCTTTCATGTTGGTACGTTCAAGAAACTTTGTGGGGCTGGCGTTGTTACAGAGCGGACAAGGCCGTGCTGCCTGTGCTGCCGGCGCCCAGGGCTGTTACAGCCATCTGGGGAGTGCACCAGCAGTGGACCCTCTCTGTAACTCTGACTTTCAAGTAAATAAAAAAGTTTTTACGATTTTATTGGTTTACTTGAAAGGCAGAGGTACAGAGAGGCAGAGAGAGAGAGAGAGAGGGGTCTTCCATCCGCTGGTTCACGCCCCAGATGGCTGCAACCGCCGGGGCTGAGCCAGGAGCTTCTTACGAGTCTCCCACGCGGGTGCAGGGGCCCAAGCACTCAGGCCATCTTCCACTGCTTTCCCAGGCCACAGCAGAGAGCTGGGTCAGAAGTGGAGCAGCCGGGACTTGAACCAGCGCCCATATGGGATTCCGGCGCTGCAGGTGGTGGCTTTACCCCTTCCGCCACAGCTCCGGCCCCTAAATAAATTTTTTTTAAAAAGAAAATTTCTGTTCTGAAGGAAGATCCCAACTGTTATTACTGAAGCCACGATTTCCTCCAAGACTGAACTTTGTTTCTAACGTAAAACAGGTCCTTTCTCGGGAGAAGGCGCGTTAGTCATCACGTGCCACGCTGCAGCTGGGAACAAGCGCTCGCACCCTGGACTTAGGGGCGCCCACGTCGCGGGGAGCTGTCCCCCGGGGGCGCACCGCCACCGGCGCTGTCCTGTCGGCGGCCACACTGCCCGTCGCCCTCGGGTCCTGCACCCCGTCATTTTCCGTAAAAGCCTCCGGTCGGGGGGGAATCGGGGGTGGGGGGAGGCGGGGGCTTCGGCGGTAAAGGTGTCCACAGCGCGGGCCAGACGCGGGGCGGGAGGGCCGCCGCGGCCGCAGTCAGCAGGTACGCTGACCTCGGCAAGAGCTGCGGACCACGCAGAGGCGGCCTGGGCGTGAACATTCAGTGATGAAAATGACCGAAGTGGCGCGAGGAGAGCTTGGTAGATGAGCAACGCTCCTGGACTGCCTGGTTGGGACTACACCTCCGCTTCTCGTCCTTAGCGGTCCCAGGCCGGGGCCATTAGCGGATCCTGCCGTCCCACTCTTGCTCAGCAAATCCAACTCCCAAACTCACCTTTCCCAACACCCGGAAGCCACTTTGCTCCCGCCTGCCCGAGCGACTGCCACTGCGCAGGCGCGGAGGTTAACGCTCTTCCCCCCTCCCCACTGGACTACATTCTGCGCAGGCGCAACGCCTCTGCCCGCCCTCTAGCCCGCGCCACTCTCTCGGCGGCGACAGCCCAGAGCTTCTCCAGCGTCATGTTGTTTGGTCGGCGACTGCGGCGCGCCGTCTGACGCGTTCGATTGCGTCACTTCCGCTCCCTCCCGGGAGGCGGTGCTGGGCCGGTGGCAAGCCCCCGGAGGGAGCCGCAGTAGTACGACGGAAGATGGCGACGAGCGGCGGCGATGAGGCGGCGGCAGCGGCGCCGGCGCCGGGGGCCCCGGCAGCGGGGGCGGACGCGACCCCGGGCTGGGAGGTGGCGGTGCGGCCCCTGCTGTCCGCGTCCTATTCCGCCTTCGAGATGAAGGAGTTGCCGCAGCTGGTGGCCTCAGTCATCGAGAGGTACCGGGCGGCGGCCCCGGCGAGGCGGCGCAGGGGGGGAGGGGAGGTCGAGCCGGAACGTCTGGACCCGCTTCCCGGCCGCCCCCGGCGCTCGCGGACCCCAGCCCCGCCCACGGCTTCGGGGCTTCCCGGGCCTGGGGGAGGAGGGCTTGTGCGGGGTTCCTTCGGCCGGCCTGTGTACATGATCCGTGCCTCAGTGTCCCCTTCTGAGCAAAGTTTGGGGGCCGCCCTCGCGGGAGGGCGTGGCGGGGCGCGCTCGAGAGGGGCTCGCGGTGCCTGGCGCCGCGAGGGGACGGCTCCGCTGCGTTAAGGTCACGGCGCGGATGAGTTTGCATTTCTCGCCCGCGCTGCCCTCGGCCCCCCGGCCTGGGCGGGAGCGGCGCCCGGGGTTTAGGTTGGAGACGGCCCGCGGAGTTTAATAACGGCCACTCCTGGGAGAGCCCCCGGGGGCGCGTGCTGTTTGTGGGGCCGAAGCCGCCGGTTTCCCCACTCACGACCGTGTATTTTGACGTTGGCCTCCGTGTGCGTTTCTGCTGTGTGTGAGATCCTTTACCCCCAGGAATGTATTCCTTCTCGCCCGCATCCCGGCTTCCCCTGCCCCGCCCGTGGGTGCGCTCCTGCGTGGTTTTGTCCCTCTGCACGGAGGATCTTAGGTCGCGAGGTTGTCTCGCACCACGCGGAGGTCTCGGGGCGGGGCGGGGGGCTGGCCTGGTCCTGCATGCAGTCCTGGTCGCGGCGTGTCGTTCGTTCAGGGCTGGGCCTGGGCCTGAAAGCCAGTCTCAGTTTTTCTAGCCAAGGCTCGCTGGAGCAGCTGCCTGCACAAGTGCTGACTGGGTCATTGTAGCCGCGGGCCCACCAGGGTCTACCTAACGTTATCGCGAGCTTGGAACTCGCCACTGTCACTCAGGGGAGGCCATGACTCGACAACTTGTTAATTGCGGTGCTGCTTCTTGGTGTCAGGCTTGCCATGTGTTGGACGGAGAGGTTTTGACAAATAGGAATGGTTGGGTTTGGTAGCTTCAGGGTTAAGTGCCCCGGTGGGTTTTCCTGTGTAATTATGAAGCAGTGTCCTGAAGGTGTGAAGCGGTATCAAGGAGGATGCTCTCAAACTATGTAGTTTCTCTCTTTTTTATTTTTTTTCATGGTTTTAAACATTGGAATTAGGGATATTTTTCCTGAGTCATGTTACTTATGATCAACAATGTACTTTATACATTTGCTTTTGTATTTTTATTTTTTTTTAAAGATTTATCTATTTATTTGAAAGTCAGGGTTACACAGAGAGAAGAGAGGCAGAGAGAGAGGTCTTCCATCCGATGGTTCACTCCCCAGTTGGCTGCACCGGCTGGAGCTGTGCGGATCTGAAGCCAGGAGCTTCTTCTGGGTCTCCCACGTGGGTACAGGGGCCCAAGAACTTGTGCTGTTTTCCACTGCTTTCCCAGGGCATAGCAGAGAGCTGGATCCGAAGTGGGGCAGCCAGGGCTTGAACTGGTGTACCTACGGGATGCCGGCGCCTCAGGTCAGGGTGTTAACCCACTGTGCCACAGCGCCGGGCTGCTTTTGTATTTTTACTAACATGAGCTGAGTAGGTGATGAAGTCCTGTATTCTGGGGCTAGGTCTTTAAGCTAGGATAGTTATGCAGCCTCCTCCAGGCTGGAGAAGGAACCAAAACTAAATATACTAAGCTAGGTTTTTGATTTGTCCTGCAGTGGATCCATCCGGTCGTAGCTGAGAAAATCAAGAGTTTGTAGACCAGTGAGATCTCTCCTACTGTGATGGATGTTTTATTAGAAGGGAAGATCTCTGAAGTCTGTTTTGGCTTTTCTGGTTCAGTTAACTTCCAATGTTATGTGTGCTCCTCAGAGTCTGTGAGAGTAGTATGTTTTTTTTAATATTTATTTTAATTTTTTAAAAAGACTATTTGAAAGATAGGGTTACAGGCCGGCGCCATGGCTCACTAGGCTAATTCTCCGCCTGCGGCACCGGCACCCCGGGTTCTAGTCCTGGTCGGGGCGCCGGATTCTGTCCTGGTTGCCCCTCTTCCAGTCCAGCTCTCTGCTGTGACCGGCCTGGGAGTGCAGTGGAGGATGGCCCAAGTGCTTGGGCCCTGCACCCGCATGGGAGACCAGGAGAAGCACCTGGCTCTTGGCTTCGGATCAGCGCGGAGCGCCGGCCACTGCGGCCATTGAAGGGTGAACCAACAGCAAAGGAAGACCTTTCTCTCTGTCTCTCTCTCTCACTGTCTACTCTGCCTGTCAAAATAAAATAAAATAAAATAAAATAAAATAAAAAAAAGAAAGGGTTACAGAGAGGGAGATGAGGAGAGAGAGCAAGAGAGATCCTCAGTCTGCTGATTTACTCCCCCAGTGGCTGCAACTGCCAGGCTGTGCCAGGTTGAAGCCAGGAGCCTAGAATTCCATCCAGGTCTCCCGGGAGGAGGAGGGAGAGCCGGTGAATGATCTTCCATCCACTGGTTCACTCCCTAACGTCTGCAACTACTAAGGCTGGAGCCACATGGACCTTCCACATGGGTGTAAGAAACCCAGGAACTTGAATCACTTTCTCCTGCTTTCTGGGGTGTGCATCAGCAGGAAGCTAGATAGCAAGTGGAGGAGCCAGGACTTGAACGTGCACTCCGATATGGAATGCAGGCGTCCCAAGTGGCATCTTAATCCATGGAGCAACAGTGTTTGCCCCTAGAATATCATCTTAAGAAAAATTTCCTAGAGAAGTGTTTGGCTTAGAAGTTCTTTTAAGTGAGAACAATTAAATGTAGCAGGTGTTAGTTTGGCATAGAGCACAAGTCAGGAAATGTTCTGCAAAGGCCAGATATTAAATAGTTGTAGGTCCTGTGGTCTGTCTGCAGCCTGCTCTACGCTGCCACTGTAGGGTGAAAGTAGCCATCCACAGTACTGTAGATTAATGAGTGGATGTGGCTCTGTTCAAAATATTTATTTGAAAGGCAGAGGGACAGAGAAAGATCTTCCATCTGCTGGCTTATTCCCCCAATGACTGCAACAGCCAGGTCTGGGCTAGGCCAAAACCAGGAGCCAGGAGCTCCATCCTAGTCTCCCAACATGCGTGGCAGGGGCCCAAGTATTTGGGCTGTCTTCTGCTGCCCTCCCAGGTTTATTAGCAGGAAGCTGGATCAGAAGCAGAGTAGCCAGGACTAACCAGCACTCTGATATAGGATGCTGGCATTGCAGGTGCTGGCCTGACCTGAGCCACAATGCCAGGCCCCAAAGTTTGCCAACCTCAGCTTAGAGGGTGCAAATCATGTCTAGCTATCAGTATTCTGTTCTTCAAAAATTTTATTTGCCTTTCTGGATGTTAGTAAGCATTTCAGAATTGTGGAAGTGTTTATTGCACTACCAGTTACAGCCCACAGAGTGTAGTGCCATCACTGATAGATGTTGAGGTGGACTTTGTTTTCTAGGCTCTACTTGGGTGGTTACCATTTCTATCTTCTGTAGTTCCCTTGTTTGTTTCTGTCATGCCTGCCATGTTCTCTCTCTCTCTCTCTCTCTCAAGATTTATTTATTTATTTGAAAGAGTTACACAGAGAGAGAAGGAGAGGCAGAGAGAGGTCTTCCATCCACTGGTTTGCTCCCCAGTTGGTCGCAGCAGCTGGAGTTGCACCGATCCGAAGCCAGGAGCCAGGAGCTTCTGGGTCTCCCATGAGGGTGTAGGGGCCCAAGAACTTGGACCGTCTTCTGCTGCTTTGCCAGGTCTTAGCAGAGAGCTGGGTCAAAGTAGAGCAACTGGGTCTCGAACCGGTGCCCATATAGGATGCCGGCACTGCAGGCAGCAGTTTTACCTGCTACGCCATAGTGCCGGCCCCCCATGTTCTTTTTCTCCAAAGACCTTCTGTTTTTCTGTTGTCATCTACTCTCTCTTGTTGGTTTTGATGTCCTGGCTCTATCATCCCAGCTCTTCCTATCTGGCAGTCTGCTTATCACTGAATTTCTCTGTTTTGACTGTGGGGTGTGATGACACATGTTCTAAGAGAGTCCTTGATCCTCCACCACTCTACTTTTTTTGTTTTGTTTTGTTTTGTTTTATTTGAAAGAGTTACAGAGAGAGGTAGAGACAGAGAGCTTCTGGTTCTGCTGGTTCACTCCCCAGATGGCTGCAATGGCTGGGCCAGGCCAGGCCAAAGCCAGGAGCCAGGAGCTTCTTCCAGGTCTCCCACATGGAGGCAGGGGCCCAAGGATAGGGCCACCTTCTGTTGCTTTCCCAGGAACCTTAGCAGGGAGCTGGATTGGAAGTGGAGTAGCTGAGACTTGGACCAGGACCCATATGGGATGCTGGTACTGTAGGCTACGGCTTTACCTGCTGTACCACAACACCAGCCCCCAAAATTCCTTTCTTAACTCTGGGCATGATATGCTGGTGAGCGTGTTTGTTCCTGAACAGTTTGCCTGAATGTGTAAATGAGCAAACATACCTCTTTCCCCTAGCCAGTCCTTCCTGGGCTGGCCTGGCCCGGCCCCTTCAGTGACAGATCTCTTTACAAGTCTCTGCCTCCTAGGTACTTCACACAATTTAGGGAAAAGAGCCCTAACAGGGCTGAGGGAGGCTGTTAGAACCATTCCATTAGATA
Organism: Oryctolagus cuniculus; assembly: GCF_964237555.1. Lineage (NCBI taxonomy): Eukaryota > Metazoa > Chordata > Mammalia > Lagomorpha > Leporidae > Oryctolagus > Oryctolagus cuniculus. Next base: position 151,382,201 of record NC_091438.1, read on the forward strand.
TTGTGAAGAAATTTCCTAAAGATCTTGAAAAGGAGAAAAGGACACATGGATGAAATGATCCTTTGAATTTATGATATCCATAGGATATCAGTTGATAGCGGACCTACAGGGCAGAAAAAAACAGTATCACCACCAAAAGATGGTGTGTAATTGCAGGGTTAGTCCTTGTGATGTTTCCATGTTTTGGTGTCGCATTCCCACAGATCTGTCAAGAAAGTGAGTGAAGCATCTGAAAGAAAGCTTTCAGCTCTTTGGTTAACACGGCGGGGTGTGTGTGTGTGTGTGTGTGTTTGTGTCCGCACATGCACATATTTCTGAATAAAGCATGGTTGAAAGTATCGTGAAACAAACATAATGGAGTCTGTACTTGGGAGCTCATGAATTTAATGAGAGGACAGAGGCTTATGGAGTTTCCACAGCTTAAAAAAAAAAAAAAAGTAGTTTGTTACCCAAGAGGGAGAAGGGAGGTGGATCCTTAGTCTTTTATTACGCCCCCTCCTCAGATTGCCATCTCTTCCTAAACAGAGCTGGACATTTCCAGAGCCTAGCCAGTGCTTTTTTTACTTACACATCAGATTGTCTTTCTGTGACCTGGCTGCTTCGCTGCTGCTCCCCTTTGTACTCTCCCTGCATTTATTTGGTCTGGTTATAAAAGCTTCAGATTCCGTGGCTATCAGCAGTGTTTGTGGCTCAGTGGTGCTTTTGTTGCTAAGTTTGTTAGATGAAGCAGGTGTTTCAGAAAGATAATTTGCCAGCCCAAGGAAAGACAAACTTTCATTTTTTAAAAAGATTTATTTATTTGCTTAAATGGCAGAGTTACAGAGAGCAGAGAGACAGAGGGAGAGGGAGAGGCAGAGAGGTCTTCCATCCACTGGTTCACTCTCCAGATGGCCACAATGGTCAGAGCTGGGCTGGTCTAAAGTCAATTAATTCTGCACTCCCTCCTTTAAGTATTTTTAAAACTAAATTTCCCCATTTTTATTCCTTGTTGCCCTAAGCATATTTTAAGTGGAACTGAGGACTGCTCTGTTTTTTCTCTCTCATTGTCTGTCTTTCCCCAGAGTGCCTTCTTCCCCTCCCTCCCTTCATCCTCCCTTCATCCTGCCTCCATCCTCTCTTCATCCTTCCCTCCCTCCCTCCCTCCCTCCCTCCCTCCCTCCCTCCCTCCCTCCCTCCCTCCCTCCCTCCCTCCCTCCCTCCCTCCCTTCCTTCCTTCCTTCCTTCCTTCCTTCCTTCCTTCCTTCCTTCCATTTGTTTATATTTGTGAAAGGCAGAGTTACAGAGAGAGGAGGATAGAGACAGATACCTTCCATGCTGGTTCACTCCCCAAATGGCTGCAACAGCCAAGGCTGGACGAGGTCAAAGCCAGGAGCCAGGCACTTTATCCTAGTCTCTCATGTAGGCACAGGGGCCCAAGTACTTGGCCCATCTTCTGCTGCTTTCCCAGGTGCATTAGCAGGGAGCTGGTTCATAAGTAGAGCAGCCAGAACACAAACTGGCGCCCATATGGGATGCTGGTGTCGCAGGCAGCAGCTTAACCCACTATGCCTCAATATTGGCCCCTTCTTTCTTTACTGGAAAAAGGCTATTGTATATATCTCGGGGAGGATGTTGTGTTTGTTAAATTACAGTGGGGTGACATTGAATGAGACAATTAAATGAGTTTATTCTTACATTGTGGGTGTATTTCATTATCAGAATAGGAATGAGAGAAACAGAATAAATTCATCCTTAAGGTTGACAGTTTCTGTCATACCTTTGGTAAACCTATTCTGGAAAAAAAAAAAAAGAGTGAGTGGCTATGAACTTTTGAAATAAAGCAGAGAAGGTAAATGGCTCAGTAAGACATTATACATTATTACATTATAGAGTGGGAAAACCTTTGACGAATAGACATGTACAAGTATGAAAATGGAAGAAAAACTAATGCAAAAGGAAGGGTTTAGTTGGGAGTTTGGTGACAGATATACAACAGGGACTTTTTAAGTGTTGCTTGGTATTTATAGGTTTTTGTTTCTTCCTTTTCATCTGTCCTGACAAACAAGGAGAAGTGACCTTTGGTGGACAGGAAGATCCTCACACATCATATGTGCTGCATAAGTTTTTTTCTTGATAAGGGGCTAGTCTAAGCTAAAGGACTACTTTGTGATACATTACCATTTATTCTTTTTTTTTTTTTTGACAGGCAGAGTGGACAGTGAGAGAGAGAGACAGAGAGAAAGGTCTTCCTTTTTTTGCCGTTGGTTCATCCTCCAATGGCCGCCACGGCTGGCGCGCTGCGGCTGGCGCACCGCGCTGATCAGATGGCAGGAGCCAGGTGCTTCTCCTGGTCTCCCATGGGGTGCAGGGCCCAAGGACTTGGGCCATCCTCCACTGCCCTCCCTGGCCACAGCAGAGAGCTGGCCTGGAAGAGGGGCAACCGGGACAGAATCCAGCGCCCCGACCGGGACTAGAACCCCGTGTGCCGGCGCCGCTAGGTGGAGGATTAACCTGTTGAGCCGCGGCGCCGGCCCATTTATTCTTGATAGATCCCTAAATAGTTTGCAGTGGCAGACTCCTCAGTGTGTGTGTGTGTGTGTGTTTTAAAGATTTATTTGTTTGAAAGACACAGTTATAGAGAAAGAGAATCTTCCATCTGCTGGTTCACTCTCCAAATGGTCCCAATGGCTGGGGCTGGGCCAGGCTTAAGCCAGGAGCCAGGAACTCCATCCAGGTCTCTCACGTGGGTAGCAGGGGCTTAAGCACTTGGGCCATCTTCCTCCGCTTTGCCAAGTACATTAGCAGGGAGCTGCATTGGAAGTGGAGCAGCCGGGAGTCAAGCAGGCACTCATGTGGAACTGCAACATTCCAGGAACCTGCTGTACTACAGCGCCAGCCTCATCTTCAGTGTTTTTAGAGGTGATTCGTCACTCACATTGGTGCCTTCCGAACATCAGTCTTTTTGGTTTTTTTTTAGGGATTTATTTATTTATTTGAAAGACAGAGTTATAGAGAGACAGAAGCAGAGAGAGAGAGATCTTGCATCCACTGGTTGACTCCTCAAATGGCCACAACGGCTGGAGTTGGGCGATCCAAAGCCAGGAGCCAGGAGCTTCTTGGTCTTCCATGTGGGTGCAGGGGCCCAAGCACTTGGGCCATCTTCTACTGCTTTCCCAGGCCATAGAAGAGAGCTGGATTGAAAGTGGAGCAACCGGATCTCAAACCAGCGCCCATATGGGATGCTGGCACTGCAGGCGGCAGCTTTACCTGCTGTGCCACAGCGCCGGCCCCACATTGGTGTTTTTGGCTCCTGTGTTCATTTGGCAGGTGGATAGTCTTGCTGGCAGTGAACAGAGTTCTGCTTACATTTCCCTTCCTAGGCTGATACTTCTTGCTAGGAAGCTTCTCCGGGGGGAAGGCATTAGTCACATCTCTTTGCCCTTTTGATTTAAATGAAAATATACATTTTAGTGCCTTTACATTTCAGGGGTTGTGGATTAGCATCTGATTTGGTAGAGAAGCTGATTTACATGTATCCAGGCCTTAGACCAAGGTGGGCTCCAGATTTTCACAGAAGAGGGCATTTCCTCAGCCGGGACAAGGGTGTGGATAAAAGTCACTGCATCTGTTGTGATTTAGCTTTAGCCTGCACACAGGGGGAGGTGGGGATGACTTGTACCTGGTGAATTTTGGACTTTAGCACTGCTCAAATAATTTCTTTAAAAAAAAATAATATTTATTTGAAAGGCAGAGTTATGGGAGTGGGGAAGACAGACATATAGATATATACATATATCTTCCATCCGCTGGTTCAATCCCCAAATGGTCACAATGGCTAGGCCTAGCCAGGCTGAAGCCAGGAGACTGGGACTCCTTCCAGGTCTCCCAGGTGGGTAGCAGGGGCCCAAGCACTTGTGTCATTCTCTGACACTTTCCCAGACACATTAACGAGGAGCTGGATTGGAAGTAGACGAGCTAGAATTTGAACCTGTGCTCATACAAGATGCCGGCATTGCGGATATCAGTCCAATCTGCTGTACCGCAACACTGGCCCCAGAAATCAGAAAATTTCTCTTACCTTGAGTTGTTGATTTTTATTTAAAATTTATTTTAATTTTTTCTTTGTAAATATTTATTTATTTGAAAGACGGAGCTACAGAGAGAGTTGGAGAGACTCAGCACCAAAGAAATCTTCCATCTGCTGGATCACTCCCTAAATGGCTGCAACAGCTAGTGCTGGGCCAGGCTGAAACCAAGAGCCTAGAATTCCCATCTGGGAATCCCATGTGGGTAGCAGGGGCCCAGTATTTGGGCCATTCTCTGCTGCTTTCCTTGGCGTGTTAGCAGGGAGTTGATTCGGAAGTGGAGCATCTGAGACTCATACCAGAGCTCATATGTGATGTGTCGCTAGTGGCTTACCCAGCTGTGCCACAACAGTAGCCCCAATTTTTGTTAAATTTTTTTGGGTTCACATGTATACTTGTACACCTTTTATGGGGCATAGTGCACTATTTCGACAGATGCGTACAGTGTACACTGATCAAGTCAGGCACCTCCCCACCCTTCCTCCACGTTTGGTGTCTACTGTTTCGTTGATGCTAATTAACTACATTATGGGCTAACCTTGTTTGATCTTCCAAATGTATTATTTAATTTGTATTCCCACTAATAGTATTTTAGTGCCCTGCTTTACTCTCTTTGGTTATCAATTAGCTTTTGGTATTTGCCAATCAGTGATATAGGAAAATACAGTATTATGTTTTTTCTCATTTCTTTATGTTCTAAGTGAATTTGAAGATGTTTTCTTTATATTAACCTTTGCTGCTCTTCCTCCCCTATTTCTCCTGCCCCATCCCCACCTCTCCTTCCTCTTCTGTTTTCATTTTATTTGAAAGGGAGGGAGGGAGGGAGGGAGAGAGAGAGAGAGAGAGAGAGAGATCATCCACTTGTTGGTCCTGCAACAACCAAGACCAAGAACTCCATCCGGATCTCCCACATGGGTGGCAGGGGCCCAAGTACTTTGGTTATCATCTGCTGCCTCCCACAGTACACATTAGCAGGAAACTGGAATTGGAAGTGGAGCTAAGGCTCCAACCCAGGCACTCCTGTATGGGATGTTGTTTTCCCAGGAAGCTTCATAATTAGTGTGTCAAGTGCTCCCCCTCATCATGTTGAGTCTGATAGCTTGAACATGATACTTAATTCTTGAAGCTTTGCTTTCTCAATCTTGAATACGCAGATAATATAACTACCTACTAAGTAGGATTGCCTAAAGAATTAAATAAGCCAGTGCCTACAAAGGGGTACCTGACACATAGTAAGCACTAAGTAAATGTCCGAATTTTTTTTTTTTTTGCAGTGAATCAGAAATCCTGCACCATGAGAAGCAGTATGAGCCATTCTACTCATCTTTTGTTGCACTTTCCACACACTATATTACAACCGTTTGCAGCCTCAGTAAGTATTCCGCTCTGTCACTGCCTTCTGAGAGCTTGTGAATAGGAGGATTGTTTGTTCTCTTGTTAGAGTGTCTGAACAAGTTGTTAATGAAGTCCATGTTTTAGCACTTCTAAGAGTAGAGTTCACCTAGGAGTGGAGACAGCTGTCTGTGATGGTGAGGCCCCAGATGGTCCCTGATCTAGGCTAATAAAAGAGTGGGAGTTAAATTTTGTTTATTTGCATTTTATTTGAAAGGCAGTGAGATAGACAGATGTGGGTCTGGGCTGGGTTAAACCCAGGAGCCCAGAATTCTACCTGGATATCCCACAGGGGTGGCAGGAACCCAGGTACTAAACTGTATCAGAAGTAAAGTAGCCAGGATTAAACTGGGCACTTCAGTATGGGATGGGGTTGTCCCATGTGGCAGCTTAACTGCTGTGCCAAACACTTGCCTCCCAAATGAGGTTTTTCTTTTTTTTTTTTTTTTTAAGATTTATTTGTTTATTTGAAAGAGTTACAGAGAAGGAGAGGCAGAGAGAGAGAGAGATCTCTTCCATCTGCTGGTTCTCTCTCCAAGTGGCTACAGTGTTTAGAGCTGGGCCAATCTGAAACCAGGAGCTTCTTCCAGGTTTCCCACATGGGTGCAGGGGCCCAAGCACTTGGGCCATCTTCCACTGTTTTCCCAGGCGCATTAGCAGGGAGCTGGATTGGAAAGTGGAGCAACCAGGACTCAAACCAGTGCCCATATGGGATGCTGGCACCACTGAGGCTTTACCTGCTACACCACAGTGCCGGCCCCCTAAGTGGGGTTTAAAAACTGTTGGGCTTAGATACCTGCTTCATAACCATTAATTCATATCCTTTCCTTTCTTGGTCAGAAACATTTCATTGATTTCACTAATGTCATTGTTGGTGTTTTAATTTCTTAACACATGGGGTTAGTAACTAAGGCTCTGCTGCTTGTTTGCTCTGGTGAGAGTGTGAGTTCTTCCGTTTTGTCTAGTATGTGAAGGGATTTTTAAGAACTATGTATTTTTAAATTTATTTCAAAGGCAGAGTAACAGAGGGAGAGACGAAGATATATTCCATCTGCTGGTTCACTCTCCAGATGACTGTAACAGCTAGGGCTAACCAACCTAAACCCAGGAGCCTGAAACTCCATCTTGGTCTCCCACATGGGTGGCAGGGACCCAAGCACCTGGGCTGTCTTCTGCTTTCCCAGGCATAGCCCCTGAAGAATCACTTTTTTTTTTTTTTTAAATATTTATTTATTGGTGCTGGCACTGTGGCGTAGTGGGTAGAGGTGCTGTGGTGTAGCGGGTAAAGTCACCGCCTGCAGTGCCAGCACCCCATATGGGCGCTGGTTTAAGTCTACGGCTGCTCCACTTTCAATCCGGCTCTCTGCTATGGCCTGAGAAAGCAGTAGAAGATGGCCCAAGTCCTTGGGCCCCTGCTCCCGGCTCCTGGCTTCAGATTGGCATGCTTCTGGCCGTTGCAGCCAATTGGGGAGTGAACCATTGGATGGAAGACGCCCCCCCCCCCCCCCCCACTGTGTAACTGTGACTTTCAAGTAAATAAATAAATCTTTTTTAAAAAGTTTATTTATTTATTTATTTGAGAGGCAGAGTTACAGAGAGGCAGAGGGGGAGAGAGAGAGAGAGAGAGAGAGAGAGAGAGAGAGAGAGAAAGAAAAGTCTTCCGTCTGCTAGTTCACTCCCCAGATGGCTACAACGGCTGGAGCTGCACTGATCCAAAGCCAGAAGCCTGGAGCTTTTTCCAGGTCTCCCATGCAGGTGCAGGGGCCCAAGGACTTGGGCCATCTTCCACTGCTATCCCAGGCCATTGCAAAGAGCTGGATGGGAAGTGGAGCAGCCGGTACTTGAACTGGTGTCCATATGGGATACCGGCACTGCAGGCGGCGGCTTTACCCACTATGCCACAGCACCGACCCTGGAAGAGTCACTTTTAACCTAAGGAAATTTTGTTTTTCTTTTGGGAAATTCATTTAGAACCTATGGGAAAGGAGAGAGAGAGTATAATGTGGTGTTTAAGAGCATGAACTCTGGAGGCAGACTTCTTGGGTTTTAATCTAGTTGTGCTTTTGTTCAAGTTATTTCACCTCATTTTGCTTCACCTTGATCATCTGTTAAAATTAAGGGAAAGATGGGATGGCACTGTGGCATAGCAGGTAAAGCCACTGCCTGCAGTGCCAGCATCCTATATGGGCACCGGTTCGAGTCCTGGCTGTTCCACTTCCAATCCAGCTCCCTGCCACGGCCTGGGAAAACAATAGAGGATGGTCCAAGTCCTTGGGCCCCTGCACCTAAATGGGAAACGCAGAAGAGGCTCCTGGCTTCAGATTGGCCAAACTCTAGCCATTGCAGCCATTTGGGAACTGAACCAGTGGATGGGAGATCTCTGTCTGCCTTTGCCTCTCAAATAAATAAATAGATGTTAAAAAAAAAATTAAAAATTTAGGGTAAGGATGAGGCTGGCATTGTGGTGCTGGTATCCCACATGGGTGCCAGTTCAAGTCCTGAGTGCCCCATTTCTGACCCAGCTCACTGCTGATGCACCTGGGAAAACAGCAGAAGATGGCCCAAGGGTTTGGGCCCCTACCATTCACCTAGGAGACTCAGATGAAGTTCCTGGCTCCTGGGTTCTTCCTGGGCCAGCCTTGGCCATTTCAGTCATTTGGGGAGTGAACCAGCAGATGGAAGATTTTTCTGTCTCTCCTCTCTGTAACTCTTGATTTTCAAATAAATAAAAACAACAACAACAAAAATTGAGGGGAAGAAGATGATATCTATTTCATAGAATTGGCTTAAGGATTAAATGAGTTAATATATTTGAAGAGCTGGGTGCTGATTGTGATGTGAGTATTTTCTATTATAATTATCTTAATTTCCAGTGATTTTAAGATCAAATTGATGTGTAACTAGCTGATGGTTATCTGTCAGAATACCTTAGTCTCTTGGATTGTTGGTTGTGAATAATTATCAGAATGATATTAAGGATTCTGGGAATATACAGCTCAAAGCTTGTTTTGCTTGATTTATTGACTGTAAGGCTGAACAGTCTGAGGTTAAGTAAAATTTATATCTTTCTTAGTTCCTCGGAACCAGCTTCAGTCGGTGGCAGCAGCGTGTAAAGTCTTAATTGAGTTTTCTCTCCTGCGCCTGGAGAATCCAGATGAGGCTTGTGCTGTGTCCCAGGTGAGAGTGATGGGCCCAATTTCTGGTCCTAATTTTGAGGCAGGATTGTGACTAATGGAATTGATGGAGAATGGATGACATAGAGCAGAGGTTGGTAAAACATTTCTTTAATAGGCCACATGGTATCTCTTGCAAATAGTCACTGCCTTTGTAGTGTGAAAGAAGCCATGTTCAGTACACACATGAATGAACTTGGCTGTGCTCCATTAAACATAACTTACTGAAATGGGCCTGGGACTGCACTGGGGCTGTAGTTTGCTAATCTTTTGTACATGGAACTGTGTGATCTTTTTCAAGGACTGGAAATTTACATACCTACATGGATCAGGCAGGAAACAAAATGAGTAAAATGTGCTAGTTGAGAAGGTTTCAGGCCCCAACTACAAGGGCAAAATACTATTGGCCCTGGCTGATTGCAGCTGTGTAGGAATGGAGACTCAAAGTGCTCTGTCTGGTGAATCACTGCTATTTGTAAGGGAAACGTTCCCATTTTTGAAAAGCTGGCCATAACTTTAAATTAAAACAGAATACTGTGAACAGATTAAGACCAATCTGCAAGCCAAGTATGTTCTCTGAGAGCCATCAGCATGTAATCTCTGCTATAATGTTTTTTCTCAAATTATAGTTATTTCTATGAGCCTAAATTTGGCCCTTTACCCATTAGAATTCCTAAAAGTAGGAAGACACCTATTGAAAGACATAATTTGAATTTGTTTTCTTTTCAGAAACACTTGATTCTTCTAATCAAGGGCCTATGCACTGGCTGTAGTCGACTAGATAGAACTGAAATCATCACATTTACGGCGATGATGAAATCTGCCAAGCTACCACAGACAGTGAAGACGCTTTCAGATGGTGGGTACCGTCAACAGACCTGGTGACGTGGCCACCCTCCTAGCCAGCTTCTTCCTGTTTTACCTTTGGGTGGTGGTCTTCTCATCCCTTTTTGTGCTTTTGTGTTTTACAGTGGAGGATCAGAAAGAGTTGGCTTCACCAGTAAGCCCTGAGCTGAGGCAGAAGGAGGTCCAGATGAATTTTTTGAACCAGCTGACCTCAGTTTTTAATCCTAGAACTATAGCATCTCCACCTGTCAGTCCGCAGACTCTGGTGAGTTCCGTCAGACAGATGTCCTCATCTCTGGATTTAAGAGGGTAACCCTAGAATATGAAAGTGACATATTTGATGTTTGTGATATAAAATCGGGGGTTGGTGTTGTGGCACTTCAAGTTAAGCAATTTCAGCATCCCATATGAGTACCTGTTCAAGTCCCAGGTGCTCCACTTCCAGTGCAGCTCCCTGCTAAGGAACTGGGAAAGCAGCAGCAGATGGCCCAAGTGCTTGGGCCCCTGCACCCATGTGGAAGACCCAGATGAAGTTCTGGATTCTTGGTTGCAGCCACTTGGGGAGTGATCCAATAGGTGGAAGTTTCTCTCTCTCTCTTTTTCCCCTTGTCTATAACTCTGCCTTTTGAATAAATAAATAAAGCATTTTAAAAAAAGAGCGATGCTGTTTGGGATGTCTGCATCCTGATGTTTGAACAGTGCCTGGGTTCAAGTCCTGTTCTGCTCCTGATTCCAGATTCCTGCTAGTGAGCACCCTGGGAGGCAGCAGGTGATGACTGCAAGTAGTTGGGTCCCTGTCACCCATGTCAGAGACCACATTAAGTTCCAGGATCCTGGCTTCAGTCTGGCCCAGGCCTGGGTATTTTGGGCATTTGGAAAATTAAGCAGGAGAGAGATCTTTGTCTCTTGTGTCTCTCTGCCTTTCAGATAATAATATAAAAATGTGATTTGCATGCCATGCTAGAAAAAATAATTGAATAATTCAAGCAAAAAATTCTCTCTAGCTCCTCTCTCCATAGTTATTACTATTTTTATCACTGTTCATCTAAATATTCCTTATCACAAATGGACAAATATAACATATTACGGTTTTCTATAAAAGATATCACTCTGTATCCATAGAATTTGTATATTTAGATTTGTTTTATTTATTTGAAAGGCAGAGTTACAGGGCGAAGGAGAGTCAGAAACAGACACACAGAGAGATTGATCTTGGAAAAATAAACTATACTGGGACTGGTGCTGTGGTGCAGCAGGTTAACGCCCTGGCCTGAAGCGCCGGCATCCCATATGGGCGCCGGTTCAAGTCCTGGCTGCTCCACTTCCAATCTGGCTCTCTGCTATGGCCTGGGAAAGCAGTAGAAGATGGCCCAAGTCCTTGGGTCCCTGCACCCACGTGGGAGACCCGGAATCTGCTTCTGGCTCCTGGCTTTGGACCATTGCAGCCAGTTGGGGAGTGAACCAACAGATGGAAGACCTCTCTCTCTCTCTGCCTCTCCTCTCTCTGTGTAACTCTGACTTTCAAATAAATAAGTCTTTATAAAAAGAAAAACTGTATCATCTCCAACATTAGTGAGGAATGTTTTTCCACTCTTAACTGGAAATCTGAAGCGTGTCCAAGGTGCTACTGCTTACTTTGCACAGTTGGTTTGATTCTGAACTCCAGGGTGGCAGGCAGTGCACAGGGTCCTGACAGGCCTTGTGTTTTTCTTCAGGTGGAAGGGGAAAGTGATGAGCAATCATCCACAGATCAAGCTTCTGCTATCAAAACCAAGAATGTCTTCATAGCTCAGAATGTGGCTAGTCTTCAAGAGCTTGGTAAGATTCCCAATGACTGTCAGAAAGCTGGTTCCTCTGCTTACAGAAGTCTGTGAGAGCTGTTTGTAAGGTGCCTTTCCACTGATGCAGGTGGCTCAGAGAAGCTGCTGCGTGTATGCTTGAACCTGCCATATTTCCTACGTTACATCAATCGCTTCCAAGATGCAGTGCTGGCCAATTCCTTCTTCATCATGCCTGCAACTGTTGCAGATGCCACTGCAGTTCGTAACGGGTAAGGTACTCCACCCTGCTTATGCTTTGCATTCAAATGAGAAAGAGATCCAGCTGGTTAGTTTTTTGGATGCTGATTTTGTTTATCAAATTAAAAGTGAGTGATTCTAAGATCTTTCTGTTATGTTCCAGTTTTCATTCCCTAGTGATTGATGTGACTATGGCATTGGATACCCTTTCTTTACCTGTGTTGGAGCCTCTCAGTCCCTCCCGTCTACAAGATGTGACGGTCCTCAGCCTCAGTTGTCTGTATGCAGGTGAGACGTTTTGTCTGACGTCATTTTCTCTGTCAAGAACAAGTACTTTCAGGAAACTTTTTTTTCTTCAAGAAGCTTAAGAATCCTCTGGGCACTCTTTTCCCCTTTCTTCTAGGTGAAATGAGGTCTCACTGAGAAACTTTGTCATTGATCCTATTATTTCTTTTTTTTTCCTAAAGATTTATTTTATTTATTTGAAAGACAGTTATAGAGTTAGGTAGAGACAGAGAGAGAGGTCTTCCATCTGCTGGTTCACTCCCCAGATGGCCACAATGGTTGGAGTTGTGTCAGTCTGAAGCCAGGAGCCAGGAGCTTCCTCCAGGTCTCCCACGTGGGTGCAGGGACCCAAGGACTTGGGCCATCTTCCTCTGCTATCCCAGGTCATAGCAGGGAGCCGGATTGGAAGTGGAGCAGCCAGGACTTGAACCGGCACCCATATGGGATGCTGGCGCTTCAGGCCAGGGCTTTAACCCACTGCACAACAGTGCTGGCCCCTGATCTATTATTTTACTACTGGAATTGTGTTGATTTCATAGGATGTGCAGATATTGTCTACTATTTTAAAGGCCAAGGACTGTTTTTATATTGAGAAAAATAATACATAGTTCCTGCCCTTGAAGACGATATACCTGAGCAATGGAGGAAAGACAGTAGTATCCTATAAAGTGGGGTGATAAAAACAATAGGAGAGGGCCGGCGCCACGTATCACTAGGTTAATCCTTCCTAGCGGCACTGGCACACCAGGTTCTAGTCCCGGTCGGGGCGCCGGATTCTGTCCCGGTTGCCCCTCTTCCAGGCCAGCTCTCTGCTGTGGCCCGGGAGTGCAGTGGAGGATGGCCCAAATGCTTAGGCCCTGCACCCCATGGGAGACCAGGAGAAGCACCTAACTCCTGCCTTTGGATCAGCGCGGTGCGGCGGCCATTGGAGGGGGAACCAACGGCAAAGGAAGACCTTTCTCTCTGTCTCTCTCTCACTGTCCACTCTGCCTGTCAAAAACAAAAACAAAACAAAACAAAACAAAACAAAACAATAGGAGAGGCCGGTACCACAGCTCACTTTTCTAATCCTCCGCCTGTGGCACCGGCACCCTGGATTCTAGTCCCGGTCGGGGCGCCGGATTCTGTCCCGGTTGCCCCTCTTCCAGGCCAGCTCTCTGCTGTGGCCCGGGAGTGCAGTGGAGGATGGCCCAAATGCTTAGGCCCTGCACCCCATGGGAGACCAGGAGAAGCACCTAGCTCCTGCCTTTGGATCAGCACGGTGCGGTGGCCATTGGAGGGTGAACCAACGGCAAAGGAAGACCTTTCTCTCTGTCTCTCACTGTCTACTCTGCCTGTCAAAAACAAAAACAAAACGAAACAAAACAATAGGAGAGGCCTGTGGCACCGGCACCCCGGATTCTAGTCCCGGTCGGGGCGCTGGATTCTGTCCTGGTTGCTGCTCTTCCAGTCCAGCTCTCTGCTGTGGCCCGGGAAGGCAGTGGAGGATGGCCCAAGTGCTTGGGCCCTGCACCCGCATGGGAGACCAGGAGGAAGCACCTGGCTCCTGGCTTTGGATTGGCGCAGTGCGCCGGCCATGGCGGCCATTTTGGGTGCGAACCAATGGAAAAAGGAAGACCTTTCTCTCTGTCTCTTTCTCTCACTAACTCTGCCTGTTCAAAAACAAAAATGAAAAGGCAATAGGAGAAATACAGAATCTTCTGGACAAAGAGGGGAGATATTGAATCTTGTTATGGGTACAGTGCAGGTTTAAATGAGTTCCCTGGAATATAAAGAATGTTATTCACGTTCCCTTAAAATCCCCTTTTTTCCTCTTGCTTTTGCTGCCTTGGAAGCGAGGTCTGACAGCTGATGTTTCTTCTCTTTTCAGTTGTTGTCAAAGTCATTTTTTAACCCAAATCACTGATCCTTGGTTTAACTCTAAGACGTACCATAGCCTTGATAACAACTTCAGATGTTTGCTTGGTTTTGCACATGAAGGTTTGAGTAGGCAGTCTCAGGAGCACCAAGAAATTGGAGAGGTAGATTGATCTCCCTAAATTCTTCAGCAGCCTCAGTTTGAAGCTTGTGTACAAATAAGAGTATAAAGATAAAGGCATCTGTGCTCCCAGGGACCTTACTGTCTTTTAGAGGATAGTAGTAGATAATTTTTATGTGTAAGATACTGAATGAGAGTGAAGAGGAAATGCTATGGAAGTTAGAGGAGGCAGAGTTCACTTTCAGTTGGAGGAGGCAGTAGTTATAAAGGAGTTCTGGTGTTGTATTTTTTAAGACAGGTAGCATTTCATCACAACCATTCCTAGGTAGAAGTGAAAGCAGGGCCAGAAGTAGCCTAGATTTTGGGGGATGGTGTATGTATAAGCGTATAGTTTTTACCCTCCTCTTTGAATTTTTATTTTATTTTATGTATAAGATCTAGCATGGTTTTTCATTGGGTGGATGTCTTGGGTAAACCATTCCAGGAAGGCCACTTGGTTCAACTTTATGAAGCCTGTATCTTCTGTATACTGTTAGAAATTCTGGCAGCATATACTGGGTCTGTGTTTTCAACCATGCTGGTTGTATTATTATTATTTTTTTTTTTATGTTTTGTTTATTTATTTGATAGCCAACAGTGGCAGAAGGAGAAAGAGAGATACTGAGATCTTCCATTTGCTGGTTCACTCCTCAAATGCCTGCAACAGTAGGGCTGGGCCAGGTCGAAGCCAGGAGCCCAGAACTCCATACGGGTTTCCCAAGTGGGTGGCAGGTACTCGAGTACTTCAGATGGCATCTTCCTTCCCAGGCTCATCAGCAGGGAACTGAATCAGAAGTGGGGAGTAGCTGGATTAGAACCAGCACCCCAGTGAAAGATGTGAGTCTCCCAGCAGCAACTTAACCAGCTGTGCCATGATGCCCACCTTGCAGACTATGCTGGTTTGAGTAGACCTGATGGGAGTAAGAACCCTGATTTTATTTTTGCAGGTGGCGCTTGTCAGGCTACTTTCAAGGGTGCAATGAAGGAAAAAGAAAGAGCTAGTGCAACATAAGCTTTTTGGTCTATAGGCTTTGTGGGTAACAGTGGGTATTGTGTAGCTGAACAGAAGTAGGACTGCAGTCATTTGAACCTTGTCTTGTAGACTGATTTAAAAGGGTAACAAGATCTGATCTATATTTCAGGAAAATTGTTCAGGCAGCTGTATGCAGGATATTGTGTTGTGGGAAATACTAGAGGCAAGTGGACCAGTTAGAAGGAATTTGCCATCATTTGGGCAAGATATTCTAAGACCTGACCTAGAGCAGCTGCATTAAGAACAGAAAGCTAGGGGCCAGCACTGCGGTGTAGCATGTTAAGCTACTGCCTGCAGCACTGGCATCCCATATTGGTGCCAAATGGGTATGAGGCGTGGCTACTTCACCTCCGATCCAGCTCCCTGCTAATGTGCTTCTGAAAGCAGCAGAGGTAGCTCATGTCCTTGGGCCCCTGCACCCACATGGGAGACTTGGAAGAAGCTCCTGGCTTTAGCCTGGTCCAGCCTGGACCTATTTGGGGAGTGAACCAGTGGTTCGAAGATCTCTCTCTGTGTCTCCCCCTTACTTATGTAACTCTGACTTTCGATTAAATAAATAAATCTTTTTTTTTTTTTTTTTTTTTTTTTTTTGACAGAGTGGACAGTGAGAGAGAGAGAGAGAGAGAGAGAGAGAGGAAGGTCTTCCTTTTGCCGTTGGTTCACCCTCCAATGGCTGCTGTGGCCGGCGCGCTGCAGCCGGTGCATCGTGCTGATCCAAAGCCAGGAGCCAGGTGCTTTTCCTGGTCTCCCATGGGATGCAGGGCCCAAGCACTTGGGCCATCCTCCACTGCACTCCCGGGCCATAGCAGAGAGCTGGCCTGGAAGAGGGGCAACCGGGACAGAATCCGGCGTCCCGACCAGGACTAGAACCCAGTGTGCCGGTGCCGCAAGGCGGAGGATTAGCCTATTGAGCCACGGTGCCGGCCTAAATAAATAAATCTAAAAAAAAAAAAAAAAAGAGGGGACCAGTGCTGTGGCATAGCCGGTAAAGTCGCCTGCAGTGCTGGCATCCCATATGGGCTCCAGTTCAAGTCCCACTGCTTGACTTCCGATCTAGCTCTGCTAAGGCCTGGGAAAGTAGTAGAAGAAGGCAGGTGGGAGACCCAGAAGAGGCTCCTGGCTCCTTGCTTTGGATTGGCGCAGCTCCAGCCATTGTGGCCAATTGGGGAGTGAACCAGTGGATGGAAGATCTCTCTACCTTTCCTTTTCTCTGTGTAACTCTGACTTTCAAATAAATAAATCATTAAAAAAAAAATAGAAAAATAAAATGTGTTCTCTCCAGACCAATTTTCATTGCAGTTTCCTAGTGCTCTGCCTTTGACATTGGATTTGTGAATTTGAGGTTTATTCCAGTTTTCAGGGGATTTCTTATTTATTTGTTTATTTAAGGGGAACAGATTTCATGTATTTCATATATACAAGTTTTATTTTTTTAAGATTTATTTTGTTTATTTGAAAGAGTTACAGAGAGAGGTAGAGACAGAGAGAAAGAGAGGTCTCCCAAATGACTGCAGTGGCCAGAGCTGAGCCAATCTGAAGCCAGGAGCTTCTTTTAGGTCTCCTACATAGGTGCAGGAGCCCAAGGACTTGTGCCATCTGCTGCTGCTTTCCCAGGCCATTAGCAGAGAGCTGGATCGGAAGTGAAGCAGCTGCGACTTGAACTGGTGCCCATATGGGTTGCTAGTGTTGCAGGCAGAGGCTTAACCCTCTCCACCATAGCCCCAGCCCTGAAAATGTATTTTTTAAATATTTATATGTTTGAAAGGTTGATTTAGAGAGAAAGAGACATCTTCCATCCACTGATTGGTTCCCCAAATGCCTATAACAACTGGCACTGGGCCAGGTCACGACCTGGAGCTCACGATGCCATCTGGGTCTCCCACATGGTTGCAGTGGTGCAAGTACTTGGACCATCTTCTGCTGCATTCCCAGGCACATCTGCAAGGTGCTGGACTGGAAGCAGAGTATCCAAGATTCAACCTCACACTCTGATATGGGATGTCAGTGTTGCACATTGCAGCCTACCCCACTGTTAGAACACTAGTTCCTGTGTTTCAGTTTTGTGGATTCTTGAGAGTGCTCCACAATTGCAGTCTATCTTCTTTCTCAGGTGTGAGTGTGGCAACCTGCATGGCCATCCTTCATGTAGGCAGTGCCCAGCAAGTGCGGACAGGGTCTACGAGCTCCAAAGAAGAAGACTATGAAAGTGATGCAGCTACGATTGTCCAGAAATGTGTAAGCCACCATGTGGGAATATGGGCGCCTTGGTTGTTTAAATGAGAGAAAGTGGCCAGTTCCACTTACTTCTTGGAGAGAGGAAAGGACTTGGTGTATTCTCCACACTGCATTTCCTGGGTGGTGGATCTAGAGGGTCGGTGTTCAGGTTGCTCATTTGGCGTACTGGTTTGCACAGATGCTTACCTTTCTCTATGTGACAACTTTATGGTGGTAGTGGTCCTTGTGAAGGATTGTCATTCATTTGCAAATATATTTGAGGGCTGACTGTGTGTCAGTGTCCTTTCACGAGGGACATGCAGTGAAGGTCATGTCATGTAGTGGGAAGTGCCTCATAAATTGTGATCGAAGCTGACATGGGGCTCAGAGTCCTGCTTTAGATGTCACCTCAGAGAAGGTGGCATTGGGATTCAGCTCCTTGTGAAGATCAGGAATGTGATCATTGAAAAGGGACCCGGGACGTTTAACTGTTCAAGGTAATTTAATTTGTGTAAGATTTAGCATTTATAATGAAATCTGTCAGTTTGCTCAGGTTTTTTGTCTCTTTGATATTGGACAGCTTGAAATCTATGACATGATTGGACAAGCAATCAGCAGTTCACGCCGGGCTGGTGGTGAGGTGAGGAGCATGTTTCTGCGGTGTTTCTGTTTTATAATTGCTGAGACGTGAATATCTCTTTGTTCATGTTTCATTTTGTGCCTTTTACAACAGCACTATCAGAACTTCCAATTGCTGGGTGCCTGGTGTTTGTTAAACAGCCTTTTCCTCATTTTGAACCTGAGTCCTACTGCCTTGGCTGATAAGGGGAAAGAGAAAGATCCACTGGCTGCTCTCCGAGTCAGAGACATCCTTTCTCGTACAAAAGAAGGAGTGGGCTCTCCTAAACTGGGGCCTGGAAAAGGGTATGTGTCCATTTGATGAGTAGAAACTTATGTTTCATTTCCTTTTGTTTTGTTTTGTTTTGTTTCTCTGCCATTTTGTATTGATGAGGAACTAGTGTAACTCCTGTTTGTATTAGAAATACTTCTCTTTTGGGCCGGCACCGCGGCTCACTAGGCTAATCCTCCGCCTAGCGGCGCCGGCACACCAGGTTCTAGTCCCGGTTGGGGCGCCGGATTCTGTCCCGGTTGCCCCTCTTCCAGGCCAGCTCTCTGCTGTGGCCAGGGAGTGCAGTGGAGGATGGCCCAAGTGCTTGGGCCCTGCACCCCATGGGAGACCAGGAAAAGCACCTGGCTCCTGGCTCCTGCCATCGGATCAGCGTGGTGCGCCAGCTGCAGTGCGCCGGCCACAGCGGCCATTGGAGGGTGAACCAACGGCAAAGGAAGACCTTTCTCTCTGTCTCTCTCACTGTCCACTCTGCCTGTCAAAAAAAAAAAAAAAAAAAAAAAAGAAATACTTCTCTTTTACCTGGTTTGAAATTAACAATTCAGCTGATGGCCGTGGTCTCCTCCCTCTACATCATAGCTGCACAATTTTGGATAAGTCACCCATTCCCTTTGATCCTGTTTCCTCATCAGTCACAAGGAGAAAATATTTTTATAGTTTATATTTTAGGGTTTTTATGAAGTTCAAATTAGAGAATGTGCTTCTGATTTGTAACTGGGTCTGTTTTAGTTGGAGTTGAGTACTTGTGTAGTTAGCATATAAGGGTGAGAGTATTGTCATCCTGCTGTTTGCTTCTTGAAACATTTGAAACTGTTTTTGATGAAGTCTGTGCCATAAGCCTTGCTAGCTTGGAAAGAATTATTGTTTATTCATTCAGTTCCTATGACGTGCTAAGCACTCAAAGTGTTGAGGGTTTTGCACTAGAAAAAACAATGCCCTGCCTTTATGAAATTAATTGTCTAACTGTGGAAGGGCCAACAAAGTACACCAACAGATACATTATAGATTGTCACATACAGTAAGTATTGTAAGAAAAGCCAGAGCAAGGAGCTAGCAAGAGTTGGGCAAGTATTTAGTTAGTATGGTCCAGAAAGGGCTCTGCAGATGGGCTATGGAGATTCTATGTTATGAGACAGAGAATACCATGTAAGTATTTGGGTAGAATGGCTCAGGTTGGAGGCGGAAGTGTGATTGATGTTTTTGATGACCAGCAAGATCAGCACGGCTAGAATGGAGAAATTGAGGGGCAAGAGTTGTAGAAAATTAGGGTCTGGTGTTTTGTCACAGCGGCTTAAGCCCCCATCTGCACGCCAGCATCCTGGATGGGTGCTGGTTTAAGTCCCAGCTGTTCCACTTCTGCTGATGTGCCTGGGAAGGCAGTGGAAGATGGCCCAAGTGATTGGGCTCCTGCTACCATGTGGGAGATGTGGATGAAGCTCCTGGCTCCTGACCTCTGGCTTCAGCCTCTTCTAGCTGTGGTTGGTGCTACCATTTGGGGAGTAAACCAGCAAATGGAAGGCCAATTTCTTTCTGTCTCTGTCTCTCCCTTTCTTTGTAACTCTGCCTTTCAAATATATAAATAAATCTTTAACAAGAAATCAAAAAGAATGATAGAAAATTAGGTCAGAGAGGAAGCCAGTGGCCAGATCATTTGGGAACAAGTGCAGGGAGTAATTGTTAGAGGGTTTTCAACAGGGAAGAGCCGTGACATGCTTCATTAAGGATCTTAGAATCCACTTGTTGTATGGAGACTAGGCGGCAGAATCATAAGACAGCAAAGAGGGAAAATAGTGCATTACTCCAAACTTGCAACTTGGAATAGGGTGGTAGTGGCCAAGACAGAGAAAAGAGGTCCAGCTGAATATGCTGGAAGGTGCAGCTGAGAAGCTTTGCTGATGCCTTGGATGTCGGCTGTAAAAACGATGACAATGCACGTTTTTGGCTTGAGCAACTGGATTGTGTAATGTATTGACTTAGGTAATGCTGGTTTATGAATAGGTTGAGTGGAAGGAAGGAGGAGAAATAGTTTAATCTTGGCTATGGTGAATTAAGGTGACTACTAGGCTTCCTGATGAGATGTTGAGTAGGCTGAGTTTGGATATCTGAATCTGTAGTTCAAGGAAGAGGTCAAGTTCTGGACCTCATCAACAAATTATTCATTGAGTGTCTTCTCTGTCCTAGCTGTGGGTTAGTCTGGAGTGCTATATGAACAGCAACAAAAAGGACATATTGCCAAGAGACGTGAGATATTCACACAAACATGTCAGATTATATCTAAAAATACTGTAATGTCATTTTAAAAATGTTTATTTGGAAGACAGAGTGATACATAGATCTTCCATCTTCTAGATAATCATACAAATATATGTCATAATGTATCCAAAGAATATTATAATGGGGACTTCTGTTTTTGTTGTTGTTAAAGCTTTATTTGTTAATTTGAGAGGTAGAGTTACAGACAGAGAGACGAGAGACAGAGGGAAAGGTCTTCCAGGCCATAGCAAGGAGCTGGATTGGAAGAAGAGCAGCCAGGATGCAAACCGGAGCCCATATTGGATACTGGTGCTGCCAGTTTAGCCCATTATATGCCACAGTGCTGGCCCCTAATGGGGACTTTAAAACAATGTTTATTTTTATTTGCAAGGCAGAGTCTCTCTCACTCGCAGCAAATACACAGATCTTCTATCTGCCAGTTCACTCCCCAAATGGGAAACCAGTGGAAGATGGCCCAAGTCCTTGGGCCCCTGCACCCGTGTGGGAGACTCAGAAGTTGTTCCTGGCTCCTGGCTTCGGATCTGTGCAGCTTCGGCTGTTGTGGACATCTGGGAAGTGAACCAGTGGATGGAAGACCTCTCTCTCTCTGCCTCAGCCTTTCTGTAACTCTACTTTTTAAATAAAATAAATCTTTAAAAAAATAAAAAAAGGACACATATGCATTGTGTAAGCTTCAAATCACACAGATGAGTGTAAATATTAAAATAGAAAAATATCTTCACAATTTTTTTTTAAGATTTTTTTTTAATCCAAAAGGAAGAGATAGAGAGAAAGAAAAAGAGGACTTCCATCCTCTGGTGCACTCCCTAAATGGCTGTCTAAATTGCCAGAGATGGGCTGAGCTGAAGCCAGGAGCCAGGAGCTTCTTCTGGGTCTTCCACATGGGTGCAGGGGCCCAAGCTCTTGGGCTGTCTTTCACTGCTTTCCCAGGCGCATTAGCAGGGTGCTGATTTGGAAGTGGATCAGCCAGGACTTGAACTGGAGCCCATATGAGATGCCAGTGCTGCGACAGTGGCTTACTTGCTGTGCCACAGTGATGGCTCCAAAATCTTCACAATTTCTACGAGATAGATAAACCATTCTTCCAGACAGTTTTTTGTGCACATATATAAAATACATAAATTTACAAAACTTGAGATCACTCTATATAAAATACTGTAAATATTTTTCAGTGACACTGTTGCAGAGTATATCCAATCATTTAATGGCTGGTAGTATTCTACTATGTAAATATATCATAGGTGACTAATTCCTCTACTGATGCATGCTATTTAATAGGTTGCTGCTAATTTCTCTTTCTTTTCTTTAGAAGATTAATCTTATTTATTTGAAAAGCAGAGTTAGAGAGAGAGAGGTCTTCCATCTGCTGGTTCACTCCCCAAATGGCCACAACAGTCAGGGCTGGACCAAACTGAAGCCAGAAGCCAGGAGTTTATTCTGGGTCTCCCACATGGATGTAGGGGCCCAAACCCTTGGGCCATATTCTGCTGCCTTCCAGGCACATTAGCAGGGAGCTGGATTTAAAGTGGAGCAGCTGGGACTCAAACTGGTGCCCATATGGGATGCTTGCGTCTCAGCAGCTTTACCCGCTTTGCCACAATGCTAGCCCTGACTCCCAAATTTCTTGTTTTGATCAATCATGCGTTGATAAACTTTTGGGAACTTGTTTAGTTGTCCTTTTGGGGCAAATTCCTGAAAGTGCAATTGTTAGGACAAAGAGCACACATTTTCAGAAGTAAGAAGCAGAAAGAGAGACAGTACCTATCTGCTGATTCATTTTCCAAATGTATGAAACAGCTGGGGCTGGCCTGAGCTGAAACTGGGAGATTGGAACTCAATCCAGGTTTTCCATGTAGATGGCAGGAATCAAATTCTTCCAGCCATCACTGCTACTTCGCAGCGTCTGCTTGGCTGGAAGCTGGAGTCAGGAGCTGGGAATCAAACCTAGGCACTCTGATGTGGGAGGCAGGTGTCTTAAGAGCTCTGGGCTAAATGCTGGCTTACAGACATGTATAATGTTGCTAAACTCTTAGGAAAGTTAACACTGATTTGCATTCCCATGTATTGTGTATGCACATGTCCTTTGACACTGGGTATCATTAGTCTTCATGTTTGCTTAGAGGAGAAAAATCCTATGACATTGTTTCTACTGTGTTTCTTTGGTTAATACTGTAATTGTACGCCATTTCATATATTCATTGGTCCTTTTTGTTTGTTTTTGTAAAGTGCCTATGTCCTTGCCTTAGTTTTCTCTTTGATGTTTGTCTTTTCTTTCTCTTTTGTAAAGACTTATGTATTTATTTAAAAGCTAGAGTTCCAGAGAGAGAGGGAAAGACAGAGAGAGAGATCTTCCATCTGCTGGTTCACTCCTCAGATGACTATAATGGCCAGGGCTGGGCCAAGCCTAAGCCAGGAACTTCATCTGGATCTCCCACATCCGGGGCAAGAGCCCAGCTTGGGCCATGTTTTGTTGCTTTCCTAGGCCATTAGCATGGAACTGGATTTGAAGTGGAACAGCGGGATGTGAACTGGCACCCAAATGGGGTACTGGCATTGCAAATAGCAGCTTTACCTGCTATACCACAACACTAGCCCCTTTTTTCTGTTTAAAAATTTTTTTATTGGAAAGGCAGAGAGACAAGGAGAGAGAGAGACAATTAGTGAAGCCAGGAGCCTGGATCTTCCTCTGGGTCTCCCACATGGGTGCAAGGGCCCAAGCACTTGAGCCTTTTTCTACTGCTTTCCTAGGCCACAACAAATATTTGGATTGGAAGAGGAGCAACCGGGACTAGAATCTGTACCCATGTGGGATGCCAGTGCCACAGGCAGAGGATCAACCTATTGTACCACAGTGCTGGCCCCTAGAGATCTTTCATCTACTGATTCAGTCCCCAAATGCCCACAACAGCTAGGGCTGGGCCAGGCCTAATCCAGGAGCCCAGACGTTACTCTGGGTCTTCCTCATGGTTGGCAGGGACCCAGGTTCTTGAGCCATCAGCTCCTGTCTCCCTGGGTGCCCATTAGCAGGAAGTTGAATCAGAAATGCAGCTGACACTTGAATCCAGGCACCCCAGTGCAGAATACACACATCCTCAATGGACGCTTAGTTGCTGTGACAAGTGCTTAAACTGTCCTTTAATATTACTGATTTATATGACTGTTAAATGACATGTATATTCTGGATAAAAGGAAAGTTTTGCTTAAATGAAATGTAAAACCTTGTTTTCAATTCTCTTAGACTTGTTCAGATATTTTATAAAAGTCGGTAATATTAATCTTTTTCTTCTCAGAAAAATGATTCTTTAAAACTTCAACCAACTATTAAATGTCAGCATCTTCACATGACACCAAAGCTTTTTTTTTAGATTGATTTATTTGAAAGAGTTGCAGAGAGGGAGATGCAGAGAGAGATCGTCTATCTGTTGGTTCACTCCCCAGATACATAAAACGGCCAGGGCTGAGCCAGACCAAAGGAGCCAGGAGCTGCATCTGGGCCTCCCATGTGGGTGGCAGAGGCCCGAACACTGAGGCCATCTTCTGGTGCTTTTCCCAGGCCATTAGTAGGGAGCTGGATCAGAAGAGGCACAGCTGGGACATGAATTGTGCCCACATGGGATGCCAGGCGGTGGCTCTACCTGCTGTGCCACAATGCTGGCCCCTGTCCCCAAGGCTTTGAAATGATAGCTCCAATTACAAAACCCATTGATTGGGAAGAGTTTCTTCTGGGCCAGGAGTTCCTAACCTGAAGCCTGCTGATCCTTAGGCAGGCCACGGATGGGATTCAGTGAGTCTGTGACCTGAAATGATATGCAGATTTTGTGTGTGTGTGCACAGGGGAAGAGCTGTAGATGCTCACAGGGTTCTGTGAACTCAAAAATAGCAAGATGCATTGTGTCAGAGGTTGTAACTCATTGTTAATTATTTTAAGTTTTGTGTTTTCCTTTTTCTTTGTACAGGCATCAGGGATTTGGGGTGCTCTCAGTAATATTAGCAAACCATGCCATCAAGCTGCTAACTTCTCTCTTTCAAGACCTGCAGGTGGAGGCCCTTCACAAGGTGAGGAGGTCATTCTCAGGGAATCTGCATACTAATTGCTGGACCCTCTTCTGGGTAACTGAGTTTGGTCAAGTGACTTAGGTCATTCTTTCTGGCTGAGTCATTTCATTCACTCATCTTTTTTACCTTCAGGGTTGGGAGACAGATGGGCCCCCTGCAGTCCTGAGCATTATGGCCCAGAGCACTTCCATACAAAGGATTCAACGGCTGATTGACTCCGTGCCACTGACAAACCTGCTCTTGACGTTACTCTCAACCTCCTACAGAAAGGTGGGTTGTTTATTCAGAAGAACTTATAATATGTAATCTTTTTGAATAAGACTGATAATAACACCAAGACGTTTATAAATGGATATTTGTGATAATTTTCTTAAAATATTTTATTAAATATTTATTTATTTATTTATTTGAAAGAGTTACACAGAGAGAGAAGGAGAGGCAGAGAGAGAGAGGTCTTCCATCCTCTGGTTCACTCCCAAATTGGCTGCAATGGCCAGAGCTGAGCCAATCTGAAGCCAGGAGCCAGGAGCTTCTTCCAGGTCTCCCATGCAGATGCAGGGGCCAAAGGACTTGGGCCATCTTCCACTGCTTTCCCAGGCTATAGCAATGAGCTGGATCGAAAGTGGGGCAGCCAGGTCTTGAACCGGCACCCATACGGGATGCCGGCACTGCAGGCGGCAGCTTTACCCGCTATGCCACAGCGCCGGCCCTAAAAAGATTTTTATTATTTATTTGAAAGAGTGTCAGAGAAAGGGAGAGACAGAGAAAAAGAAATCTTTTCATCCATTGGTTTATTCTCCACATGGCTGCAACAGCCCCCAGGGCTGTGCCAGGTCAAAGTCAGGAGGCTGGAACTCTGTCTGGGTCTGCCATGTGGATGAGAGGGACCCGTGCGCTTGAGCCCTTTTGCTGCTTTCCTTGGCACATTAGCAGGTACTTGGGTTGGGAGCACAGCGGACAGAACTCACATTGATAAACTCCTGTTCCTCAGTGCTTGCCCTGTGGTAATAATTGTGAAGAGGAGAAGAATTCTTAACTGGTTGCCTGTAATCCTGACATTTTAATCTGTTGTTGATTATTAGTGTTGTGATATATGTGGCCGCTTGGTGGTTTGTATGATTGGCTTTCTAAAGCAAAAGCAAAGGACATACTTGGAGTGGGTACTGTGGCACACTGGGTGAGCTACCGCTTGAAATGCCTGTGTCCCCTGTCAGAGCATCAGTGTGGATTTCCAGTCCATCTTAATGCTAATGCATCGTGGGAGGCATGGTCCAGTAACTGGGATGGAGTTGCTGGCTCCTGGCTTTGGCCTGACTCAGCCCTGGCTGTTGAAAGCATTTGAGGAGTGAACCAGTGGGGGGAAAATCTCTCTCTCTCTCTCTCGCCCTGATATTCTGCCTTTCAATAAACGAAATTAAGCAAATAAATATTAAAGACAACAACAGAACTCTGAGGAAAGTCTGGAAGTCTTCCCTTCTGAAGTTCCCATTCATATCTGGTTGGGAGTGCGTTTGTGGGATAAAGCCAGCAGAGTCCTAAAGAAGAAAGTCTTTGGAGAAAGGCTTCTCAGATTTTGAATAAAAAGTGAGATATGGAGAAACGTTTTCATGGGCTGAATGAGGTTAAGCAGGATGGCTGCATTTTTGCAATCATTGTTTACAGAAGCTTTGCTGTCTTCCTAGGCTTGTGTCCTGCAACGGCAGAGGAAGGGCTCCATGAGCAGTGACGCAAGCGCCTCCACCGACTCCAACACTTACTACGAGGATGATTTCAGTAGCACAGAGGAAGACAGCAGCCAAGGTAGAGGCTGCTGTTTGCTTTGTCCAGGAGTGAGCTGCACAGGGCAGTGGGAGGTTTCCCAGAGGGTTACTGTTTACCGCTTTGTATCTGCCTAGCCTGCACCTTGATTGTGTGTGTATTCTAAAGTAGCATGTTATTTAAATAGAGCAGGTTGAACTACTGAGGTCTGAGTGATGTATACTACTTGCAGCCAAGCCCAGGTTGCTTCTCATTGCTTGTCCTCCAGAACCAAAATATATCTCAGCTGCTCAAATTTCTCCTCATGTAGACCCGTTTTGTGACCCCTGCACTGACTGAGCTCTTGTAGAAAATCAAAAGGTCACATGAGAGGTATTTCGTTTGGCTATTATAGATTCATAGCTTAGGGAAGCATAAATAGAGAAACTCATGACTTGTAATAGACGACAGGGCCAAACTAACATTCCCTCTGACGTAGTTTGGAGAGTGAAGAAGATAAATATCTTGGATCCCTGTGAGATATTGAGAGATGGGTGGTTCTTACATCATGGGGTTTACATTTGATAAGCATAAATTTACGTTTGAAATGTTTGGCTCATTTCCAGTAAAATGTGATTGTTTCTCTTCCTTTCCTGTGCTTCCTTTAAAAACAAAGCAGTTTTATTGAGGTATAATTTGTTATACAATCACTAAAATTCTCTCATGTATACATTTAGACACATTTTGATAAGTCTGTGTGACCTAAGCCCCACCACAATCAGGATATTCTTGTGTGCCTTTTGACCTAGCCACTTTTACAAAGCAAATCTATCAGTATTGAAAAAAATAAAATTCATATTTTTGTTGCTTTTTATTTCCCTATTCAGATGATGACAGCGAGCCTATTTTGGGGCAGTGGTTTGAGGAGACCATCTCTCCCAGTAAAGAGAAAGTGGCACCCCCGCCCCCTCCTCCACCTCCCCCGCTGGAGAGCTCACCTCGTGTTAAAAGCCCCAGTAAGCAGGCCCCTGGGGAAAAGGGCAACATTTTGGCAAGTCGCAAAGATCCTGAATTGGTAAGAGTGAATTTCTGAGGTTTCAGAGATGCGGATGTGGGGAGAAGGGATGTGGTGAAAAGCAGATCGTTTGCATGTTTTATAATTGGATAATTATATAATGTTTAGATATTTTTGCTTAGGACATAAATATATTGATAATGTTTCATTAAATAACTTGTACTCCTGGTATTGTTTCTCTGGTTGGTGGTTACTATCATAGCCTCTAGAATTAGAAGACAGAAAGTGGAGTCATTTGGTACAGTGGTTAAGATACTGGGCCAGTGCCGTGGCTCACTTGGTTAATCCTCCGCCTGTGGCGCCGGCATCCCATATGGATGCCGGGTTCTAGTCCCGGTTGCTCCTCTTCCAGTCTAGCTCTCTGCTGTGGCCCGGGAAGGCAGTGGAGGATGGCCCAAGTGTTTGGGTGCCTGCACCTGTGTGGGAGACCAGGAAGAAGCACCTGGCTCCTGGCTTTGGATCAGCGTAGTTCCAGCCATGGCAGCCATTTGGGGGGTGAACCAACAGAAGGAAGACCTTTCTCTCTTTCTCTCTCTCACTGTCTAACTCTGTCAAAAAAAAAAAAAAAAAAAAAAAAAAAAAAAAGATGCCCCCAATCTCATGTTGTAGCAGCTGGGTTAGAGTCCTGCCCATGCTTTTGATCCACATTCCTGCTAGTGCACACCTTGAGAGGTAGCAAGTGATGGATCAGAGTACTCAGGTCTCTGCTACCACATGAGAGAAGGGAGCTGGATTGGAGAAGGAATAGCCAGGACCTGAGCTGTTACCCATATATGTGATGTCGGCATTGCAGGCTGCGACTCAACCCGCTGTGCCACAGCACTGGTTCCGGCATCTTGTATTTCTTACAAATATTTGTGGTTTGTAGGAGCTTTGCACTCATAACTGATGTGAACTTTTATGCATTTCTTTTAGTTCTTAGGTCTGGCTTCCAACATTTTGAACTTCATCACCTCTTCCATGCTGAACTCTAGGAATAATTTTATCCGAAACTATCTGAGTGTATCTCTGTCAGAACATCATATGGCCACCCTGGCCAGTATCATCAAGGAGGTGGACAAGGATGGATTGAAGGGTCAGTGGATATGACGTGTGCCTGTGGGGATTTTTCTAGTGGGGCTTGGCTGTTGGCAGGGCAGTGTGCTATGTCAGCTGCAGGAATAATTGGCTTCCCTTTGTCTTCAAGGTTCATCAGATGAAGAGTTTGCTGCTGCTCTGTATCACTTCAACCACTCCTTGGTAACTTCGGACCTTCAGTCCCCTAACCTTCAGGTTTGTATGCACGATGACTACGTAGGCCAAGAGGCTTTTTTTTTAATTATTCATTTTTAATTTTTTGGGGGTATTTCTTTTTTTTAGATTTATTTATTTATTTGAAAGTCAGAGTTACACAGAGAGAGAAGGAGAGGCAGAGAGAGAGAAAGATAGGTCTTCCATCCGCTAGTTCACTCCCCAGTTGGCTGCAACGGCTGGAGCTGTGCCGATCCGAAGCCAGGGGCCAGGAGCTTCTTCTGGGTCTCCCACCTGGGTGGAGGGGCCTAAGGACATGGGCCATTTTCCACTGCTTTCCCAGACCGTAGCAGAGAGCTGGATTGGAAGTGGAATAGCCAGGACTCGAATTGGCACACCAGCCCCTAAATTTACTTATTTGAAAGCAGAGTTATAGAGAGAGAAGGAGGGATGTGGTGGGTGGGGGGTGGTTGGAGAGATAGTTTGATTTTCCATCTGCTGGTTCACTCCCCAGATGGCCACAACAGCTGAAGCTGGGCCAGACCGAGGCCAGGAGCCTGGAAGTCCATCCTGGTATCCCATGTGGCTGGTAGGAGCCCAAGCACTTTGGCCATCTTCTGTTGCTTTCCCAGGCACATTAGCAGGGAGCTGGATCAGATCGGAAACAGCTGAGACTCAAACTGGTGCTCATATGGGATGCCAGTTTTGCAGGCAGTAGCTTAACCTTCTGCACCCAAATGCTGGTCTTTCAGAACCTTTTCTACCAGCTCCTACAGGCTTTGGTTCTTCGTATTTGGGAAAGCTTGTAGGTCATTGAGTTGCTTCACTGGAAAACACATTGGGAGATTATTCTAGAGGTCTCTGTACTTTAATTAAGATAATTTCAAGAAAAAGTTAATGTTCCTGTTACCCCCAAGTCAGTAAGTGTAAAGAAAAGGAAAAACTCCAAAAAGAAACAAAAACTTCTAGTGATTATGCTAGTAGAAAAGTGAATAAGAGAACTATAAATAGCCAAAAGCCATAAGAAAATATGTTCAATGCCATTAGTAATTGATTGAAGATATACAAATTGCAATATTTGTTTTAAAAGAATTAAATTATAGAAAATGCTCTCATATACACTTTGACCCGCAAACCCACATCAAAAACATCTAGACCTTGATTGTGAATTTCCAGTCTTATGGTTTCTCTACCTTCTTAGGTAACTGGTGTCTTGCATTCTAAATCACAAGCTCCTCATTTCCTTAGTTCCATATGTAGCTATATTCCTTACATGAAGAACAGCTTATTCAGTTTTTTCTAGCTGGTGACATCATGCAGTGTGTAATCTTTTCAGGTCTTGTTTTTTTATTGTGTAACAATATCAGTTGCCAAGATCACCTTGTAAACTTCTGTAGTTCTTGTGTGGACTGTTGGATGATACCGTGTTTTGTTTATGATTGTACCACAGTATTCATCTTTTCCTTTTCTACTGATGGACGTTTGAATTGTGTCCGTGTTCATTGCTATTCCAGCAGCTCCGTGACCATTCCTGCGTGTGTCCCTGTTACACTAGACACGCGCTTCCCTTGCAAATGTGGCTGGGCATGGAATTGCCAGGTTGCAGAGTGCCAGACTGCTGTCTGCATGGCTGCACCTATTTTTAACCCAGCAGCAATGTGTCAGATCATGTGGATTCTCACCCTCTCACAGCATTTGGCAATGTCATATTTTTTTAATAACGATCAATTTATTTGAAAGGCAGAGAGAGGGGTTGGTGCTGTGGCATAACGAGTAAAGCCACCTCCTACAGTGCTGGCATCCCATACAGATGCTGGTTCGAGTCCCCATGGTTCCACTTCCAATCCAGCTCCCTGCTAATGTGTATGGGAAAGCTGTGAAAGATGGCCTAAATCCTTGGACCCCTGTACCTGTGTGGGAGACCTCCTGACTTCGGATTGGCTCAGCTCTGCCTGATGTAGACATCTGGGGAGTGAACCAGCGTATGGAAGTCCTTTCTCTCTCTCTCTCTCTCTGCCTCTCTGTAACTCTGCCTTTCAAATAAATAAATCTTTAAAAAAAAAAAAAAGAGAGAGAGAGATGGATCTCCCCAAATGCCTGCAACAGGAGGGGTTGGGCCAGGCAGAAACCTGGAGCCAGGAAGTCCATTGAGATCTCCCACCCTGGTGACAGGACCCAGAGGACTTGTCCCATCATCTGCTGCCCCCCCAGCCACATTTGCTGGAGGTTGGATCAGAAGTGAGGAGTAACTGTGACTTAACACAGACACTCCAGCCTGGGACCTAGGCATCCTAAGCAGCAACTTTAGGAATATAGTTGTTCTTCCCACCATACCTGGCCTCCCACCCACACTCCCATCCCTCCTCCTCCTCTCTCTCCCATTCCCAGTCCCATTCTCCATTAAGATTCATTTTTCTTTCTTTCTTTTTAAAATTATTTTATTTGAAAGCCAGAGTTATACAGAGAGAGAAGGAGAGACAGAGAGAGAGAGGTCTTCCATCCACTGGTTCACTTTCCAATAGATTGCAACGGCCAGAACCATGCTGATCCGAAGCCAGGAGCCAGAAGCTTCCTCTGGGTCTCCCACACACGTACAGGGTTCCAAGGACTTGGGCCATCTTTTACTGCTTTCTCAGGTCACAGCAGAGAGCTGGATCGGAAGAGGAGCAGCCAGGACTTGAACCGGTGCCCACGTGGAATGCCAGCACTGCTGGCGGTGGCTTTATCTGCTACACCACAGTGCTGGCCCCGAGATTCATTTTCAATTAACTTTATATACAGAAGACCAACTCTGTACTTAAAGATTTCAGCAGTTTGTGTGCATACTCACACACACACCCACAAAACTGTTTGAGAACAAGTTTTACAGTTAACTATTATAATACAACTCATTGAGGACAGAGGTCCTGCATGGAAAGTAAGTGCACAGTGAATCCTGTTGTTAATTTAACAATTAACACTCTTATGTATGATGTCAGTGACTACCCAAGGCTGTTGATATGAGCTGCCTAATCTGTGGAAGCCTTTTGAATCCACAAACTGTCAGTATTTAGCAATAATGACAATGACTTTTTTTTTCTTTTATTTATTTAAAAGTCAGAGTTACAGAGAGGCAGAGGCAGAGAGACAGAGAGGTCTTCCATCAGATGGTTTACTCCCTAGATGGCTACAACGGCCAGAGCTACGCCGATCTGAAGCCAGGAGCCTCCCCTCGGTCTCCTGCATAGGTGCAGGGGCCCAAGGAGTTAGGCCATCCTCTAGTGCTTTCCCAGGCTGTGGCAGAGAGCTGGATCAGAGTGGAGCAGCCGAGACTTGAACCGGTGCCTATATGGGATTCTGGCAGTGCAGGTGGCGGCCTTACCCGTTATGCCACAGCGCCAGCCCTGATAATGAGTTTCTTAAGATGTTAAAGTTAGTGTTCCTCAATCTTTAGTGTACCAGGGGATTCCTGGGAAGTTGAATAAAACTGAGTATTCCTAGTTGGAACCTTTCCTTTAATAGACTTTAATTTGGTAGGTCTCCAGTAGTTTGCCTTGAAACTACTTTGAGATTTTTTTTACTCTTAAGATTATTTCATGGATTCTCAGAATCAGGAAACAGCACAAAGGGAATGTTTATGCCTAGCGGGTAAGATGCTGGTTGGGATCCCTGCATCCCAAATTGGAGTGCCTGAATTTGAGTCTGGGTTCTGCCCTTGATACCAGCTTCCTGCTAATGTACACACTGGAAAATAGCGGATGATTACTGAAGCTTTTGGGCCCCTGGCCCTCCATGGGATACCTGGATGGAGTTCCTTGCTCCTGGCTCCAGGCTCCTGGCTCCTGGCTCCTGCCTTGGCTTTCCCTATGTGAGGAGTGAATCAGTAGATGGAAAATACCTCTCTCTCTCTCTCTCTCTCTCTCTCTCTCTACCCCCCTACCCCCCGTGATTCAGCTTTTCATATAGATGAAAATAAATACATTTTTTTAAGAAAGGAGAAACTACTTCAGTTGTATATAGCCTGCAGGACTTCTTAGACTGCATATTCAGTGTCGTAGTGCCCTGTCAAAGTTATCAGCTCCTTTCCCAGCTCTTAGTTTGTTTAGGGAAGCTTCAAATTTCATAGACTTTGGACTTTCCTGTCTAGACTCGCCCAAACAACACGGAAGTAGTATTTTTCTTTAGCAAATTGCAGTACTTAAAACTGCTATTATGACATTACTGTTTTAGCATTTAAAAAAAATTTCACAGATCTTGGTGTGGGTGTGCATCATGGTTACTGTTAACTACTGATGATATGGAAACATCCCTTTTCATTCTGTCTATAAACATGGGATTATAAATTCTTCCCCCAAATGTCTTTGCTATGATGGAAGAAAGTAAAGGATAGTATGTGTAATCTTGTCATCTGCCATTGAATTCCCTGACCTTGCATGTTCTTTTTTCCAAGCATGTGCAGTGTATACACACACACGCGCACATACACAATATCCTCCAAGGGGGTTTAATAAAGTGTATCTCAACCTGTGAAAGTAGACGATTAGAAGTTATATCTTTTTTTGTTGTTGTTGTTGACAGGCAGAGTGGATAGTGAGAGAGAGACAGTGAGAAAGGTCTTCCTTTGCCGTTGGTTCACCCTCCAATGGCTGCCATGGCCGGCACACTGTGGCCGGCACACCATGCTGATCCAAAGGCAGGAGCCAGGTGCTTCTCCTGGTCTCCCATGGGGTGCAGGGCCCAAGCACTTGGGCCATCCTCCACTGCACTCCCGGGCCACACCAGAGAGCTGGCCTGGAAGAGGGGCAACTGGGACAGATTCCGGTGCCCCGACCGGGACTAGAACCCAGTGTGCCGGCGCCGCTAGGTGGAGGATTAGCCTAGTGAGCCGCGGCGCCGGCCAGAAGTTACATCTTAAATGTTGTTTTCAGCTGTCAGGTCAGTAAAGGACTAGAATTCTCAGGAAGAACTGTAGGATTACTTGGTATCTAGAGAAGAAATTGAAAGTCATTGATGACTTTCAGGTGTCTTTAGTAGGTGAGCTTTCTGCTGAAAGACTGTGGGAGAGATATACTTAGTGTGGCCTCTCTGTTCTTTTCATGAATTTGTCTAATAATAGTAAGGTGGACAGGTAACTAAGTTCTTTTTGTTGTTACTGGTTGCTATGTTTCTTGATCGAAGTCTCTCTCACTACTCTCTTTAGTTGATATTAATGTCCTAGTAGCAAAGTACCCTGCTAAATATAGATGAAACAAAAATCCTATTGTCCAGGAATACAGTTTGGTAGGTACACAGATAAGTTATTGATTTTATTATTTATAAACATATTTATTCATTTGAAAGGCAGAGTGAGAAGGAGAGATGCAGATCTTTGATCTGCTGGTTCACTGCCCAAATGTCCACAATGGCACGGCCTGGGCCAAGCCAAACCCAGGAGCCTAGAAGTCCAACTGGATCTCCCACATGGGTGCAGGAGTCCAAGGACTTGGGCCACCTTCCACTGCTGTCCTAGGCCATTAGCAGGGAGCTGGATTGGAAATGGAGCAGCTGGAACTTGAAACAGTGTCCATATATGATGCCTACATTGCAGACTGAAGCTTAACCCTGCTGAGTCACAATACTGGCCCCCCAAAATGGTTAATTTAATATAGAATCTGCTGTGTGCCCATGTGCAAAAATGGAGTAGGAAGTGACAGAGAAAGGAGAGTGCTGGTGCTAGCACATGGAGCTGGGGAAGGTGGGCCTTTAGAGAAGCTGTGGCATGGGCCTGGGGGAGATGAGTACTGTTGGCAGGCCAAGTAGAGAATGAAGGGCAGAAGCCAGGAAAGTAGGGGCTGCATGATAGAAGGGTTTCACATGGACTGAGAGGCTACAGAGTACCTTGGAATTATAAAGATTATAAAGATTCCTGAGATCCATACAAAGGAACTGAAATCGTGGAGAGCCACTGGGCTGTGCTTCTGTAAGGTTAGTTTAGAAATAGGATGGACTCTGGGTAAAAAGGAAGTCAGTAACTGGTGTCAGTGAATTAGGACATGAAGGTGTTTATTTTTGTTTATTTATTTTTTGAGATTTGGAAGCAAGAAGAGAGTCAAAGACCCCCAGCTGGAGTGGCATGGAAGGGTACGGGGGATTTTAAGCACAGTTTTGGGAAAGAAAAAAACTTGACATTCTGTTACAAGGCAGGGACAAAACCCTTTGAAAGACTTGATTTGCAGTCTTTTACCCTATCTGGCTTGTTCTTGATGAAACAAAGAGCCATCTGAAGGGTGGGATAGGCAACATCACAGTAAACTGTGAGCGCTGAAGGGTGGAATCCCCACTCCTTTGCTCTTCTTATGGTGAAATTGGAAGCTTTCAAGGAGTGGGCAGGCATGAAAGTGTCTAAAATAATGCCTAGCTCAAAATCCCAATGAGATACCACCTCACCCCCGTTGGGGTGGCTGTTCCAGAAAAAGCCAGATTCAAAGTGAGTATTGGGGATGATACCTGTGCTTTGCTGGTGGGAAGGTCAAGTGATGTAGTCACTGTGGAAAAGGGACTTGGCAGTTCCATGAATAAATAACTGCATGTTATTCAGCAGTCCCACTTGAATACCCAAAAGGAGTGAATGCAGGGACTTGAGTGGATATTTGTATACCCATGTTCAGGTTCTTCAAGGAGAAGAAAACAAGTAAAGAAACATACATAGTAGTAGTATTCAGAACAGCCAGAAGGTGGAGACAACCCAAGTGTTTGCAGGCATTTAAATAGATAAACAAAATATGGCACATCCATCCAATGAATGTTGCTCTTACTCAAAAGGAAAGAAATTTTGACACATGCTGTCGCTCCCCCTCTTCGTGGAGGAACGACACAGGACCCTGCGCTGTTCTTTCGTCTGCTCGGCCCTCCCCGGGTTTGCTGCTGGTTCTTCCCGGGTTGGCTACTATCCCTTCCACCTCCGTGGAAGGGCAGTTCCCCCTGGCCACATTCCCCACTTCCGCAGGGGAGCGGCACACCGCCGGCCGGCTCTCTGGGGGCTGCACAGGTGTTCTTTCAGATGTTCCCCTTAGATGTTCCCCGGTGCATGTCGTCTCTCTCCTCCTTTATAGTCCTCCTCTGCCAATCCTAACTCGGCTGCCCACACGCCGAGTACGCTGCTCTCCTCCAATCAGGAGCAAGTCCTACAGTTTATTGATTGAACTGGAGGCAGCTGTGCGGAAGCTGTTTACTTCTCTCCCAGCGCCATATTGTGGGAGAGCAGATGCATAGAACAAGTCTTAATTCCAGTAACTCAGTCCAGTCCGGGCTGCTCCCCACAACATGCTACAACACAGTTGAACCTTTTCTTTCTCTTAGATTTATTTTTTATTTTACTTGAAGGGCAGAGTTAGAGGGAGAGACAGAGACAGAGCTAGGGCTGGGTCAGGCCTAAGCCAGGAGCCAGGAGCCTCTCTCAGGTCTCCTACATAGATGTAGGGGCCCAAGCACTTGAGCCATCTTCCACTACTTTCCCAAGTGCATTAGCAGGGAGCTGGGTCAGAAATGGAGCAGCTGTAATTCAAACTGGTGCCCATATGGATGCCTGTGTCACAGGTGGAGGCTTTACCTACTGTGCCACAATTCTGGCCCTGTCATGGCTGACTCTTGAACACATGATGCTCCATGAAGTTTCCTAGTCAAGGTAAATGCTGTGTGATTTCATTACATGAGGAACTTAGAGTAGTCATATGCATAGAGAGAGGTTGAATTGAAGTTCCCAGGTCTTGGGGGAGGGGAAATGGGGAATTTGTGTTTAACAGGCATACAGTTTCAGGTAAAGATGAAAAAAGGGTCCAGAGATAGATGATGGTGAAGGTTCCATAATAATCATATATGTACTCAGGTGCTACAGAACTGTGCATGTTAAAATGGGAAAATTTATCTTATGATATTTCTCCACAGAAAAAGCTTTTTTATAAGGTGCTTGGGAGGAGGGGGACAGGGGCTGTGGAATAGCAGGGAAAGCCTCCGCCTGCAGTTTAGGCATCCATGTGGGCGCTGGTTCAAGTGTCCCAGTTGCTCCACTTCCGAGCCATCTCTTTACTAAGGCTTGGGAAAGCAGTAGAAGATGGCCCAGGTCCTTGGGCTCCTGCACCCATGTGGGAGACCCGGAAGAAGCTCCTGGCTCATGGCTTCAGATCGGCGCAGCTTTAGCCATTGCGGCCATCTGGGGAGTGAATCAGCGAATGGAAGACCGACCTCTCTCTGCCTCTCCTCTCTGTGTAACTCTGACTTTAAAATAAATAAACAAATCTTTAAAAAAAAAAAAAAAGAAAAAGAAATGTTAGCTAGAATTATATGGGATTACGAGGAAAAGGTGAGATATGATATGGATAAAGGACTTAGTGCAGAAATCATGGCAAATTATTGAATGTGTTGAAGGTCATGGAGAGAAAAGAGTATTAATAGGTAATCATTGGGATTAAAACTAAGACTGGAGGGATGCAATTGTCATTGATGGAAACGAGTCAGGAAGGAGAGTTAGTTTGGTGGTAGGAAACATTGGATTTATTAAAAGAGAGAGAGAGAGATCTTCATCAGCTGGTTCATTCCTCAAATGGCTGCAATAACCAGGGCTACGCCAGGCCGGAGCCAGGAGCTTCTTCCAGGTCTCCCACATGGGTACTGGCACCCATATTGGATGTGGCATTGCAGGCAACATTATACCACAGTGCTGGCCGCTATCATCTTAAAAAAAAAAAAAAAAAAAAGATTTATTTTATTTGAGAGACAATATGACAGAGAGAAAGATCTTCCAACCACTGTCCTGACATGGCCAGGGGCTGGGCCAGGCCAAAGCCGGGAGCCTGGAACTCCATCTGGGTCTCCTACATGAGTGGAGGGACCCAAGTATTTGGGCCATCTTCTGCTGCTTTCCCAGGACTGCTGCTTTCCCAGGCCATTAGCAGGGAGCTGGATCAGCAGTGGAGCAGCCGGGACTCCACCTGATGTCCATATGGGATGCCAGCACTGCTGTCAGTGGCCTAACCTGCTACACTGCAATGCTGACCCCTGGATTCCATTTTATACCTTTTTTTTTTTTTTAAGATTTGTTTATCTATTTGATAGAGTTACAAAGAGGCAGAGAGAGCACTCTCATCCGGCTGGTTGACTCCCCAAATGGCCGCAGCGGCCGGAGCTGGGCCGATCCAAATCCAGGAGCCAGGAGCTTCTTCCAGGTCTCCCATGCAGGTGCAGGTGGTCCTTGGGCCATAGCAGAGAGCTGGATCAGAAGTGGAGCAGCAGGGATTTGAACCGATACCCATATGGGATACCAGCACTGAAGGCAGTGGCTTTACCCGCTATGCCACAGCACCGGCCCTAAAACCCTCACTTAAAAATATATTACAGGGGCCAGTGCTGTGGTATAGCAGGTAAAAGCTGCTGCCTGCAGTGCCGGCATCCCATATGGGCACTGGTTCAAGTCCCGGCTGCTCCACTTCCAATCCAGCTCTTTGCTCTGGCCTGGGAAAGCAATAAAAGATGGCCCAAGTCCTTGGGCCCCTGCACCCATATGGGAGACCTGGAAGAATCTCCTGGCTCCTGGCTTCAGATGGGTGCAGCTCTGGCCGTTGCATCCAATTGGGGAGTGAACCTGTGGATGGAAGACCTCCCCCCCCCACCCCCTTCTCTATCTGTGTAACTCTGACTTGCAAATAAATAAATAAATCTTTAAAAAAAAATGTATTACAAGGGTGGCCATTCCATTGTGGTGTAGTGGATTAAGCTGCTGCTTGGGTCACCCACATTTATTTTGTAGTGCCTGACCGAAGTCGTGGCTACTCTATGCTTATGATCCACCCTCCTGCTAATGAGCCTTGGAGGGAGTGGAAGGTCAATTTTCAAACCAAGAGATATGCATACATAAATATGAGTTATGAGTAACATATTATATCTACCTCCTGATACCGTCTTGTGTGTTGGAAGTGATCATGTTTGAGTAGTGCTTAGCTTAGGGCTAGGCCAGGAGTGACTATTCAATGTATGGAAACCACTCTTGAGATCTGCTATATTTTGAAGTAATATTTCCAAGGAATGGGGTCATCAAGGACGTTTTATAAGAATATAAATTAATTTGGCAGGCTTGGAAATTTATCCTGCATCCTGAGGTAACCATGATTTGTGTCTTCTGAAGCCAAGTGAGAAAGCACAGATTTGTCTGGTTTTCCGTTGGCATCCTGCTGATCTCTGTGTGCGTGTGTTTGAGAAGATAAGTTGTAGTTGAGATACAACAGAGCTCATTTGAAAGTGAAGCTCATTTGAAAGACATGCTACAACTGGAGGCAAAGAAGAATCTTGATTAGTTCTAGATGCCTTGACATCACACAGGCAAAATTTCCCTGCTAATATGGTTAATACAAGTTGTTGGATCTCCCCGTTTTGGGTTTTATGTGTATTATGTGACTGATTCTGAAAGAAAAACTGTCAATTATTGCAATTGCTTAAGAAGTTTTCTTTTGGAGATGGGCGTTGTAGCACAGTGGGTTAAGCTGCCACTTGAGATTTACGTAT
Source organism: Oryctolagus cuniculus (assembly GCF_964237555.1). Classification (NCBI taxonomy): domain Eukaryota; kingdom Metazoa; phylum Chordata; class Mammalia; order Lagomorpha; family Leporidae; genus Oryctolagus; species Oryctolagus cuniculus. The sequence continues at coordinate 151,421,034 of NC_091438.1, forward strand.
CCTGTATTGGAGCGCTTAGTTCAAGTGTTGGCTCCTTCATGCTTCTGATGCAGCTTCCTTCTAACTCACCTGGGAGGCCGCAGATGGTGGTCAGGTACGTGGCTTCCTGCTACCCACATGGGAGACCTGGATGGAGTTCCTGGCTTCAGCCTGGTCCAACCTCTGCTGTTATAGGCATTTGTGGAGTGCCTGTAATAAAAATTTATGATTAGTATTTTTAGTGAATCTCTCTCTCCCTCCCCCTCTTCCTCTAACACCATCTCTGTCAGTCTGCCTTTCAAATAAATAAAATCTTAATGTTTTAAAGAAGTTTTCTTTCTTTTTTTTATTTTTTATTTTATTTTTTATTTTTGACAGGCAGAGTGGATAGTGAGAGAGAGAGACAGAAAGAAAGGTCTTCCTTTTTTTTGCCGTTGGTTCACCCTCCAATGGCCGCTGCGGCCGGCGCATTGCGCTGATCTGAAGCCAGGAGCCACGTGCTTTTCCTGGTCTCCCATGCGGGTGCAGGGCCCAAGCACTTGGGCCATCCTCCACTGCACTCCCTGGCCATAGCAGAGAGCTGGCCTGGAAGAGGGGCAACCGGGACAGAATCCGGCGCCCCGACCGGGACTAGAACCCGGTGTGCCGGCGCTGCAAGGCGGAGGATTAGCCTATTGAGCCACGGCGCCGGCCAGAAGTTTTCTTTCTAAGGCACCAATTTTTCATGTTTTGTGTCTTTGGAAAATTATCCTGATTCTGCTGTTTAAATGCATTTCTCCCCCTTCAGAAGCTCATTTCATGGGGTTAGATTAGTAATTTTATTTTATTTTATTTTTTTTTATTTTTGGCAGGCAGAGTGGACAGTGAGAGAGAGAAACAGAGAGAAAGGTCTTCCTTTGCCGTTGGTTCACCCTCTAATGGCTGCTGCTGCCGGCGCACTGCGGCCCGTGCACCGCGCTGATCCGATGGCAGGAGCCAGGTACTTATCCTGGTCTCCCATGGGATGCAGGGCCCAAGCATTTGGGCCATCCTCCACTGCACTCCCTGGAAGAGGGGCAACCGGGACAGAATCCGGCGCCCCGACCAGGACTAGAACCCGGTGTGCCGGTGCTGCAAGACGGAGGATTAGCCTGGTGAGCCACGGCACCGGCCAGATTAGTAATTTTTTTTTTTTTTTTTTTTTTTTTTTTTTTTTTTGGACAGGCAGAGTGGACAGTGAGAGAGAGAGACAGAGAGAAAGGTCTTCCTTTTTGCCGTTGGTTCACCCTCCAATGGCCGCCGCGGCCGGCACGCTGCGGCCGGCGCACCGCGCCGATCCTGTGGCAGGAGCCAGGAGCCAGGTGCTTTTTCCTGGTCTCCCATGGGGTGCAGGGCCCAAGCACCTGGGCCATCCTCCCCTGCACTCCCGGGCCACAGCAGAGGGCTGGCCTGGAAGAGGGGCAACCGGGTCAGAATCCGGCGCCCCGACCGGGACTAGAACCCGGTGTGCCGGCGCCGCTAGGCGGAGGATTAGCCTAGTGAGCCGCGGCGCCGGCCCAGATTAGTAATTTTTTATTTGTGCTTTTTTCCATGTTTCTGCAGACCACTTCTAAATCTGAATCTGGGTCCTTTGTTCTTTAATGTACTCCATCTTGTATTAAAATAGTGGACATTAGAGAGCAGGAATAACCTTTTGACCTTGTTGTTTTCTTTCATATCAGAATACCCTGTTGCAGCAGCTGGGTGTCGCTCCTTTTGCTGACGGCCCTTGGCCCTTGTACATCCACCCTCAAGGCCTCTCCGTGCTTTCACGTCTCCTGCTCCTCTGGCAGCATAAAGCTGGCACCCAAGGTGACCCTGACGTCCCTGAATGCCTGAAAGTGTGGGACAGGTAAGGAAACTCCAAGAGAAAGTCTACATAGAAGGTTTTGTACTTTTTTTATTTTTTTATTTTTATTTTTTGACAGGCAGAGTTAGTGAGAGAGAGAGAGAGACAGAGAGAGAGAGAGAGAAAAAGTTCTTCCTTCCATTGGTTTACCCCCAAAATGGTCACTACGGCTGGTGCACTGCGCTGATCCATAGCCAGGAGCCAGGTGCTTCTCCTGGTCTCCCATGGGGTGCAGGGTCCAAGCACTTGGGCCATCCTCCACTCCTTCCCGGGCCACAGCAGAGAGCTGGCCTGGAAGAGGGGCAACTGGAACAGAATCTGGCGCCTCGACTGGGACTAGAACCCAGGGTGCCGGCGCCACAGGCAGAGGATTAGCCTAGTGAGTCGCAGCGCCTGCTGGTTTTGTACTTTTTAAAAACATCTGTTTGACTTCTTTGTAGTTATCTTTGGCTTTGAGATCTTACTGTGATCATAAGTATTTTGCATGGGGACGATGGATGTGTGAAGGGCGAGGTGCAGGAAGATGTGCTGTTAAAAAAGAAGTATGTTGATTACGATTTAATAAAGAATGTTCCTATTACATGTGAGGGATTTGATGATCATCATTAGATAGGGCCTGGATCTTAAACATAACCAATTTTATCTTGACCTGATATTTTTGAAAGAGAGGGAAGAAAACCCTGTCCTTGGTTTTACTTTCAGCATGAATCCATTTAGATTGACTTTTTGGATAAATTTTAAAGAAATTTTTCCCTTGGGGGAAGCTCAGATTAATCATACAAATCCTCCTTAGATGGACCTGTATTTGCCATTTTTGTTTCCATGGTTAGTAGTCTTCAAAGCAGTTTGTTTTCCTAAAAGGCTTTGCTTTTCTATTCTCCATTCTAGGATCAAATAGCTCTAATGCTGGATTTGAGAAATCATAAACCTCCTTGAATGCCAGCTACCCAAATAAATTTTTCCTGGTGGAATCTTGCAAAAAGGCAGAGAGGATGGGAATGGGAGGCTGGGATTGGGGATGCTGTTGTACAGAAAAAGGAGCCCCTTTTTAAACACAGATGTTTTTCATAGTTTCCAAAGGCAGTGCAGAGAATTGGCTGGTTTTTTTTTTTTTCTTCAGAAAACCTGTTCTGATAAGTTCTCTGAATTGTATAATTTCTCTTTTATAGTTTGATAATATACTGTGTTATTTTTGACTATTATGCAGTGCTTTTAATGTTAGCATAAACTCTTGAAACTAGAATTACTTTTTTTTGAAGATTTATGTTACTTGAAAGTTGCACAAAGAGAGAAGGAGAGGCAGAGAGATTGAGGTCTTTCATCCGCTGGTTCACTCCCCAGTTGGTTGAAATGGCCAGAGCTGTGCCAATCCGAAGCCAGGAGCTTCTTCTGGGTCTCCCACTCGGGTGCAGGGTGAAAGGAAAGGCCACCACAAAACACACCAAACACCAGAGTAAGGGAAAAGGCTTATTGTCAGGTGGGGGAAACCTGACAGGCTGCCTCCCCGTGCACAGAGAGAACAACAGCCTGTACTGGGAAAACAGGTGTTACACAGCTTTGTGGAGTTAAGGAAGGGGGAGCGGCAAGTCCTGCTAGGGTGGGGGTGGAGCTGACACTTGTGATTGGGCTATTTGGTCATCTGACTTCTAGTAAGCTGGGCTGGGCTTAGGAAGATGGCACCATTTTACTTACACAGGGGCCCAAGGACTTGGGCCATCTTCTACTGCTTTCCCAGGTCATAGTAGAGAGCTGGATTGGAAGTGGAGCAGCCGGGACTAGAACTGGCGCCCATATGTGTTGTCGGCACTGTGGTGGCGGCATTACCTGCTACAGCACAGCTCTGGTCCCTAGAATTATATTTAGAGAATCAAAGTGTAGGGAAAAGTCATCAAATTGGTTCTTTCTGCATGTATTTACCTGTTACAAAGCAGCAGCAGCAGCACTTTTGGGAGTGATTCCTGGTCTTCCCGTCATCACACATCAACTGCCGTAGCCACAGTTGAGAGCTGAGCAGTTCTTAGACATGTTTTATGGCCAAATCTAACTTTTTTGTTGCCAAAACTTATCTCTTTGTGTTCTTTTTACCATGTAAATTTCTTCCCTTTTGTGTTTTTTATCTTAAAGCCTGGGTTTAAGAAGCTTAATTCTAGCACTTGACTTAGTAACTCTTTTCTGTTTTCTCATGGTAGATTTTTGTCTACAATGAAGCAGAATGCCCTGCAAGGTGTGGTGCCCAGTGAGACAGAGGACTTGAACGTAGAGCACCTGCAGCTGCTGCTCCTCATCTTCCACAACTTCACCGAGCAGGGCCGGCGCACCGTATTCACCCTCTTTGTCCAGATTATCCAGGAGCTGAGTGGCCACATGGATGCTCAGATGCGCTCCGTGCCTCTCATCCTGGCCCGCCTCCTGTTGATCTTTGATTACCTACTTCATCAGTACTCCAAAGCCCCTGTTTATCTGTTTGAGCAGGTACAGGTCAACACATTCTGTTTGCTTTACTGGTTTCAAAAACTTTGTTCTTCGTTGAATCTTTCATGGTCCAAAGCCAACATGAGTTGCTCACCTTTCCTTTCCAGGGTTGGTGGCGGCTTACGGAAACTACTGAGACTTGTAGAAGTTGCTTGCACTTGATGTTTAGCCATGACCGACGCAGATAGATTGCTGGCTTTGATGTGTTTGTTAATGTTGGAACATAGGCTTTGTTCCTGTGAGGGGCCTTGTTTTGCCTATGGCCTTGGGCCCCAGTGAGGACGGTCGATCCTCTGGATGTCTAGATTCTCTATCTGTGTGTCAAAAATTTTTGAGGAGCAAAATACTCAAAAAACTTAAAGACATCTGTACTGCATATGTGCGGACTTTTTTCCCCCTAAACAATACAGTGTAAGAACTGCATGTTGCTTACACTTTGTTAGGTCTTGATAGTAATCTAGAGATGATTTGAAGTCTATTGAAGAATGTGCACAGGTTGTTTGCAGGTCCTACACCATTTTATGTAAAGAACTTGAGTATCTACACAGTTTGGGATGCTTGCGGGTCCTGGAACCAATCCCTATTGAATATACTGAAGAGGAATCACATTCTTCAATGGTTGAAGGACGGCCAAGCAGTAAATTGTATGGATTAGTAAAGTGTTTGGTTGAGGTTTGAGGGGGTGAGTTAAAGGGTTACCTGCATTTCTGAAAATGTTTTCTTGGAGCACTGTTCCCTCTGTGCTCCATCAAAAAATGCTTTCCAGAAGTGGAAATGCTTTTCAGTTTTTTCTTTTGGTTTGTGAGTGTCTCATGCTTTGATACCTACCAATTGATTATCATGGCTGGAGTGGAAAGTAGCATAGTGACTGTGTATCTTTCTTAATTTGTGTAATTTCTGTTTTAAAAGGTGCAGCATAACCTGCTGAGTCCTCCTTATGGGTGGGCAAGTGGATCCCAGGACAGCAACAGCCGCCGGGCAACCACGCCTCTCTACCATGGGTTTAAAGAGGTAGAAGAAAACTGGGCTAAGCATTTTTCTTCAGGTAAGAAAGAAGGAGTCACCAAGAAAATGACTTACTGGTTCACTTTGGCAGGGCTGAATTTTAAACTGGGAGATGGCTAGAGGATCTTTGCCCACCTGCTATAGTCTGCTCTCTGGGTGTCTCTAATGTACCTGTAGATTCAAGATGTTCTTAGGAATTGACTCCCATATGCTCCAAATTTATTTGTAAAAATGTGGCAGTAATAATTAAGATTCCTTGTACATGGATTCTTGCCACTTTTGGTAAATAAATTTAATTTTCCTCAGTTTCTCTTAGAGTTGTGGTTCTGACCACAACTCAGCTTTCCTTCATGTGTTGGTGACAGACTTGTGGAAATAATGGGAACACGGTGTTCTCTCCAGCATGTGCTCTCAAACTGTAGCCTTCCTTTCTTGTAACCAGCTACTTCTTGTTTTCATTTTCAGTGTGTATTTGCTCTCAGCCTGAGGGTTATTGGATGTTAACTGTATTTTGTAGAAACTTTGATGAAGCCTTACTATGAGTTTACAGTCATACCTTAACAAGCTCATTTCTTATTGAGGAAACAAATAGCATTAAGGTTTAATGCGTTCAGTTTAATGATAGAATTTTGTAGTTATCCTGATTGTAGAGCATATTGGTTAGCTCCTATAGCTGTGGTTCTCAGCTGGGATGGGTTTTGTCCCAGTTCAGGTGACTTGGCAATGTCTGGAGACATCACTGGTTGTGTCAGCTCGGGGAGTGCTTCCAGCTTTCACTGGGTAGAAGCCAGGGATGCTGTTCGGTCTGTACCGCACGGGACGGATCTCTCAGCAAAGAATTATCTTGGCCCCACATCTCAGTAGTGCCAACTTTGAGAAGTCTTATTTGGAAGTATTTTCATAGATTTTACAGTTTATACTTGTTTGGCAGAGAAATGAAACCATTCTTACTGCTTTTCAGATGCAGTCCCACAACCCAGATTCTACTGTGTCCTGTCCCCAGAAGCCTCAGAGGATGATTTGAACCGGCTTGATTCTGTGGTACCAGAAATTTCAAAGCTCCATTTTATAAATTGTTTGGGTAGTCTCCAGTAAGATCAGGCTATCAAGGGGAGAGGGAATGATTTAGCTTTTGTAATGAGGGAATTTGGCCTGTACTAGGATTTCAGCTTATTCTAAAAGGAAAATGTATTTTGAGATTTATTTGCTGAGCTGTATTTTTCCTGTAGGGTCATCCTTTCTGATGGTTAACACCCTTCATGCATTATTTCTGAAGATTGTCCTAAGTTAGCACTTGTCATGTGCAAATATATTAATGGACAGAAGGAGATTCCTCACTGTTATTCTAAAGCCTGAGGTTGTGTGCTTAGAGTAGCTCACTGGCTGAGTGAAGCCCCAGAGTTAGAATCTGCTGCAAGGAGAAATTAAGGATAATTAATGGGCTGTTTTGTCAGTCATGAGATTGAGCGTTCAAGCATAGGTAGCAGGAAAAAATGTTTTAAAAAATGAGAAATGGGCCGGCGCCGCGGCTCACTAGGCTAATCCTCCGCCTAGCGGCGCCGGCACACCGGGTTCTAGTCCCGGTCGGGGCGCCGGATTCTGTCCCGGTTGCCCCTCTTCCAGGCCAGCCCTCTGCTGTGGCCAAGGAGTGCAGTGGAGGATGGCCCAGGTGCTTGGGCCCTGCACCCCATGGGAGACCAGGAAAAGCACCTGGCTCCTGGCTCCTGCCATCGGATCAGCGCGGTGCGCCAGCCGCAGCGCGCTGGCCGCGGCGGCCATTGGAGGGTGAACCAACGGCAAAAGGAAGACCTTTCTCTCTGTCTCTCTCTCTCACTGTCCACTCTGCCTGTCAAAAAAAAAAAAAAAAAAAAAAAAAAAAAAAAAATGAGAAATGTTTCTTTCTTGCTTGCTGTTAGGCATGTGATGTGCTTTTCTCCAAGCTTGTTAAATACGACGAGCTTTACACTGCCCTCACAGCCCTGCTTGCAGCTGGGTCCCAGCTTGACACGGTCAGGAGGAAGGAAAACAAGAATGTGACAGCCCTGGTAAGACCAGCAAGTCCCCGCGTGAGTGTGGGCTGTGTGTGGTAGGGTTTGATGATTCTCTCAGAAATTTCCTTCTGGGATCTAATCAGTTTATTGAATGCTGTGGTGTTTCTGGGTCATTTGGTTGGTTATTTTCACTTCACAAATAATTTCATCATTTTTCCTTTTTTTTTTTTTTTTTTTTTTTTTGGTTAGTGCTGAGAGAAGTATGACGTTGAGAGCTAATAACCTTGAAATACTGTATCTCCCATGGGCACTGATTGATTTGTGATAATGAAAGCCTTGGGGCCAGCGTTTTGCTGTAATTGGTTAAGCTGCTTCCTGCAGCGTTGGCATCCCATGTAGGTGCCACTTTGAGATCCAGTTGTTCCACTTCTGATCCACATTCCTGCTAATGTGCCTGGGAAAGCAAGCAGAAGATGGCTAAGTGGATGACCTGGAAGAAGCTCCTGGCTTTGATTTGGCCCAGCCCCGGCCCTTGCGGCTTTTTGGAGAGTGAACCAGTGGATGAAAAATAATCTCTCTCTCTGTTTCTCTTTCTCCCCTTCTCCCCTTCCCTCCCACCATCCTCTCTGTGCCTCTCCCTCTCTTTCTCTTTGTAACTGTGCGTTTCAAATAAATAAAATAAATCTTTAAAAAATATAAAAAACCCTCACGTTTTTACTTAAACTGTTTTTTAAAAAGTTATGTATATAATTTATTTGAAAAGCAGAGAAAGAGATCTTCCATTCTCTGGTTCAGTCCCCAAATGCCTGCAGCAGCCAGGAACTCAGTCCAGGTCTCCCAAGTGGGTGGCCGGGCCATCACCTGCTGCCTGTCAGGGTGCACATTAGCAAGAAGCTGGGCTCAGGAGTAGAGCTGGGAATTGAACTCAGGCACTTTGATATGAGATGCAGGCATCACAAATGGTGTCTTAACTGTCATGCTAAATCCCCGTCCCTGAGATTTTGTATGGTCCTTTCAGTGAGTGTCTCTATGAGAGGACTTCAAAAAGTTAATGCAAAATATATATTATAAAAAAACTGCATGATTTCAAATTTTTTTCCACTAAAATAAGCTTATCTTTTAATTCCATTTTTCCATGAACATTTTGAAGTGTTCTTGCATTTGTGGAAGTCCTCACAGCAATTGTAGGCCACAGGAGGGCTGGATGATTGAGAGCCTAGCAAGCAGAAGGTCCTGCTCTGTTTTGGTTACTTGGCATATCATTGGGTAGCCAAAATTGTCTTCAAAAAGCCTTTGGGATTGTAAACAGTGGAGAATACAAATGCTGATTCTGTGCCTGCTCCTTTTGTTGCTTCCAGGAGGCCTGTGCCCTTCAGTATTACTTCTTAATATTATGGAGGATCCTAGGAATTTTGCCACCATCAAAGACTTACATGAATCAGTTGGCCATGAACTCTCCTGAGATGAGTGAATGTGACATCTTACACACCCTGCGATGGTCTTCCCGCCTCAGGATCAGCTCCTATGTCAGCTGGATAAAGGTACCTCAGTGGAACACAGAACTTGCTGCCGTGGGGTATTCAAAGCCAAAGTGTCTGTGCTTATTGGAACTTTTAAATTAAAGATAACGAAAGCTTTGGACTCTGTCTCCTAAGTCATTTCTTCTCGCTGTCCAAATAGGATCACCTTATCAAACAGGGGATGAAGATGGATCATGCTGGCTCTCTCATAGAACTGGCCTCTACCAAGTGTAGCTCAGTGAAGTACGATGTTGAAATTGTAGAGGAATACTTTGCTCGACAGGTATGTTATTGTTGGAATTGTAGTGATAGAACTTGGCTCCTACTACAGCCTTTTGTGATCACTAATTAGTATCTTGGCTATTTTTAAAGATCTCGTCGTTCTGTAGCATCGACTGCACCACCATCTTGCAGCTCCATGAAATTCCCAGCCTGCAGTCCATTTACACCCTGGACGCTGCCATCTCCAAGGTCCAGGTCTCATTGGATGAGCATTTTTCTAAGATGGCTGCTGAGACCGATCCTCAGAAATCATCTGAGATTACCAAGAATCTCCTTCCAGCCACGCTGCAGCTCATTGACACCTATGCATCATTCACCAGGTGTGCTGGACTGCCCACCCGACACGGCAGCAACCCGTCACTGGGCCCATGGCCCAGTGACTCAGTTTACACTTTCTTTTCATCAGCATAGGGTCCCATTCTGTACCCCCCATCTCCTTCCCCTCCGCACTGGGTATAATGTTTTCTTCTCCAATTTGAATGGGAACCTGATGAGGGGATTTTTAGGTAGTTCAGGAGGAAGTTCAGTTTTTATAATTCTTTAAATATTTTCTGGCACTTTACTTGTAGGGTACAAAGAAAGATAATGTAGTTCTCCTAAACACTATCATTTCTGTTACTGAGATGAAGCTCTTTAAATGCTTTTGAAGTTTCATGATATGTAGTTAGCTGAAAACATTCTGAATGAGTTATTGGTTGGAATTTCAGCTCTTCCTGTAACAGACATTGCAGATTATGTGTCCTGTAGACTTTGGCCTGCATGTTTAAATATTTTAAAATTCAGTTTAAAAAGATGTTAAAACCAATGGATAGAAGAACTTTCTGTCTTAGTCACTGTCTTTTAGATAAGTAAATTAATACATCTTAAAAAAACTAACAGAAGATACTTCTCTCCCTCTTTTTTATTTTTTTGTAAATGTTTATTTGAAATGGTTACAGAGTGAGAGGGAGAGACAGAGAGATATCTTTGATATGCTGGTTCACTCCCCAGATGGCTACAGCAGGCAAGACCGGGCCAGGCTGAATCCAGAAGCCAGGAGCTGCTTCTGGGTCTCCCACATGGGAGGCAGGGGCCCAAGTACTTGGGCCTTTTTCTTCTACTTCCCAGGCAGTTACCAGAGAGCAGGATTAGAAGTGGAGCAGCCAGGATAACCATATGGGTTGCTGGTGTTGCAGGCTGTGGCTTTACTCACTTTCACATCTCCGCCTCCCCTTTCTCTTTCTTACTCTCCCTCTTAACCTAGTGAATAAATCTGTAAAAAAAATAAATAAATAAACCACTAGATAGAAAATCTTTTTCTGTCTCTCCCATCATCTCTTTCTGTCATTGTGCCTTTCAAATAAGTATATCTAAATCTTAAAAAAGAAAATTGGGAGACTATTTGAAACTTTTTTGGCATTTTTTGAATTGGAAGAAGTAGCAACACTAGGCTTGACTTCCCACAGGACAGCAATTTAGTAGAGCTGAGCAGTGGCTTCTGTTTGTAGCATTTTTCATCTGACCTTTCTTAAGCCCATTTCCTATACCTGGTCCCTGTCAGACCTCACTGTTGAGCCCCTCTTCTGTGGGGTTTTCATGCTCACAGAGGCCTGGATCTTTGCAAAATGTAACTGTGTGTTTTAGTGTGAATGCCTTGAAGTAGAGAGAGGGCCGTCAGGTGGCAAGGTTTTTAACAAGTATGAGCAGTAAACATAAACAGTAAGTATGAGTGCCTGAAACGTTAGGTGCTTTTCTAAGTGCTTCAGATGCAACAGTGAGCAAAACAGACCACATTTTTGCCCCCTGGAGCTTGTCTTGTCTGGATTATTGGTACTCTCAACTGTGTTTAATAGTGAACTGAGGTGCAAGTTTTCAGCTTGTCTAGAGTTAGTGCCTCCTAGCTATGATGGGATCAAGTTTCTGTGGCTTCACCTACCCCCCTCCCCCGCCCCCTTTTTTTCTTCAGAGCCTATTTGCTGCAGAACTTTAGTGAAGAGGGAACCACTGAAAAACCTTCCAAGGAGAAGCTGCATGGCTTTGCTGCTGTTTTGGCTATTGGCTCTAGTAGGTGCAAGGCGAATACACTCGGTGAGTGAACGAGAGTACCTGTGGATAATGCTGTCACTATTACTACTAGTAGTACTGCTTCCCTCCCTCCCGGCCTGTTTATGGCACTTTCCTTTTTTTGGAGTCTCCTTGCTGTGTGTTGGGCATTAGCATGGGTTTATCTGTCTTGATCTTCACATAACCTATCAGGTAAATATTGTTGGTATCTCCTTTTTATTCATTGGGAAATTGATATTTAGAGAAGTTATTTGCCCAACATCCTACATCCTGGATGTGATGGAGTTGCGATCCAAGCTGAGATCAGTTGGTTCCAAGGCATTGCGCTATGTTCTTTTCATTTCTTGTGATCAGAAAGACTAGTCAGCTACTACCTCCTGCTTGGAAAAATCTTTCCTGGATTAGGAATGATCTGATGGAAATAATGAATGTAAAATCAAAGGACTTAAGCAGGATTGGAGTTAGAGTGCAGCAGTTTCCCTTTATAATTATATCCTTTTGTGTTCTCCTTAAATTCAAGCTTTAACTACAGTTTTTAGTATTTGTTTGAAAGTAGAGAGAGACAGAGATTTCCCATCTGCTAGTTGACTCCCCAAATGCTTGCAGTAGGCAGGACTGGACCAGATCAAAGCCAAAAGCCAAGAGCTCAATCTGAGTGTTGGTGGCAGGGACTCAAGTACTTGAGCTGTGTCCCAGGGTGCACATTAGCCTGAAGCTGGAATCAGGAGCAGAGACAGGACTTAAACCCAAGCACTGCAATGTGGGATATGAGCATCCCAAATGGTATCTTAACTGTTGTGTCAAATGCCTGCCCCTAAATAGTTTTCATTTAGTGCTACTTAACTAAATGCTGTTTTAAATGTGTGTTAGTTAAAAAAAAAAGTGTGTTAGTGATCCCTGCCCTCATGATTTATCATAAGGAGAAGAGATTAAAACAATATCTGTTCTAAGAAGGGGGAGCAGATGTTTAATGGTGATTTTTATCATCACTTGCTGTGATTCACCACCCTTTGCATCATGTTTTCAGTTTTCTTGTAATATTAGAAAATGAATGCGATAGGAAATGAAAACCTTATAATTAGTATTGTTAGCTATTAAGCAGTTAGCTGGTTCTTGGCTATAATACTGTTGTTAGAATGTCCATCTAGTAATTACTTTGACAACCTGGGCTATAGTGTTTTTTTCTGTGTTTGGGCTGGGCTTGTTAAATGCTCTGGGTCGTTCTTTCATGCAGTGCTTCCTTGTCCTTTTTGTTGCCTCCAGGTCCAACACTGGTTCAGAACTTGCCCTCCTCGGTGCAGGCTGTGTGTGAGTCCTGGAACAACATCAATACCAATGAATTTCCCAATATTGGATCCTGGGTCAGTCCCTGTCAGCTGTGTGATGAGAAATACTGAGCACTGGCCATCCTGTGTTCTGTTCTTGAGGTGTAGACTGGCCACCAAGAGGTCTTTGTATTGTGCAATGCTGTTTGCTGTGGCCGAATCCATAATCAACAAGTTTAATTATGCAAGTGGTTCTTTTCCTTAGAACTTTGTTCTGAGAGGATAAACTGTTTTGTTTCTCTCAGTCCCGGTTTCTTCTCCTATTAAATGCTTGGATGTGACAGTTAATAGGTTAAAGGAAAAAATGCCTAGTGTATTACCTGTCACATGAATTCTCAATAAATATTAGTTCTGTTTCATTTCCTTTTTAGATTATATCCTGTTCCTTTTGTCACAGTTGTTCAGTCTTCTTTTAATTTACTTGGCTTTGTGTATCTTATGTTCATACTGTCTCTCCTAACAGTTTATTCTGACATGGAAGTTCTTGGGAAAAGCTCAGTAGGTTACAGTCTTGTTATCCCTGACCTTTGTGTGTGTTCTGTACACACCACCCAGGGCTGTGGTACAGGATAAGTATGATCTGTATTACAGAGACCAGGTTTGTTACAAAATCCACATCCTTGTCAGTCATTGCTGACAAGCAGTGGTTTTACTGTTAAATATAATATATTCTAGGTGTTTTTAAAAAAGAGGTATTGGGATTTGTTGAAGTTAACTGTCATTTTTGTTCTAATGAAAACTTGTGAATATTTATTTGTCTGCCCTACTTTTCTTTTCCTTTTTTAAAGATTTATTTATGTATTTGAAAGTGAGAGTTTCAGTGAAAGAGGGACAGACACAGAGAGAGGTCTCCATCCACTGGGTCCCTTCCCAGGTGCCGCAACAGCCAGGGCTGGGCCAGCGGAAGCCACGAGCTTCTACAGGTCTCCCGCATGCTTAGCTGGGGACAAAGCACTTGGGCCATCTTCCATTGTTTTTCTGGGCCATTAGCAGGGAGTTGGATTGGAAGTGGAGTGGCCAGGACACGAAGCTGTACCCATATGGGATGCCAGCATTGCAGGTGGTGGCTTTACCCACTGTACCACAACACCTGTCCCTCTGCCCTACTTTTCTTCTCAGGCTGTTTAACAGTAAATACTGAGTAGAGGACACTGTTTATAAACCCCTGTGGGGTCTTAGTCAATGTCAACTTTTTTTCCATGTGAGAATTCTGTCCAGTGTAGACTGTCTATCCGTCATATCTGTTTTGCTTCCTTTCAGCGCAATGCCTTTGCCAATGACACCATCCCTTCAGAGAGTTATATCAGTGCTGTGCAAGCTGCTCACCTGGGGACTCTCTGTGGCCAGAGTCTGCCCCTGGCTGCTTCCCTGAAGCATACCCTCCTCTCCCTGGTCCGGTTAACGGGAGATCTTATCGTGTGAGTACCTAGTGCATAACCCTAAGTTAGGTCTGTTCATCTGTATTCTCTCGTAGCTAATGGAGGATAGTGAGAGATCTTCTAACTACGTAATGATGAGTTTTTTTTACTCCTTTTCAGTAGAGAGAACCTGTTGCTTCAAAGTATGAGGATTCACTTAGACTTTTTTTTTTTTTTTTTTTAAGATTTATTTATTTGCAAGGCAGAGTTACAGAGAGGCAGAAGCAGAGGCAGAGAGAGAGGTCTTCCATTTGCTGGTTCATTCCCCAAATGGCCGCAATGGCTGGAGCTGAGCCCATCAGGAGCCAGGAGCTTCTTCTGGATCTCTGATGCGAGTGCAGGGGCCCAAGTACTTAGGCCATTTTCTGCTGCTTTCCCAGGCCATAGCAGAGAGCTGGGTCAGAAGAGGAGCAGCCAGGTCTTGAACTGGCACCCATATGGGATGCTGGCACCACAGGCCGCAGCTTTACCCACTATACCACAGTGCTGGCCTGAGACTGACTTTTAACTTAGACCTGAGGGGGCAACAGAATACCTCCTTTCTTACTGTGTAGTATTTCAGAAAACACTTGCTTATTCTAAACCATTTTGTAATTTAAAAGTGCTTTTTGGTTTAAATTTTAAAGTGATAGTTAGTGACAAATTGATTATTTGACATTTCCCCATAGTCATTATGGGAATAAGGCAGGCCAATGAAGGGACTATTTCATCTTCCTGTATATAGGCAACAGGTACAGTTATATATCATGTTGCTTGAGTTATCCAGATTCCTGGAACTTCTTCCAGAAAGCTTGTCTGGATAGATCACTTGCTTAGGTTTCAGTTAATTTTTTTTTTTATTTTAACATTATAAAAATGTGTCTTACTAATTTAACTATTTATTTAAAGATCTATTTACTTATTCTGAAGGCAGTGTTACAGAGAGAGAGGGAGGGAGAGAGGTCTTCCATCTGCTGCTGCAGTCCCTAAATGGCCACAACTGCCGCAGCTGGACCTTTCTGAAGCCAAGAGCCAGGAGCCTCCTCCGGGTCTCCCACATGGGTGCAGGGGCCCAAGCTCTTGGGCCATCTTCTGTTGCTTTCCCAGGCACATCAGCAGGGAGCTGGACCAGAAATGAAGCAATCAGAACTCAAACTGGCACCCATGTGGCATGGTGGTGCCACAGGGAGCATTTTACCCGCTGTGCCTCAGCGCCAGCCCCTAACTTGACATTTAATAAAGGAATTTTTTCCATGGAAGTGATTTTTGCTACAACTATGAAGGGAAAAGACTAGAATAAAAGCCCTTTCCCTAGTAAATGATTGAATCACTCTATTCCTGCCTTGCAGCATTTTGAAGTGTGTGTATTTTCTAACATGGCTCCGTTTTCTTTGCTGAAGTTGGTCGGATGAGATGAACCCACCACAGGTAATTCGGACCCTGCTGCCCCTTCTTTTGGAGTCGAGCACTGAGAGCGTTGCTGAGATCAGTAGCAACTCCCTGGAACGCATCTTGGGCCCTGCAGAGTCTGATGAGTTCTTGGCCCGGGTTTATGAGAAGCTGATCACTGGCTGTTACAACATTCTGGCCAATCATGCGGACCCCAACAGGTGAGCCTGAGGGAGGAGAACAGAAGGTTCTTGTAACAAATTCTGCACTTGTGTGTATTTTGCATGCATTTGGAAATTAAAGAAGAGTTATTCAGAATTGTGTGATTAATGCTTAGGAATAAATATTAAGAAAATGGAAGGCTTAAATGTTCAGATTTGGAGATTTAAATAATTCAGTAAGTGATGCCCATGTTCTGTGTTAGATGTGATGAGGATACAGATCTGGCCAGTAGAGTTAGCTTGTAATGTTACTGTTTTTTAAAGATTTTTAAAATTTATTTGAAAGAAGTCTTCCATGTACTGGTTCACTCCCCATATAATCATAATAGCCAGGGCTCAGGCAGGCTGAAGCTGGGAGCCTGGAATTCCATCTGGGTTTCCTGCATGGGTGACAGGGCCCAAGCATCTGAGCCGTCTTCTGCAGCTTTACTCTGGCACTTTAGCAGGGAGCTGGATCAGAAGTGGGACAGCTGGGACTTAACTGAGGCCCAAATGGGTTGCTGGTGTTCAAGTGATGGCTTTACATGCTGCCCCACAGTGCTGGCCTCGGTTTCTAACATTTTTGAGACCCCACTTCTGAAATAGAATTAGGAGATCCCACCACATTGGGTGACCCTTGATTGTTTAGACTATGTTGGTGTTGGAAGAGCAATAAAGAGCAGTCATGTTGTTCTTAACACTCCATTGAGAACTCTTAAGTGGTCAAGTATTGAGTCATTTTTTGAACAGATAAAGAATTTGACACTGTTCATGCAGAAATGATTTGTCTCAAATTCTCCCCACCCCAAGAAAAGTCAGTGGCAGAATCTAGCTAATACTCTAAGCTTTAGACGGCTTTTCTGTTTAATTTTCTAGGAAAGAGAGTAGTCAAGTAAAATTAGAGTGCTACTGTTATTCATTAAATGTTTATTGAAATCTTCCTGCTGTGTGTCATGCTTTATATTAAGGTTTTTTTTTTTTTTCAAATATTTATTTATCTATTTGAAAGTCAGATTTACGCAGAGAAGGAGAGGCAGAGAGAGAGAGAGTCTTCCATCTGCTGGTTCACTCCCAAATTGGCCGCAATGGCCAGAGCTGAGCTGTTCCAGAGCCAGGAGCTTCTTCCAGGTCTCAACTGGGTGCAGGGGCCCAAGGACTTGAGCCTTCTACTGCTTTCCCAGGCCATAGCAGAGAGGTGGATTGGAAGAGGAGCAGCTATATGGGATCTGGCACTGCAGGCTGGCACCTGCACCCATATGGGATGCTGGCACTGCAGGCTGTGGCTCCACCCCTATTCCACAATACCAACCCCTATGTTAAGCTTTGACAGGGCACAATTGAGCATTGTCTTCAAAATCTGCTTGTAAACAAACAAGCTTACATTTTTAAACATCAGGTCAGGAAATTGAAACAGGTTTGATTACTGTTAATTTTTACTTTTGATTCTCAGTGGACTGGATGAATCCATCTTGGAGGAATGTCTCCAGTATTTGGAAAAACAACTGGAAAGCAGCCAGGCTCGCAAAGCTATGGAGGAATTTTTCTCTGACAGGTGACTATATTTCATTTTATTCAGTGAACATTTTTTTAATGCTCCTTGAAAGGAAGGAGCTGTATGTATTGACTCATTATTCTTTCTCAGAGAATACCAAAGGCCTACTTCGATGCCTGTATTTTGGGGAGGACTTAGGTTAATTACTGACTCCTTGAAGTAATTGATGAGGGGTTGGATTCCAGGAACACCTTATGTTGTTGACTCCCAGTAGCTATTTCCCTGGAGGAGATGAGATTGTAAAGAAATAGAAACGAATGCCTTTTATGTGAGGCTTAATGTGATTCTTCCATTTTCCCCCCAGTGGAGAACTTGTGCAGATCATGATGGCAACAGCCAATGAGAACCTCTCTGCTAAATTCTGTAACCGAGTTTTGAAATTCTTCACCAAACTCTTCCAGCTGAGTGAGTGACAGCTTTTGGTAATCTTCTTATGGGAACTTTGATGTCCAGCTAATACTGTGCATATCTTCTGCCCGAGTTTAACTATAGCATGAAAATGCTAACAAGTGGAGAGAATCCCTCGGAGAAAGTTTAGAAGGAAGTTGAAAACTTGCTTGAAGCCTTTTCCCATTTTCCTGGCCCACAGTTTGCCCTCTTCCCCATTTTCCCTTCACCTTCTTCACTGACCCCTAGCTTGTCGATCTGTTCCTAGCTGAGAAGAGCCCTAATCCTAGCCTCTTGCATCTCTGCGGCTCTCTGGCACAGCTGGCTTGTGTGGAACCTGTACGTCTGCAGGCCTGGCTCACACGCATGACAACGTCACCCCCAAAAGATTCTGATCAGCTGGACATAATTCAGGAGAACCGGCAGCTGTTGCAGTTACTGACCACATACATTGTTAGGGAAAACAGGTAAAACTTGTTTGTATGTTATGTGTCCCTAACAAGCCCAGAAATACATTGGGGGTGAATCTGTCTTCCCTGTAGGCATCAGTCGTAGCATTTTCAGGGGTTTCTTATCTCCGCTTCGCTAGACTAAGGGAATCCGGTTTAGTTTCTTGATCTTTCTCGTAGAAAAAGCTTTAATTACTGGGCCTGTCTGTTGAAACCTGAGTGAATGTTTTGTAGACTATATCCAAAACTGGAGTTGGGAATGTAGTCGTGTATTTAATTTTTAATTTGAAAGTTCTTTTGGTTACTCTTGCACATTTGAGATACACAGTCAGGTTTCTATTGGTTATTTATTGACTTCCTCTTCTTTTTTTTTTTTTTTTGCCAGCCAAGTTGGGGAAGGTGTGTGTGCTGTACTTCTGGGCACCCTGACCCCCATGGCAACAGAGATGCTCACTAACGGTGATGGGACTGGCTTCCCTGAACTCATGGTTGTGATGGCCACTCTGGCCAGTGCAGGTCAAGGTGCTGGTCACCTTCAACTCCATAATGCTGCTGTGGACTGGCTGGGCAGATGGTAAGATAATGAAATTGGAGGAACCCATCTGTAGGTTACAACATTGCTTTTGGAGAAGAGGGAGGGTAATTACACATTATTTTCTTTGTAGCTTGGAGTGAGTTTTAAAGAAAGTTCAATCTCTACCTTTTTATTGGGGATTGAGGTGACCCAGTCACTCTGTTCACGTAAGATTTAATATTCATTATTTTCCTGGTGGAATTTTCTGTTCATTATTAATTATTTCCTATTAATTATTTTTAAGAGAAGTCTTGGAAAGAGTATACCACATGTCAGTGATAATCCTAAGACCAGAACACCCCACACTATGACTGTGTTACTTATAGATTTGCTAAGAATGCTTTTTGCTCAGATTATCCATACATTGATTCAAGGTTCATGAAGATGCTTCCTTTGGTTACTTAGATGACTTTATGGCCCCCCTCCCCCTTTTTTTCCTTTGGTACAGTAAGAAATACCTGTCACAGAAGAATGTCGTTGAAAAACTGAATGCCAATGTAATGCATGGGAAGGTAAGACAACCGTCAGGGAGTGGGGAAGAGGGGATTCTCCTCTCTGGATCAGATGGAAGGCAGGCTGTCCTGCCCGTTGGCTTCTGTCCCTGGCTAGCCTACAGAGGATATAGCTGAAAGACCTTTCTAGGTGTGTATGCTCTCAGGCCCCTGACAAGTGGCCATTAGTGATAGGAAGGAAGTATTCTGGTAAGCAAGCATCCAGCAGGATCCTTCAAACAGTGAATTCCTGTGTCGCTGCCATGGGGTAGAAAACTGCACTGAGTCAGGGCCTTGAGGTTGCAGACGTCTTCCTCCACTCCAGGCCAGATGCCACCGTTGTTTAATTTGCCTGAAGGTTCAGGTCACTGTGGCATGTGAAAGGAGTTTGAAGTTGACAGAAATTTGTGTTCAGCATTTTTTAACCTCCATTCAACCCACGGACTTGACATAGCTGGTAGCTTGCCTCTGAGACCCAGCATGGTACCATTCCTTTCTCACTCCTTTCTTGCTGAAATGTCAAAGTGTGGAGTGAAGCAACTTAGAAATCTCAGTCTCTGACGCCAGCCTGTTGGGATTTTAGGCAAATTTGTAAAGCACCTGCAGTGATTGACTGGATCATTCTTCTCTTGCTCTCTGAAACTGTTCCTCTCTGAGAATTATTTTCACTAATAGTTAAAGAAAATGCTAATGTAGGGAAATTGTGCTAATGAGATAAGATAGCACCATTGTCTTGAATGATTTTAATATCATTTACTCCATTCTCCTATTCAATTTTATTTCATCTTATAAGGTATTGTAAAGAGTTATCTTTTTTTTTTTGTTTTGTTTTGTTTTTTTTTTTTTTTTTTTGTTTTTTGTTTTTTTTTTTGACAGGCAGAGTGGACAGTGAGAGAGAGAGAGAAACAGAGAGAAAGGTCTTCCTTTGCCGTTGGTTCACCCTCCAATGGCCGCCGTGGCCGGCGCGCTGCGGCCGGCGCACCGCGCTGATCCGATGGCAGAAGCCAGGAGCCAGGTGCTTTTCCTGGTCTCCCATGGGGTGCAGGGCCCAAGCACCTGGGCCATCCTCCACTGCACTCCCTGGCCACAGCAGAGAGCTGGCCTGGAAGAGGGGCAACCGGGACAGAATCCGGCGCCCCGACCGGGACTAGAACCCGGTGTGCCGGCGCCGCTAGGCGGAGGATTAGCCTAGTGAGCCGCGGCGCCGGCCCAAAGAGTTATCTTTGTGCTTAAGAATGAATGAACGGCCGGCGCCGCGGCTCACTAGGCTAATCCTCCGCCTAGCGGCGCCGGCACACCAGGTTCTAGTCCCGGTCGGGGCGCCGGATTCTGTCCCGGTTGCCCCTCTTCCAGGCCAGCTCTCTGCTGTGGCCAGGGAGTGCAGTGGAGGATGGCCCAGGTGCTTGGGCCCTGCACCCCATGGGAGACCAGGAGAAGCACCTGGCTCCTGGCTCCTGCCATCGGATCAGCGCGGCGGCCATTGGAGGGTGAACCAACGGCAAAAGGAAGACCTTTCTCTCTGTCTCTCTCTCTCACTGTCCACTCTGCCTGTCAAAAAAAAAAAAAAAAAAAAAAAAAAAAAGAATGAACATAGGGCGAGCATTGTGGCATGGTGGCCAAAAACTGCCACCTACAATGCCAGCATCCCATATGGGTGCTGGTTTGAGTCCTAGCTTTCTCCACTTCCAATCCAGCTTCCTGCTAATGTGCCTGGGAAAGCAGTGGAAGATGGCCCAAGTGTTTGGGCCCCTACACCCGTGTTGGAGACCTGAATGAAGCTCCTGGCTTCAGCCTGGCCCAACCCTGGCTGTTGTGGCCATCTGGAGACTGAACCAGTGGATGGAAGGTCTCTCTTTCCATCTCTTTCTGTAACTCTTGACTTTCAAATACATAAATCTTTAAAAAAAAAAGGGGGGGGGGATGAATAAATGTATACTAATTCAGTACATTTTACTGGCCAGCTATCTACAAATATAGTGATAATTTCTAGGAAAATAGGTAATTGAAACCCAAGAGGCCAATGTTTCTGTGGGGTTGTGATCTTGTCTTACAGCATGTGATAGTCTTGGAGTGCACATGTCACATTATGTCTTACCTGGCTGATGTCACGAACGCTCTGAGCCAGAGTAATGGTCAAGGTCCAAGTCATCTGTCAGTGGATGGGGAAGAGAGGGCCATTGAAGTGGACTCGGATTGGGTGGAGGAGTTGGCAGTGGAAGAGGAAGATTCCCAGGCTGAGGATTCAGTAAGTACTATGTGATCTCTCAGTTCACCTCTCAAGGTAAGAACAGAATAGCACTCTAACAGGCCTTTGGCTCTCTATCCCAGCCCCTCTTGAGCTTCCAAATTTCCCAGTCCTTGTTACTTTGTTCCAGCTTATGTAACTAAGCCAGATTCTGATATATTTTAGGCATGGAGAACAAGCCAAGGGGATCTAACCTCTTGAGTTGAGAGTTTTTCATAAGCATATGTGCGTCTTTTACTCAGAATCACTTGTTGCCTACTTCTTCAGTCTTTGCATTCAGAATAGAATTTCGGGATGATAGGAACTCCCTTGTTAAGAAAGCATTCAAATTTCTTGTTTTCTTAACCACAAAGTCTGAAGGTTTCACCTGAAATTGCAGCAGATTTTCACTCAATTGGCTTTTTCCAGTTGGGCCAGGTTGCTGTTGACCATGTATGAGTCCACTCTTCATTCTTCCAAGGTGTTGAAGTAGGGTGTTTTTATGGGTATTTATGGGGAGCCCTGTATTTCTGAGTAACATGGCTTACTATCATTGAAGGATGAAGACTCGCTTTGCAATAAACTCTGCACTTTTACGATCACACAGAAAGAATTCATGAACCAGCACTGGTAAGAGTAGTTCTTCCTCTTAGGTGGGAGTTTGCTGGGCCTTGATGGTTGGCATTTCCAGGCTTATTTGCTGGTTCTTGTTTTTTGTAGGTATCACTGTCACACCTGTAAAATGGTTGACGGGGTGGGTGTGTGCACGGTGTGTGCTAAGGTGTGCCACAAGGATCATGAGATTTCCTATGCCAAGTATGGGTCCTTCTTCTGTGACTGTGGAGCCAAGGAAGATGGCAGCTGTTTGGTGAGAGATTTGGGGCCTTCATTGAGCTAAACAGTGTGACTTGCTAGCGCTAGTGACAGGGAAAAACTGGAGGGTTCCCATATCACCTCTGTGGTACCAGGGTCTAGGATTATGTTCTGGGTTTGTCACTGGGTTTGTACAAATCTGGCCTAAGCACTTCACTTAGAATGTTAGAACTAACAGGCTTATTTGTGATCTTATAGTCAATTTTTTTGAAAGATTTATTCATTTATTATTTGAAAGTAGGAGTTACACAGAGAGAGAAGGAGAGGCAGAAAGAGAGAGAGAGAGAAAGAGAAAGAGAAAGAGAAAGAGAAAGAGAAATCTTCCATCTGCTGGTTCACTCCTCAGATGGCTGCAGCGGCCGGAGCTGCATTGATCTGAAGCCAGGAGCTTCTTCCAGGTCTCCCACGTGGGTGTAGGGGCCCAAGAGCTTGGGCCATCTTCTGCTGCTATCCCAGGCCATAGCAGAGAGCATGATTGGAAGTGGAGCAGCCGGCTCTCGAACCGGCGCTCATATAGGATGCCAGCACTTCAGGCCAGGGTGTTAACCCGCTGCACCACAGCGCTGGCCCTGTAGTTAATTTTTTAAGACCTCCTTTTAATTGCAGATGTTCTAACCAAGGCCTAATGCTCTGAGTGAATAAAGAAGTTAGTGAATGTCATGAAGATAAGGGTGTAGCTTTTGGATAACATTTACTTACTCAACCAGTTTCTCCTTTGGTCAGATTTTCATCTGAGATTTTAGGTGTAATTTATTTCATCTGTGCTGTGGCTAGAATTTAGGAACTTTTGACATTTTCTGTCCCTAGGCACTGGTGAAGAGGACTCCTAGCAGTGGCATGAGCTCCACCATGAAGGAGTCAGCATTTCAAAGTGAACCCAGGGTTTCAGAGAGTCTGGTGCGCCATGCCAGCACCTCGCCAGCTGACAAGGCCAAGGTTACCATCAGTGATGGAAAAGTTGCTGATGAAGAAAAGCCCAAAAAGAGCAGCCTGTGCCGTACAGTAGAGGGCTGCCGGGAGGAGCTGCAGAACCAGGTGGGACCTAGTCTATGCCAGCAGGTAGTTCAGAGCCTGGCACGTTTGAGTGGGAGTAAAAGATGCACAAGGCTTGCAAGTGATACTTTTCTCTCTCTTTAGCAGTTTTTATGGTGTGAATATAGAAACTATGTGGTGTCAGCCCCTAGGGAAGGATTTAGGACTGAGGAGTATTAGGAGTCTGTAGGGGTTGGTGGGAGGGTAATTTGTAGCTTTGTAATGTTCTGGAGCACCTCTTCTGGTTGCACAAAATGATTTTTTGTGATTTCTTTATTAGTTTTCCAAGGGTGGTGTGTAGCCACTGTAAACCTATGAAGAACTTCAAAAAGTTCTTGAAAAATGAATTAAAACATAATAATTTGTGTAAAAAATTTGAAAGCCATGCATAATTTTTTAAAATAAACATTTTCCATGAACTTTTGAAGACCCTTCATATATATATATATAGGTACACACACACACACACACGCACACTCACTTCAAAATATGCCCTAAAATTAACTTATTCTTTTCATTCCATTTTCCATGAACTTCTTTTTCATTTCTAAGATTTGTTTTATTTATTTGAAAAGCAGAGTGACAGGGAGAGGGATGGACAGAGAGAAAGAGATCTTCTATCAAGTGGCTTATTCCCCTTATTGCCATAGCATTTGGGGCTGGACTGGGCCAAAGCTGGGAACCAGGAATTCCATGTGGGTCTCCCAAATGGGTGGTAGGGGCCCAACGCTTTTGCCATCTTTCACTGCTTTCCCAGGCACAACAGGATCAGAAGCAGAACAGCTGGCACTCCGATGTGGCATGCCAGTGCAACAGGCAGCAGCCTAACTCATTGTGCCACAATGCTGGCCCCTGAACAAACTTTATAACTATTTCATCAAGTATACAAAGAGGAGGGATTGGCCAGTTATATATGGTGTTTGCTTTCACACGTTAGGGTTTCTGTGTGACTCCTGCTTTAGAAAGATTGTTTTAGAGTTGGCAGCACAATAGTGTATTGACTGAAATCAAATTCAGGATTGTGGAGAGAATGAGATGATGGCTTGCTTAGCTAAATGGAAGTGGGGAAACTGGTTCTGAAGGTAGGGACTGGCAAGATTTTTCTGACTAATGTGACCCCTCTCCCACCTTTTGTTTCTGCACTTCTCAGGCCAATTTCTCCTTCGCTCCTCTTGTGTTAGACATGCTCAATTTCCTCATGGATGCCATTCAGACCAACTTTCAGCAAGCGTCAGCTGTGGGTAGCAGCAGCCGGGCTCAGCAGGCCCTCAGTGAGCTGCATACAGTGGACAAGGTGGTTGAGATGACGGATCAACTGATGGTGAGTGTGTCAGGGCCACACAGTTCGGTGGTTATGGAAACCAAGTGCTTGGAACATAGAGATGTGCAAAGTACTCTGAGGAATATGCTTAGAACAGTTCATCCCTGGCCCTTCAGAACATAGAATTTATGTCTTGTGGTTTTCCCAGAATTTCTTATGAACAATGTGAAAGCATATGAGGTGTTTCTTCAAAAGGAGGGAACCCAAGGTCATTTGAACCAACCCAGGATAACTTCAGTTTTTCACGTGACATGGCTTGTAAGTCCATGGCATTATCCATTTTTAAAACCTGCTGCTCTAGCACTGAATTTCAGTCTTTTGCTGTGGCCTTCCTGGTCTCTTTAAGAGCAGTTGTGTGAAGTAATGAAAAATAAAGTGATGGCAATTACTAAAGGAAAGTGAACAGATGTTGTGGATGAAGTAAACAGAATCAGTCTCACAAGCTGGTGCTTTCAAGGAATAACACTCGACTTGGGAGTACACACACATTCACAGCTGTATTCTGTGTTTTATTAGAAATCAATCACAGGTGTTTAAGATTTATTTGTTTGCAAGAGTTTCAGAGAGAGAGGAGAGAGAGAGAGAGATCTTTCATCCACTGGTTCACTCCCCAAATGGCTGCAGTGACCAGACCTGGCCTGGCCAAAGCCAAGAGCCAGGAGCTTCTTATGGGTCTCCCACGTGTGTGCAGAGTCCTGAGCACTTGGGCCATCCTCTGCTGTTTTCCAAGGTGCTTTAGCAGGGAGGTGGATGGGAAGCAAAGCAGCCGGGACACAAACTGGTGCCCGTATGGGACGTTAACACTGCAGATGGTGATTTAACTTGCTGTAACACATTGCTGACCCCATCCGTCACAGTGTTTTAGCACTGGATTTTCAGTTGTTTAAGATGAAGATAAAAAATCCTGGAGTAGGGTTGGTAACCTCTAATATTGCTGACTTCAATTTGCCAGTTTAAAGTAATGAAAAAAATTCCATCTGTTATCAACCATCATTTTATAAAAGAAAGGACATTTTTGTTTTTTGACAGGCAGAGTTAGAGAGAGAGAGAAAGGTCTCCCTTTTTTCCGTTGGTTCACCCCCCAAAATGGCTGCTGCGGCCGGCGTGCTGCGCCGATCCGAAGCCAGGAGCCAGGTGCTTCCCCCTGGTCTCCCATGCGGGTGCAGGGCCCAAGTACTTAGGCCATCCTCCACTGCCTTCCCGGGCCACAGCAGAGAGCTGGACTGGAAGAAGAACAACCGGGACTAGAACCCAGAGTGCTGGCGCCACAGGCAGAGGATTAGCCAAGTGAGCCGCAGCATTGGCCAAAAGAAAGGACATTTTAACATTTATAAGGCCAGTATTTTAATTGTGAAAGATTGTTTTGAAAGGCAAAATGATAGAGGGAGAGAGAGAGAGGGAGAGGGAGCTTTCTTTCTTTCTTTTTTTTTTTTTTTTAAAGATTTATTTAATTATTTGAAAGATTTACACAGAGAGAGGAGAGGCAGAGAGAGAGAGAAAGAGGTCTTCCATCCAATGGCTTACTCCCCAGCTGCCACGGCCAAAGCTGCGCCGATCCAAAGCTAGGAGCCAGGAGCTTCTTCCGGGTCTCCCATTTGGATGCAGGGGCCCAAAGACTTGGGCCATCTTCTACTGTTATCCCAGGCCCATAGCAGAGAGCTGGATTGGAAGTAGAGCAGTCAGGACTCGAACCGACGCCTATATGGTTTGCCGGCACTTCAGGCCAGGGCGTTAACCAGATGTGCCACAGTGCCAGCTTTCATTTGCTAAGTCATTCCCTAAATGTCTGCTACAACCAGGGGTAAACCCGGTCAAAGCCAGGAGCCAGGAACTACATCCTGGTCTCTCATGTAGGTGGCAGGGACTCAAGTACTTAGGCCATCATCATCTGTTTTCTCAGGTGCAGTAACAGGGATCTGTATCAGAAGTGAAGTAGACTGGACTCACACCTGCGCTCTGATAGGGGATTGCAGGCATCCAAGTGGCAGCTTAATCCACTGCACTACAATTCCCCCTCTCTCCCCTCAGCCACGTTATTGTTGGAATGATAATAACTTCAATAAATTTACCCAGCTATCCAGGGATTGGAACTTGAAATCTCTTCAATCACATGAATAGTGTAGGAATCCCTTCACTCCTACTTCTTATTTCTCTGCTTCCGTCTTTGCCAGGTTCCCACCTTAGGCTCTCAGGAAGGTGCCTTTGAGAATGTTCGGATGAATTATAGTGGAGATCAAGGCCAGACAATTCGGCAGCTGATCAGTGCCCATGTGCTCAGGCGGGTGGCTATGTGTGTCCTCTCTTCCCCTCACGGACGCCGCCAGCATTTGGCTGTCAGCCACGAAAAGGGCAAGGTGGGTCTTCACTTCGTCTCACTCATTTTAGGTTATGTTTGTCCTAAATACTAAGCAAAACAGATAGATGACCATGCTTAGCTTGGTTGTCTGAGGAAAAGTCCTTTGAGTCCAAAGAATATTTTTGGGATAGATCTCCCCGAGTTATCTGATGAGACCTACATCTGGTATGACTAGGTAGAGGCTGTTTGTAATTAGTAAAATCCCACTCAGCATATCCTTCATGCTCCTAGGAAAAGGTAGTGACAAGCCAGTACTTAGACCACTTGGCTCCAAGCTTGCCCATTTTGTGTACTGCGGTGGATACAGGCTGAAGGACAAAAGCCTGCCTAGGAAGATTTAGTGTTCCTTGCTTAACCCACCCTGCCCTCACAGCTTCTAAGGACACAGGGAGTTTGTGTGGCTTTTTAGAACTGGTAGAAGTTGGAGGAGTGCAAGGTGTTTCAGTTGTATTTTTTTTTATTTTATTTTATTTTTTTTGACAGGCAGAGTGGACAGTGAGAGAGAGAGACAGAGAGAAAGGTCTTCCTTTGCCGTTGGTTCACCCTCCAATGGCCGCCGCGGCCTGCGCGCTGTGGCCGGCGCACCGCGCTGATCCGATGGCAGGAGCCAGGAGCCAGGTGCTTTTCCTGGTCTCCCATGGGGTGCAGGGCCCAAGCACCTGGGCCATCCTCCACTGCACTCCCTGGCCACAGCAGAGAGCTGGCCTGGAAGAGGGGCAACCGGGACAGAATCCGGCGCCCCGACCGGGACTAGAACCCGGTGTGCCGGCGCCGCTAGGCGGAGGATTAGCCTAGTGAGCCGCGGCGCCGGCCTCAGTTCTATTTTTTTGTTGGATATTTTCTGGCCTTACCATCACCACTAATGTTATTTATTTATTTATTTATTTATTATTTATTTTTTGACAGGCAGAGTGGACAGTGAGAGAGAGAGACAGAGAGAAAGGTCTTCCTATGCCGTTGGTTCACCCGCCAATGGCCACCGCGGCTGGCACGCTGCGGCCGGTACACCGCGCTGATCCGATAGCAGGAGCCAGGTACTTATCCTGGTCTCCCATGGGGTGCAGGGCCCAAGGACGTGGGCCATCCTCCACTGCACTCCCTGGCCACAGCAGAGAGCTGGCCTGGAAGAGGGGCAACCTGGACAGAATCCGGCGCCCCGACCGGGACTAGAACCCGGTGTGCTGGCGCCACTAGGCAGAGGATTAGCCTAGTGAGCCGCGGCGCCGGCTACTAATGTTTTAAACTACTGTAAGCGAAAATAGGGATAGTCCATGGAACAGCTCTAAAATTATTTTAAAAACATTCAGAAAAAGCTAGAAAAGGAGTTATACATAAGAACTGTCAGTCGCTTTTGTAGAACGGTTCTTTGAAGAGAAGTGATTTCTTTGCTCCTCCCTTTTGCCCTCATTGGAAGTCGGGGGAGTAAGGGGGAGACATTTCTTGTCTTTCAACCAGGAGAAATAGAGGCTAATAATCACCAAATAGACTTACCCACGAAAACCCTGTGAACTTAGTCTGTGCTCTCTGAGAGGGTGAGGGTGAAGAATAAATTGGTAGTTGCTTCTTTGCAGATCACTGTTCTGCAGCTCTCTGCACTCTTGAAGCAAGCCGATTCCAGCAAAAGGAAGTTGACTCTGACCCGCTTGGCTTCTGCCCCAGTCCCGTTTACTGTGCTGAGCCTCACTGGAAATCCCTGCAAGGAGGACTACCTGGCAGTTTGTGGGCTAAAGGTAAAAATCCTGATTCAGGTTGGATTACCTTGAGCCTTGGAGCCTAGTCTCCTCTCCCCTGTTCTCAACCCTGCTGCTTCTTACTCATTGTTTATATTGTTAAAAGCTATTGGAATGCAAAGGATATCTTTCTATGCATTTCTTCTGGGTTATTCAGATTGCTCCTGTGTTAGAAACACCCTTTGCTTGCTCTTGAAACCTAGATATGTAAGCTGTCATATTCCTTACATGAAGGCAGGGACTATTAGGGGAGTGAAGGGAGTGCTAGCACCCTGTGTCCTTTAGCCTGCTTTCCAGATCCTCTTTTAACCATTGTGTTCCTTTCGTCTTGTCCAGGACTGCCACGTGCTCACCTTTAGTAGCTCAGGCTCTGTGTCGGATCACTTGGTGTTGCATCCCCAGTTGGCAACAGGGAACTTCATCATCAAAGCTGTGTGGTTGCCTGGTTCACAGACTGAGTTGGCAATTGTCACTGCAGACTTTGTCAAGGTACACTTATAATTCTCTGATGATAGGGTCCTAGAGTTGTTCTGCTTTTAAATCCAGAATGTTTAGTCTCCATTTTATATGCTAGCTTAAACAGAAACTAGTCAGCACACATTGTTGCCTTCTGTTACACTGCTGGACAGGGGCTTTCTGTGTGTAGGCAATGCGGAACTGACCTGTTAACACCTTCCACATACCCATACTACTACTGTACTTGTTGTCAAATTTTTATATGCATCTCTATCATTCCTTGAGGGACAATCAAGGGTACCTCATTCATCTTTGGATGCTCAGAGCCTAACACCTATAGGTGTTTGTTGAATGTAGAATGAGTGCTCATCACTCAACAGTTGTAGCTGTGTAG
Organism: Oryctolagus cuniculus; assembly: GCF_964237555.1. NCBI lineage: Eukaryota > Metazoa > Chordata > Mammalia > Lagomorpha > Leporidae > Oryctolagus > Oryctolagus cuniculus. The sequence continues at coordinate 151,450,343 of NC_091438.1, forward strand.
ATTCACTGGGATATTTGGGGATGGGACTGAAAAAGAGCTCCTTTATTTAGTCTTTCTCCCGTTCTGCAGATTTATGACCTGTCTGTTGACGCCTTGAGTCCAACCTTCTACTTTCTTCTGCCGAGCTCAAAGATAAGAGACGTCACTTTTCTCTTCAATGAGGAGGGGAAGAACATCATCGTCATAATGTCTTCAGCTGGCTACATCTACACACAGCTAATGGAAGAGGCCAGCAGCGCCCAGCAGGGGCCCTTCTATGTCACTAATGTGCTGGAAATCAACCATGAAGACTTGAAGGTGGAGCACGTGTTGCCATTGCCTTCTGCTCTAGATTTAATCCATTTACCAACTCCTCTTTGTTCTCTTTGTTCCCTTCTAACTTTTAACCTAAAAGCAGAAATTCTTGTCCTTTAGGAATAAACTGATACAACCTGAAGTTCCTTTACCATCAGGGTGTTTGGGAAACTTAATCATGACTTAAAACTAGTAACCAGCATCAACTGGAAGCTGGTAGCCAAGGCAAAATGAGATGTTAATGTAAATTTATGTCTTTGTCCCTGCAGGACAGTAACAGCCAGGTGGCAGGTGGTGGTGTGTCCGTGTACTACTCCCATGTGTTGCAGATGCTGTTCTTCAGCTATTGTCAAGGCAAATCATTCGCAGCCACCATCAGCAGGATGACTCTGGAGGTGTTACAGCTCTTCCCCATCAACATCAAAAGGTGAAATGAGCATTGGATGTGCTGACATTCAGTAGGGGGTCTCTGTTTCCCTCCCAAGTACTATTCTGAGTCTGGTGAAACTGCATTTTTCTCCAGCAGTCTCATCTCTTTAAAATCAAGCAATGTCCACGGTTGACAGGTTGGGCTGTCCACGTGGTTTGTCATCCACTGTGGAGACCTCAAGCTGTAAGAGGTAGTTTGGGCCACTGCTAACTCTAAATGAAAATGTATAGTCAAAGCAGTATGTGTGTATGTGTGTGTGTATGTATATATTTTTTAAGACTTTTTTACTTGAAAGAATGGCACACAGAGAGACTGTCTTCCATTTGCTGGTTCATTGTCCAAGTGGTCACAACAGCCAGCTCTGGGCTAGGTCAAAGCCCATAGCCACAGGGCCAGCGCTGTGGCATAGTGGGTAAGGCCGCCGCCTGCAGTGTTGGCATCCCATATGGGTACTAGTTTGAGACCTGGCTGTTCCTCTTTTGATCCAGCTCTCTGCTGTGGTCTGGGAAAGTAGTAGAAGATGGCCCAAGTGCTTGGGCCCCTGCACCCATGTGGAGACCCGGAGGAAGCTCCTGACTTTGGATTGGCGCAGCTCTGGCCATTGCAGCCAATTAGGGGAGATTAGGGGAGTAAACTAGTGGATGGAAATAAATCTTTGTTCGGGGGGTTGGGGGGAGGCCCATAGACAAGGACACCATCTTGGTCTTCCATATGGGTGGCAGGTGCCCAAGTACCTGGGCCATCTTTTGCTAGCTTCTCAGGAAGCTGGATCAGAGGCAGAGTGGCTGGGGACTCAAACTGGTACTCCAATATGGGATGCCAGTGGCTCAGGTGGCAGTTTAACCCTCTGTGCCACAACATGTACCACAGTGAATGGAACTTAAATGTGCTCAGCAAGATTTGAAGAGGGACAAGTTTCTGATAGGCACTCATCTTGCCATAATGTCCTTAAAAAAAAAAAAAGATTTATTTATCTATTTATTTATTTATTTATTTGAAAGTCAGATTTAAACAGAGAAAGAGAGGCAGAGAGAGGTCTTCCATCCACTGGTTCACTCCCCGAATGACTGCAACAGCCAGAGCTGAGCTGATTGGGAGCCAGGAGCCAGAAGCTTCTTCTGGGTCTCCCATATAGGTGCAGTGACCCAAGGACTTGGGTCATCTTCTACTATTTTCCCAGGCCATAGTAGAGAGCTGGATTAGAAGTGGAGCAGCTGGGAGCAGTGGAGCAGCTGGCACTGCAGGCGGTGGTTTTACCTGCTGTGCCACAGCACTAGCCCCACCATAATGTCCTTTCAATTTACTTCCTGGGGGAAACTTAACTCTGTCAGTAAACTGAGCATGAGCGTTGTTGCGGGGGTGGTGTTGGAGTTAGAGGCTTCTATCAGGTTTCTTGGTAACAGAGGGCTATGTGAGGTAGTGAAAATTTTATTTAAGGAGGAAGGAGAGATTTAGGGTTTTTTCATATCTTTCTTAGCTGCCATTGGGTAGCCATTATAGCATTTTTTCTCTGGCCTCTCTTTTGGGACTTACCTGGTTTGAGATGAAATGAAGTGAAATGGACACCAGTTTGCCTAAAACTTAATGAGTCTGGAGATCCTTACAGGACAGTGGGTCACATTCCTTAAGCAGTCATGGCCCTATGCACGTGACAGCCTGTAGGTGCATAGGGCTACCTCTTCTCAGACTGTAGGGCCCAGCATTGGAGATGTTAAACAAGGACTCCTCCCAGGGGCACATGCTGGGGGTATGAGACTGGGTAAGCCTCAGAGTAACACTGACTCATGCGGAGTCTGGCCACAGATACCACTCTAGAGGCAGGCGTGTGGCTAGTTAGAGGACAGCTTCCAGGTCAAGAAAAGAACTCTTTAAGTGGTGATTAACATTCTAACTGTGGCCACTTTTGTTGTCTGCAGTTCCAATGGTGGCAGTAAGACTTCTCCTGCACTTTGCCAGTGGTCTGAGGTGATGAACCACCCTGGCTTGGTGTGCTGTGTCCAGCAAACCACAGGTGTGCCGCTGGTGATCATGGTGAGGCCAGACACCCTTCTCATCCAGGAGATCAAGACTCTTCCTGCTAAAGCAAAGGTCAGTGCCAAGTTCTCCCATCACTTCATTTTGATAGATACCGTTATGTTGATTTTTTTCCCTGTACTTGCTGTTTTTTTTTAAAGATTCATTTATTTATTTTATTTGAAAGGCAGAGCAACAGAAAGAGAGAGACAGGTTCACACCCCCAAATGGCCAGAACATCCAGGGCTAGTTTAGGCTGAAGCCAGAAACCAGGAATTCAATCCAGGTCTCTCCTTGGATAGCAGGGAACCAAGTACTTGGTCCATCATCTGCTACCTCCTAGGCATATTAACAAAGAGCTGGATTGGAAATGAAGCAGCTGGGCCTCAAACTGGGACTTAGATATGGGAAGCCAGTATCACCAGCTGCAACTTAACCCACTGCACAATGCTGGCTCTCTTCTCTTATCTGTTCCTATGGGGGCCTACATTATCCATTTTCTTTCAGACACCTTTCAGTGCCACCCTACCTAACTGAACTGGTTGTCTCTCTTCCTCTCTTTGTGGGCTCTGATCTGTACACATGGGAACTAACACATGCCTTTGTTGCTTCTTCCTAGATCCAAGACATGGTTGCTATTAGGCACACAGCCTGCAATGAGCAGCAGCGGACAACCATGATCTTGCTGTGTGAAGATGGCAGCCTGCGTATTTATATGGCCAATGTGGAAAACACCTCCTATTGGCTCCAACCATCCCTGCAGCCCAGTAGTGTCATTAGTATAATGAAGCCTGTTCGAAAACGCAAAACAGCCACGATCAGTAAGGCCTCTTCTCGGAAGATGGCTGTGTGTGTGTGGGGGGTGAGAATGAGTCTTCTACACAGTGACTCAGAACTTAGAATCTACCCATGAGTGTCTGGGAAGAGATGGTGACTGTCCCATTTGCACATTTGTAAAGTTACGGATATGTGCTAGCTGATTTGGTTCCAAATGACAAACACCCATTGGCTGTTTGGTGTAGGTCAGCAGCTCTTTGGTGTCCAGAAAGAGTGGTATCTTGCTCCTTGTTTGAGAAATTTTTCTCTCTGAGTTTAGAGGAAATGGCTTGCCTTCAGGATGGAACTGATTGAATAGTAGATCCCACTGACAATTGAAGAACCCATCTCTGAGCGAGTAATCTTGCTCCTGACTGAGAGGACTCCTCAGGGAAGTGAAAGCTTAAATTTAGTAGTGAGTGAATCTGGCTCAGCAAAGACCTTGCAAGTTCATCATATTATCTTAAATTTGTTCTGTAGGGTCTATATTTTCTATAATGGCAGAGCTTATCCTGTAAAGAGATGGCCTCCATTTTTAATTTTAAATAAAGCAACTGCCAGAGAGACTGTAGGGCACACAATACCAGGTTGTTTCTTGTTACTGAGCTCTGTTGTGCTTAGGGAGAATAACAGCCGGAGAGCTGGCCTCATGCAGGCTTCCTGCTGATGCTCACATTATGATCCAGAATATGCTTAGAAAGGCCAGAGTGTGTGAGTTGGGCTCAGCCTTGGGGAAGTGGACTGGGAGCAGAGGTGGTCGAAACTGCATATACCCATGTTCTTTGCTAATCTGATCTCCACAGCAACCCGCACATCCAGCCAGGTGACTTTCCCTATTGACTTCTTTGAACACAACCAGCAGTTGACAGATGTGGAGTTTGGTGGCAATGACCTCCTGCAGGTCTACAATGCACAACAGATAAAGCACCGGCTGAATTCCACTGGCATGTATGTGGCCAACACCAAGGTGAGGACTATGCTGGGCTGGACTCATTCCCTGGTGCAAGAACACATCTTCTACAATGCATGTGTGAATCACACATTCAGTCACCAACCCTCAATTCTAGTTACATGGTTCCTTAACAAATGAAGGACTCCTATCCCATAAGGTTAGGTTTCCATCATTACCAGCACGATTACTGTGCAGAGGACAACAGGGCATTGTTAATGTGGGGAGAAGGAAACCTGATATGGAAGAGAATCTACTCCCTGCCTCTGTGTTCCAGTCCTTGGAAGCAAGAAAGTCATTTCTAGGGAGTTAAGAAGGATAAAAGTCTTAACCTGGGAACACATTGAGACATATCAGAGGCAGGCATCAAGGCGTGAATTTAAGAATTCCTGTTAATTTTTCTGGTATGTGCCTTTTCTCTCTAGCCTGGTGGCTTCACCATTGAGATTAGTAACAACAACAGCACCATGGTGATGACAGGCATGCGGATCCAGATTGGGACCCAGGCAATTGAGCGAGCCCCATCTTATATTGAAATCTTCGGCAGAACCATGCAGCTCAACCTGAGTCGATCACGCTGGTTTGACTTCCCGTTCACCAGAGAAGAAGCCCTGCAAGCTGACAAGAAGCTGAACCTCTTCAGTGAGTCACCAACCCCTGGTGCACACTCCATCCTTCTCATTGTGACTGCTGAATTAGGGTCACTGATCTGTGGTCTCCAGTATTCTGGGATCTCTCTGCTCTACTGATTTGTCTGTGGTCTCTGCCATCAGGAAACTTTTGAGCTTCATTTGAAAAATAAAAAAGGCAAAGGAACAGGAAAGAGAGTGGGAAGAGTAACAGGGTAAAGTTCCGTTAAGTGTTCACGTCTGGGTGTTGGGTCAGCCTCACTGATGGGGCTGCTTCCATCCTTAGGCAGAGAAGATGCCAGATTGGCTGTGACATCACAAGGCTTTCTTAAAGCACAGATGAAAATCTCAGGCTACACTTTGCTAAGAGGTGTTTAGCAGTGCTTTGCTGTGCCCTTGGATACTTGAAATCCCGAGTACAAATCCAGGAGCCTTTCTTGAGACTGGCTGCTTTTCTTTCATATACTGGCCACTTGTCTGATGCTCTTTCTCCTAGAATTGCCATTGTTGTGAATGATGATGATCTGTTCTTTGAACAGAGGAAGTGCTCAGCAGTTGACCCCATGGTGTGAGGGGGGGCAGATGCAATATCCTAAGAGCACAAAGGGCTCCTTACAGTGATGTTTTGGGTCTTTTCCAAGTGGAGCTTTGTAGGCTCAATTCGTGAACTGGTTTACATGCACTCGGCATCTGTACACAATTAAAGAGCTGCTGATGTCTCTGGAGATGAAATCCCTCTGTCTCTGTAAAATTGATGTGATCTGCTCCTTTGCCTAGAATGATCTGGTCTGGTCTTTGGAGGTGTGGTATTAGCCCTTTAGACAATGGGCTTCCTAAAGGCTTCTCTTACTTATTGCAGTCGGGGCCTCGGTGGATCCAGCAGGTGTCACCATGATAGATGCTGTAAAAATTTATGGCAAGACTAAGGAGCAGTTTGGTTGGCCTGATGAGCCCCCTGAAGAATTCCCTTCTGCCTCTGTCAGCAACATCTGCCCTTCAAACCTGAACCAGAGTAATGGCACTGGAGACAGCGACTCAGCTGCCCCTACTACGACCAGTGGAACTGTCCTGGAGAGGTACCAGTGCTGGTGGGGGCTGGCTTCAGTTTTCATTTTCCACTCTCACTCCAGACCTTCCCGTGGCTTGAAACAGTCCACTTCTAATAACCATCCCAAGTTAGCCTATGACTTCTAAAATTTCATGTAACTCCCTGACATTCACTGTCTCCTTAGTGTGCAGATAAAACCTGAAAAATGTGCTCAGAGCCATCTGATGCCAGAGTCTGCCTGAGCAGAAGTTCTGACCCTTGTCTTAATGCTCAGGCACCCTTTGCAGTAGGCAGAGGCTGCAGACCAGAAGGTGCGTAAGCTGCTCTACGATACTGGGATCCAGCCTTGCTGAGGTCATAGGGAAACAGCCTCCCTTCCATCCTGATGGCATCATCTTCTCATCTTCTCCACAATAGCCACCTCCATGGCAGTAACCTTGCCAGCAGGAGAGGCTGCTGCTGCATCTCAGAGCAGAGTTCCAGGTCACCTTCAGGCTCCCTCCAGTGGCACTCTTAAGCATTGTGCTTGGCTTCTTTGTCTTAGGGAGCTGCTGGTTTGCCATGGTAGGCAAAATAATTCATGATGTAAGACTGAGTTTCTTACATTGTAAGTCATAAGAATAGCTTTGCTTGGAGTCACTGCTTCCCACCAGCAGCCTCCTCCACCCTGTCTTTCTCTTTCTTTTCCCCCACCCTGTTCATATATGGTTTGCTGAGGATGTGTTTCCAGGTTTCTCTGAGCTTCACATTTTTTTCCTTTTTTTTTCTTTGCTTCTCCCCCAAGTTCTGAAACTGAGTCCCTAACCAAGCTGGACCGGTTAGTATGCCCTCTTTCTTTTCTCTGCACGAGTGAGTGTGTGTCAGAGAGCAGTGTGCCCAATGATGTGGCTTTGCATTGATTCTGCTTCTGTTAAGAGTCCTCCTGCTTCTTTCTGTCCTGGTCATTGCATGGCTGCAAAGCTCTCCATGTGTAACAGTGGAGCATACGGAGGACTGTGAGTGCACACTTGGTGTTGGCCGTGTCAGACTCTCTCAGCTCTCTGTTCCTTACCCCAGTCCTATCTGCTTCTTCTCGGTAGTGGATGAGAAGTTGGGTGGGGGCAGAGGGGCAAACAAAGAAGTCTTGCCATCGGATGAGCCACTAGAGTGCTCGTTCTGTCCCTGTTTGTTTTCTACCTCAGTTACCTCTTCCCTTGTTCTTTATTCCCTTTCTGTAACCTTGAACCCTTTCCTCTCCAGCTTTCTCCGTACTTTCTCTGTCCAGAGCTTCAGCTGTTAGGATGTTGATCTTTTTAGTATCCCACATTACATTCAAAGGAATAAGCCCTGGGGAGCATGTTCCTTGGTACCTCTGAATAGATGGGTTTCCTGCTCCTTCTCTAAGGGGGGAGTTGTTCAGTTTTCTAAGGATGCTTTGTATTGCCCCTCAAATGCTGGTAGTTGGTACGCACCTAAACATACAGTTTGTTCTCCCTACTTGGAGACTCATGGGAAATGCCTTTGTGCATTTTCTTGGAGGTTTAAGTAAAATAAAACCTTAACCATGCCGGTATAAGAAGACAGCTTTAACCTTTCCCTTTGTGGATCCCTTTGCCCACTGATCTCTGGGCACCTGAGCTTTGGGTCCCATTGCATCAAGACTGTTAAACCCATCTCAGTGATCCCTGCCACAGGCAGCAGAAGGAAGCACATTTATCCTCTTTGAGGAAGAAAAGCCCTGTCTTTGAGTTATGGATTATGAACATGGCCTCAGGTTGATCTTCGAGCTCCTGGCCTGTAACACAGGAAACGATATGCATGGTGCCTATGGCAGGTCTTATTGTGCTTTGATTTTGTATTTGGCATTCATTAGCTGTCCCCAAGGTCCTCACGGCTATAGTTTGCCTAGGCTAACGCACAAGGCGGAGAAAACGGTGGTTGTACTCAAGCCAGGTTTTCTGTCTCCCCAGGCTGGTTGTGAGTTCTTTAGAAGCCCTGGAAAGCTGCTTTGCTGTTGGTCCAATCATCGAGAAGGCAAGTTACTTCTTCAAAGCACATGGGAGCTTTCTGAAGAACTGGGAAGTCAGTGGAGTTGTTTGAGACCCCAAGCCCTTGCAGCTATAAAAAAAAAAAATAGCATTTATAGCATAATCTTGATTTGCAAAGAAGCTCCAGAGCAGGCTTTAGCTTAAGGCCTTGCGTCCTACTTTTGGTGGCCTGTGGTGACAGCAGGTGGAAGAATAGGATGAGTCTTGGTACAAGAGTGCTTTCTTGGGAGTCATGAGCTTGGGGTCTGCTGCTTCTCCTGTTTGGAAGGATTCTAATTTCTGAAATCTTTTCCTTGCAGTCCGTGGAGTATAACAAACTCCTGGGGCCCCTTGAAGGATGGAAAGGGGAGGGTGGAGTGTAGACAGTTTATTCTGCATTGGGTTGATAGGATTAGTGATAACCCTGCCATCTTTTGCATCAGGAGAGAAACAAGAATGCGGCTCAGGAGCTGGCAACTTTGCTTCTGTCCCTGCCAGCACCTGCCAGTGTCCAGCAGCAGTCCAAGAGCCTCCTGGCCAGCCTGCACACCAGCCGCTCGGCCTATCACAGCCACAAGGTAATCGTTCCCTCTCGGGATGCCTTTTGTAAGAATGGAATTGTCGGTCCTGCAGGGAAACAAGGCAGTTGGTTCTTTGTGTGTAAAGCAAAGACATAGTGAAATGGAGGAAGGATTGATAGCGTTGAGATCAGACCCACAGAGCCTCAGGTGTGCCCTGAGAACTTAATGAATGCCACCCAAAACTGAAGACGAGTCAGCTCATGGGTCTCTGGTAAATCGGGGCTGATCAGCAAGGCTTAAGAAACAGAAGAAGGGGTAATGAGCATGGAGAGCCTCCCTCTGGAAAAGAGTGAGGGGAGGTGGATTGCTGAGATGTTTCCACTGCCCTCACTGTGGGATGATGTGACAGGTGTGCTTGTTGGTGAAAGTTGTTGAGTTGTTGGAGAGCCTCTTGGAGAAAATCTGGGCAGAGAGAGTCTCTCCTAAGAGAGTAGGGAGCTGCCAAAGGAAGAAAGTTGGGCGAGTTTCTGTGGATGGAGAAGAGGACAGACAGTTCAGACCCACAAGGAAGAAAGGCCCTGGGAGAAGCAACCAGCCCAGAAGCCCTGGTTAGCCTTTGTGTCTCCAACCAGATAATGGAGAAATGTGCGTTTAACTGCTGAGCCTCTCATAGAAATGCAGTTTTGGAAACACAAACAATTCTACTGCTGTAGGAAAGAAGTCTGAGGTGCTGCAGTTCTGAAGAATTGCACGGGTTCCAATTTTCCTATCATTCTTTCATAATGACCTCATGGCTTTTGGGTTTTTGATGACTTTAATGGTTTAGATATGATGAAGTTTAACATTGTTGAGCAACTATGAAGCTTAGTCTAAGTGGTAGTGATAATTAGCCTGTTCTCTTGACAGCATGTCCCTGCCAGCTTTCCTCAGCTCTTAGCGTGAGTGCCCAGTGGTGCCCAGCCCTTGCTTGTGTTTGATCCTCAGTGACCCTGTCGTTCCCTAGGATCAGGCCTTGCTGAGCAAAGCCGTGCAGTGTCTCAACACATCCACCAAAGAAGGCAAAGATTTGGACCCCGAGGTGTTCCAGAGGCTGGTGATCACAGCTCGTTCCATTGCCATCATGCGCCCTAACAACCTTGTCCATTTTACGGAGTCAAAGCTGCCTCAGATGGAAACAGGTGAACTTGGCCTATGTGGCCGTGGTCCTGAAATCAGTTTAGTCTGCTTTCTTTCTCATAGTCTCGCTGTGCTCACTGGCCTTGACTGACTTCGTGCTCTCAGATGGGGATTTTACTCCCAGTCTTTAAACCTGGCTGGGCTTTTGACATTGGGGTGGTTCCATGTTAATAAATTCCTCTTCCAGTGCTACCTCTCTGATGATCCTCAAGTTTATTTAGTGTTGTTGACATCAGAAGTTACAGCTACTTAGGATCTTCGGGGTGAAGCTAAGATTGGTTGGCCCCTGCTTGCTTTAAAGTCATAGAGTCGTATCTTACGCTTTAATGCTGTTCTTTTGCCATTATTTTACATGTACACAGTGGCCTTTCTTAGTGTTCCATTTTGTTGCCTTGTCTCTTCTCATGTTGACTGGAGCCCAAACCTGTTCTTCCATTGTCAGATACTTTACTGATGCCTTTACGACTCTGTTACTTGCTTCTGTATGTGGTCATTGTCCCATTCTTCTAATATTACAATCCCGAAATGATTCTAGAGAAATCTCAGATGTTCCCTTAGGGTTTAAAAGTTGAACAGTTGGAACCGACATCTTTGAATCTGCCTGTAAAGATCCTGAATGCTTCCCCTTCTACTTCTTTCTAACATACGCTGTTTTCTGTGATATTCCTTTCCCAGACTGTTTTTTTCCTAGATGTGCCTGCTGGAGTCTAGGGATAGTTGGCATATTGACTGGGGCCCCACTTGAAACTCCCTCCCCAGGCAAGCTTCCTTGACCTGAGTTAACCTTAAAACAAATTAAATTTCATCTCCATCTTACCATTCTTAACAATTGTCTTTCTCCTGCTTAGAAGGAGCGGATGAGGGGAAAGAACCGCAGAAGCAGCTGGAAGGAGATTGCTGTAGTTTCATCACTCAGCTTGTGAACCACTTCTGGAAGCTGCATGCATCCAAACCCAAGAATGCCTTCTTGGCACCTGCCTGCCTTCCAGGTATCAGTGTTAAAAGGAAGGATACTTGGCTCTTGATACAAAGTAAAACTTGGTATGAGTAGTCTTTGAGCAGCTGAGACCTTTACCCCATGGCCCTCTTCGTCCAGAATTAATAATTGAGATACTAAAGTCTGTTAGATGTGTGCATCGTTCTCACTGCAAGGATTTAGCAGTGTCAGAGAGTAGGGTTGTCTTGTATTGCATCTGTTCACACGAAGGGTGTGTGTGTGTCTCCTTCGTGGTGTTTATAGTTTTGTTTTGTTTTGTTTTTTGACAGGCAGAGTTAGACAGTGAGACAGAGACAGAGACAGAGAGAAAGGTCTTCCTTTTTTCCGTTGGTTCACCACCCCCCCCCCCAAATGGCCGCCATGGCAGGTGCACTGCACCGATGTGAAGCCAGGAGCCAGGTGCTTCCTCCTGGTCTCCTATGCGGGTGCAGGGCCCAAGTACTTGGGCCATCCTCCACTGCCTTCCCGGGCCACAGCAGAGAGCTGGACTGGAAGAGGAGCAACTGGGACAGAATCCGGTGCCCCAACCAGGACTAGAACCCAGGGTGCTGCCGCCACGGTGCCAGTCTATAATTGTTTTAAAAAATTTTTTAAAACCATGATTCAAAGCCAGTTCAAAAATTAAAAGCTAAGTATTGGCCTTTCTGGTTTTGTTTCTTTTTAAAATTATATACTTTTTTAAAAAAAGATTTCTTTATTTGAAAGGTAGAGTTACAGAGAGGTAGACAGAAGAGAGGTGCTCCATCTGCTGGTTCACTGCCCAGATGGCCACACGGCTGGATCTGGGCCGATCTGAAGGCAGGAGCCAGGAGCTTCTTCAGGGTCTTCCTGAATAGAAGATGGCTTGGACCATCTTCTATTGCTTTTCCAGACCATAGCAGAGAGCTGGATCGGAAGTGGAGCAGCTGGGACTCGAACTAGCACCCATATGGGAGGCCGGCTTCATAGACAGCAGCTTTACCTGCTATGTACAGTGCTGTCCCCAGCATTGGCCTTTCAATGATTCTATTTTCAGGCTACTACTTCCTTTGATACCTAACTTCTCAATACCAAAAAGTTCAGGTGGAGGAATAAGGATCTGAATAGCAATATAAAAAGTAGAATGACCCATCCTTTTTGTTTGGAGGTTACTTGCATAGTAATAAAGGTAAGCTAAGTTCCTGTTTTGTCATCACCTGAGGTTGAGGGGTAGTTAGGAGACATTTAATATCTGCCTGCTTTGTCGCATTTCTCTCACTTTCTGTTGACACTTGTAGAGAATAGACAGCTACTTATTCTTTGACGCAGGATAATCTGGGAAGCCTTTTCCTTTTTTTTTTTTTTTAAGATTTATTTATTGGAGCCAGTGTCATGGAATAGTGGGTTAAGCTGGTGCCTATGAAGCCGGCATCCCATTTTGGCACTTGTTCTAGTCCCAGCTGCTTCACTTCCAATCCAGCTTCTAGCTCATGCACCTGGGAAAGCAGCAAAAGATGGCCCAACATGGGAGAACTATAAGTTCCTGGCTTGTGGCTTCAGCCTGGCCCAGCCTTGGTCATTGCAGCCATTTGGAGAGTGAACCAGTGGATGGAAGATTCATTCTCTCTCTCTTTCTCTCTCTCTCTCTCTCTCTCCCTCTCTCCCTTTCTCCCTCTCTCCCTCTCTCTCCCTCCCTCCCTCCCTCTCCCTCCCCCTCCCCCTCCCCCCCTTCACCCCCGCCTTTCAAATAAATAAATTAAAAATATTTATCTGAAGGAGTTACAGAGATAGAAGGAGAGAGACATAAAGACAGAAAGTGAGAGTGAGATCTTCCATCTGCTGGGTCACTCCCCAAATGGCCACAATGGCCAGTACTGGGCCAGACCGAAGCCAGGAGCCTAGAATTCCATCTGGGTCTCCCACATGGGTGACAGGGGCCCAAGCACTTGGACTATCTATTGCTGCTTTCCCAGGTGTGTTAACAAGGAGCTGGATTGGGAATCGCTCTAGTAGCTCAAGTAGCTAGAGGTTTTTCCATCAGGTTTTCAGATAATGTTTTTCTTCCTTTTAGGCCTAACTCACATAGAAGCTACTGTCAATGCACTGGTAGACATTATCCATGGCTACTGTACTTGTGAGCTGGACTGTATTAACACAGCATCCAAGATCTACATGCAGATGCTATTGTGTCCTGTACGTATTGTTACAGCTCCCCATATCTCCCACAGCCCAGGATTATCTGGATGACCTTTAAAGTCATTTACTAACCTAATGAAATAGACTTAAAGAAGATGATTGGAATTAAGAGTTTCAAATATCAGTAAAAGCTTTCAGATCTTACTCTATGAAAAAGGAAGACTTAGAAGGGGGATGTACTTGGTTTTTCTTGTCCAGTGCTAAATCCTGAGGGACTAATCTGGTTATTGCTACATAGTTAGTGATAAGTAAACTTAAATGAACATGGAGTGAGCACATCAAGGTTTCTATTTCCAGTGATGTTGTCACAGAAGGAAAGTGTTTGATAAACTTGTTATAGCATGGAGCTAGGGTGAGCAGTACTGAGTTGGTCGTCTGATGAGTCCATTCGTAGAAAGCCAGAGTGGCTTCAGAAGCACACGGTCTGCAAGCCTGTTACCAGCAGCTGAAGGACAAGAAGGTGCTCGGTGGGGCCTCAGGCCAGGGCAGGAAATGTGGATGAACTTAACCTGCTAAGCTGTCTACTTAGTAGGTGAGAGTAGATAGGTCTTCCACATGCAAGTAATGATTGACCAAGAAAAACAAGTGTTTTAGATATTGTTTCATGAATAATATAAAACCTAAGCTTGACAGTTCACTTTTAAACCTCAGGATCCTGCTGTGAGCTTCTCTTGTAAACAAGCTTTAATTCGAGTCCTAAGGCCCAGGAACAAACGGAGACATGTGACATTGCCCTCCTCCCCTCGAAGCAACACGCCAATGGGTAATGTGAGGTCTGGGTTTGGACATCAGGTGTGGGTGGGAGGGAAGGAAGCAGGCGCGGCATTACGGTATGTTCCTGTTCACCACAGTCTTGGAGATCTGTATTTATTCATTTTTACCCTTTCCATCTTCCATAAGAAATTTAAAATTATATATAAAAATATTATAACTAGGACAAAAAATAAAATCAAGGCTGTAGGAAAACAAAGGTTCTATAGTAAAATCAAATTAAATATGCGGACAGTGCTTGACAGGATCCTGCATGGTTAAGTGACTATCTTGTCTTTGGCTGGAAACTTTGCAGTAACCATAGTAAAAATAAAATAAGGATAATTAGAAAAATCACAAAGGCCAAAGAGAGAAGATTTTTCAGGAAAAGTATACTTTACCTGGAACAAAAGTTCTTCATTGAAGGTAATGTTTTGTTGCCTGAAGGGGAGATTCCTCAATGAAGTTACCTACAGTAAGTTTGGTGGCAGGTTCACAGACATCTCCCGCACTATAGACATGGACACAGTCAAGGGGGTAACATTTTAGTAAAAACAGCTTTACGAGATGCTGGCATTCTTTTATAAAATGCTGTCTTGCTTTTATTTAGAAGTAAATTTCAAATGAAAGTCATGTATCTAATTTAAAATATTCTTGTAGCATGGTATAAAGAGTAAAAGGAAGTGAATTAATTTACTAACAATTTACTGTATCAAAACTATTGTTCCAACATTGTAGTCAATGTAAGAATTTATTAGTGAAATAATTAGTTTTTTTTGGTGCTTTGAAAGCCAATGTGTATTTCATGCAATAAAATGCACATCTTCATTTGTAGTAGCCACATTTTTTTTTTATTTTTTATTTATTTATTTTTTATTTTTATTTATTTATTTATTTTTGACAGGCAGAGTGGACAGTGAGAGAGAGAGACAGAGAGAAAGGTCTTCCTTTGCTGTTGGTTCACCCTCCAATGGCCGCCGCGGCCAGCGCGCTGCGGCCGGCGCACCGCGCTGATCCGATGGCAGGAACCAGGAGCCAGGTGCTTTTCCTGATCTCCCATGGGGTGCAGGGCCCAAGCACCTGGGCCATCCTCCACTGCACTCCCGGGCCACAGCAGAGAGCTGGCCTGGAAGAGGGGCAACCGCGGCGCCGTCCTGTAGTAGCCACATTTTAAGTGCTCAGTTCCTACTTGTGCCTAGTGGCTACTCTGGGATGGTGCAGATCTAGAGGAATGTATATGATGCTGTCACATTCAGACGCTCTTCCTTCAATATCACTTATCTAAGTGGTTTTTTTTTTTTTTTAATTTAAGATTTTTTTTTTTAAAGAGACAGACATTCCATTCACTGATAAACTCCCCAGGTGCCTGAAATAGCTGGGACTGGGCCAGAAACTCAGTCTGGGTCTCCCACCTGGGAGTCAGGGAACTATGCTGACTCCCAGGGTCTGTGTTAGCAGGAAGCTAGAATCAGTAGCAGAGCTGGGATTCGGACTCAGGAACACGGATATGGAATGTATGCATCCCAAGTGGGCATCAGGCATCATAACCATTCTGCCAAACACATGCCCCTTATTTAAGCTTAGGAAGAGTTCAGTAGCAGTTTGTAGCTGTTTTATCTGAGAAGAAGCTAGAGCGCGGATAGTCTATGTTTTTGTTGAAGTAATGCTTTCATCACCCACTGAATGGCAGATGAGGTCTCCACCCTCTTCTGACAGTCAGGAGTCTCCCCTAGACTTTTTCCTGTGTAGCAGGCCTCCCCTGCCTTCCTGCAGAAGCAGACCCTAGTGAGACCTATCATGGTGTTCTTTTTTTCCCTTTGATGCTTTTACATTTCAATTCTGGTTCTTCTATGTAATAGTTATATAGTAGAATAACAATCTCATTGACATAGTTGTTTTGGAGAAAAACCTAGTGAAATAAACTCAAACTGACATGACACATAATGTGAACATATCAGTTCTTTTATTTTTCTGGCCTTATCCAAGGTCTCCTGTGGGTCCTGCGGGTCTCCGATATCTCTGCTTTGTGGAAATCCAGGATCCTAGGTCCCGCTAGGTCAAGAAGCAAAAGAACAAGGCCAGGCATAGCACCCCGGAGCTTTCCTCTAAAGCACAGATGCCAGCTGGTAGCTTGTCTTGGGTTTTTGTTGCCCATGGCTTATCACACCCTTAGGTGACTGGGATTTCTCTGACTCAGGAGACAAGGATGATGATGATGATGATGATGCAGATGAGAAAATGCAGTCATCAGGGATCCCGAATGGTGGTCACATCCGTCAGGAAAGCCAGGAGCAGAGTGAGGTGGACCATGGAGATTTCGAGATGGTGGTGAGTCTCTGGCAGCAGGAGAAGGGGGAGGAGCTGCATACTCTCTCTGTGCTCTTATTCAGTGGACTTCCTAAAGTTTCCATTTCCACTAATAAAACTTTCTGTCTGCAGTCTGAGTCGATGGTCCTGGAAACAGCTGAAAATGTCAACAATGGCAACCCGTCTCCCCTGGAGGCCCTACTGGCAGGTGCAGAGGGCTTCCCCCCCATGCTGGACATCCCGCCCGATGCCGATGATGAGACCATGGTGGAGCTTGCCATCGCCCTGAGCCTGCAGCAGGACCAGCAAGGTAGAAGGCAGCTCCAGGAGCGAAGCCGCCCCTGGCCTCGCACAGGAAGGAGCGCTGGGCAGTTACTGATATCTAGCTGACGTAGCTCGACCCCAGATTTGGGGAAAGGTTGATCTGGGTGAGAGCTGTTCAGAGATACAGGTGGAGAGTGAGAGGGATTGTGGTGGGCATTTCTGTCTGGAAGCCAGTCTCATAGTTTCTTCTTGTTGGGCCTTTTGGATTATTTCTCCCTGCATCTGTTGGGTTCCTCCAGCCTATGTCTCGCTGAAGGAAGCATTCCATGGAAGCATTCCTTTGTCATTGACCTTGGTGGGTGGACAGCAGTGGCTCTTGATTAACTTCCTCTAGGCCAAAGGGAGACTCCAGAGGGCAGCAGTTGGCCAAAGCTGTGCTGTGGATGGGGCTTGGAGGGGACGTTGTGTTCACTCTCCACTTGTTTCTCAGGCAGCAGCAGCAGTGCCCTGGGCCTGCAGAGCCTGGGACTGTCCGGCCAGGCACCCAGCTCTTCCTCTCTGGACGCAGGAACCCTCTCTGACACCACAGCATCAGGTAACTGTCCACAGCGAGGAGCACGGCTCAGGGCCCTAGGACCCTCTGGCCTTGTTTCCGGTGCTGTGAGAGTGTAATGGGCAGCTGCTTTGACAGGCCATTCTGGACTTCCTGCTTCTGCCTTGGCTTTAGAAATCTGGGTGTAGATGGCATAGTGATGCAGCTTGGCAGTGATGCTCATGGCTCCGCCTCCTTACACTTTGCATGCCCGTTGTGTCGTCCCCCTGCCCCCGCTTCAGCTAATTCCCCAAGGAAAGGCTGAGAGAGCAGCTGGTAGGCTGATGAGTTTTAGGGCTTAAGTTACTGTCAGAGTTCTAACATTTTAGACAATATTAAAAGGGAGACCAGGAATTGAGTTCATAGTTTTTATGTCTGCAAATAAAAGTAAAGTTGCAAGTAGCTAAGTTATGCTTCAAAGCTTTCAGTCAAAGTAGCTTAAACCATCAAGGATCCGTGAGCTTGAGAGTGAGTGTTTTAATTTTTCCCAATCTGATAGGAACAAAAAATATTTTCTGAATAGAGACTGGGACCAAATAGAGGATGAAAAATCCACTGGAAAATCAACCTTTGAGTGATTTAGGGTTGATTTATAATTTTTCATACCGATGCATCTCTGTGTTTTTCTTTCTTTTTGGAGGGAGGGGTCTGAGGGGAGTGTTACCCTAGATAGACAGGAAAGGGAGAAACTGGCTGTCCCTACCTGCTGCCGTGGCTTGTTGCTTTCCTCAGGTCTCTTCAGTTGCTGTCATTCAGCTGTGCAGTCACCGTTACTGTTCCTCCTGTGCTCTGTGGTGTCTCGGCTCTCCTCCCATGTGCAGCATTGTCCTCCTGTCTCAGCTCAGCCCTGGCCCTGTGCTCTGTGGTGTCTCGGCTCTCCTCCCATGTGTCTCCTGCAGCATTGTCCTCCTGTCTCAGCTCAGCCCTGGCCCTGTGCTCTGTGGTGTCTCGGCTCTCCTCCCATGTGTCTCCTGCAGCATTGTCCTCCTGTCTCAGCTCAGCCCTGGCCCTGGATGCTGTGGCTGTCTCTGGGGAGTTCCCTTGCTTCATTATTAGCATTTGGTGACGATGATTAGGAAGTGTGAATTTCCCAGTGAGCTCCCTTCTGGGCCACTTGATTAAAAATAAAAACCGAACAGGGTCGATTCAAGAGCTCAGGATAAGTGATTTCCTAACAGAAGCACAAATTAAATACAAAACAAATCTCATTTCAATTTAGACTTCTGTGCTTTGAATGGCAATGGCCAGTGTAAGGTCTCTCAGCAGGTGTCAGTAACACCTAGTCCGTGGTGACCATGAAGCGTTGAGCTAGAAACTCGTGTCCATGTCACAGGTTCTGCGCTGTAATGTAGCAGCGAGGAAATGCCCAGTGACCTGGGTTTTCACTCTGTCTGAGTACTGTTTGCAGTGCACCATGTGTAGTGTTTGTTCTGTTAGTGATTAACCGGCACAGCAAATCTTTCCCTTTCTCCTCTGGTGACAGGACGTGTAAACTTCACTTTGAGGTTTGGTGCTTTCACCCCAAGGAGGGGTTTTTCCCTGTAACAGCTCTTGTTACTCTCTCAGCTCCAGCCTCAGACGACGAGGGCAGCACAGCAGCAACGGATGGCTCTACCCTTCGGACCTCTCCTGCCGACCATGGTGGCAGTGTGGGCTCGGAGAGCGGCGGAAGTGCGGTGGACTCAGTGGCTGGCGAGCACAGTGGTAATGTGCCTGGGGGTCCTGATCTCCTTGGGCAGAGGGTGGGAACAGAGCAGGGATCCCTGCCTGGAGCCTTGACTTGCTGTTTTGCATAGCGATGTTGTAGAGATTCATTGAAATCTTGTGAAATTAATTTGAACTCAATCCTGGAATTTAAAAATGTTCAGTGATAGTAGCCCAGTGGGGTTCATGTTGAAATATTATATAAGTGGCTTTTATTTCTGTCAGCAGGAGAAAAGCAATGTGGCTGCATAGTACCCAATTGTAGTTAGCCTGAGACACTTACAGTGTGACCTTGAGACCCATTACCCTCTGGGATTTTTCCTCTCTACCTGTTAGGGGAGGATATTTTTAGGCAATCCTGTTAGTGATCTGATGTGATAACATAGCAAGCCAGCCTCCGAGCATACCAGTTGATGAGTTGGGACTCTAGAATGAGGGAGCATGACAAAGGCGCTGTGCTTTGACCTTATAAATCAGTCTGTGGTTAACAATTGGAAATGAAAACTTTTTATGGAGGAGATTGAGTAGCTGATAATTTCCTGTACAGTTTATATTTCCTCTGCAGTATGAGATAGAAATTGATCAGCTGTTGAGATTAAGCTGGTTTTTGTAGGTGGAGTTTATGGACAGTGGAGGCATCAGTGGCTGCTGTGCGAGTGGTTTAGCACAGCGCTACAGGGCCAAGGTCATGAATTCAGTGCTTATTTAACTGCACATGCAAGGAAAAGTGTCTAGATCTACCAGTTATCTTCTAACCATTGCTGATTTCGGAGTGCTCCATACTTTGGGAATTGATGTATGCCTTTTTTTTTTAACCATTTCTCTGTAGTGTCTGGCCGGAGCAGTGCTTATGGTGATGCCACGGCTGAGGGTCATCCAGCTGGACCAGGAAGTGTCAGCTCAAGCACTGGCGCCATCAGCACCACCACTGGGCACCAGGAGGGAGATGGCTCTGAGGGAGAAGGAGAAGGGGAAACTGAAGGAGACGTCCACACCAGCAATCGGTGAGGGCCCAGCCCTTCCAATGAGGAGGCTTGCCTGCCCAAGAAGGGCTCAGGAAGACAGGGCTGCTTGGCTGCAGGAGGTAGAATGGTGATAACAGTATCTTTCTTTTGAAATATAGCAGTAATAAACTCATGAAACAGTTAAAAATCGTAGGAAGTATTCTAGATCTGACTTGGTTCACTTAGAATATCAAACAGTTTCAGAGAGGTAGGCATTTAGCCTAGTGGTTAAGACCACCCATGTCCTACACGGGGGTGCCAGGGTTCAGTACCCAGCTCCACCTACTGACTTCAGCTTCCTGCTAATGCAGACTCTAAGAGACAGCAGGTTCTGGCTCAGTTCCTACCACCCACATGAGAAAATTGGATTGAGTTCCCTGTTCACGGCTTTGGCCTAGCCCAGCCTCAGCTGTTGTGAGCATTTGGGGAGAGAATCCTAATGGATGAGAATTGTCTCTGTCTCTGTCTCTCTGCCTTTCAAATACATTTCTAAAATTAAATTAATTACAGAGAGAAAGTAGTCTTTTTCTTAAGGCTCTCTTAGTAACTGTAATGCCATGAAACCATGTATTTTCCTTACTCAAATCTTTTTTGATTCATTGTCTAATATAATCTTTATAAATGACACTGTTCTAGACTCAACAGTGATAATACAGTAATAATGCCAAAAACAGCCCCTTGTTCAGCACTTTGCTAAGATAAAGGAGGGTAGGTGTTTGGCTGCCTGTGATGCTGCAGCCATATTAGAGTGCCTGGATTTGCATCCCCCTGCTCGCTCCTCCAGCTCCCCGCCAGTGCACCCCTGGGGGACAGCAGGTGATTGCTCAGTTGAGTCCCTGCTGCCTGTGTGGGAGACCTGGCTCCTGGCTTTGGCCTGGTCCAGCCCTGGCTGTTGTGGGCATTTGGGGAGTGAAACAAGTAGATGGGCTCTCTCCCACACTCTGCCTTTCAAACAAATTAATAAATTTTTTTAAAAGTAAAGGAGGGAGGCTGGCACTGTGGCACAGTGGGTTAAGCCACCATCTACAGCACCAGCAGGACAAATAGGCACTGGTTCTAGTTCAGAGAATGGTGCAAGTGCTTGGGCTCCTGCACCCACATGGGAGATCGGGAAAAAGCTCCTGGCTCTTGGCTTCAGACCAGCCCAGCTCTGACCATAGTGGCCATTTGGGGAGTGAACCAGTGGACAGAATATCTCTCTCTCTCTCTAACTCCACCTTTTAAATAAGTAAATAAAGCTTAAAAAAAAAAAAAAAAAAAGAATTCTTTCACTGTACCAATCCAGTGTCAACTCCCACCATTTTTCTTGAGAGACAGAATAGGTTTTATACATTACTTTCAAGTTCATAATGTTCTAACACTGATATTTCTAGACATAAAGATCTATTTGCTATTGCTTTTTTCTCCTTTACTATATTTCAAGATTTATTTATTTATTTGAAAGGGAGAGTTAGAGAGAGACAGCGATCTTCCATCCACTGGTTCACTCCCCAATGGCTGCAACAACCAGGGATGGGCCATACAGAAGACAGGAGCCAGGAGCTTCATTTAGGTCTCCCACGTGGATGCAGGGGCCTAAGTACTTGAGACATCTTCTGCTTCCCAGGCACAGTAGCAGGGAGCTGAATTAGAAGTGGAACAGCTAGGACTTGAACTGGCACCCATATGGGGTGTTGGCGTAGCAGGCAGCAGCTTTACCTACTACGCCACAATGTCTTCTTAAACAGATGATGACTAGAGAAAGAGAAGAGGAGGAAGAAAAGCCTAAGGATAACAGTATTTGTTGAATTTCTTGAGGCCAGCAGTTACCACATTAGTGCAAAAATTGTGACAGCATGTTAAAAGGAATGATTTCTTTGAGGAAAATTTAGGCATCACAACTTTACCTTTCTTTTTTTTTTTTCCATATGAACGGCAGAGTCACAGAGAGGGAGAGAGGTCTTCCATCTGCTAGTTCACTCCCTGAGTGGCCACAGCAGGCGGGTTGGGCTATGCTGAATCCAGGAACTTCACCCAGTACTTGGGACACCTTCTGCTGCCTTCTCAGGCACAGAAGCAGGAGCTGGACTGGAAGTGGAGCAGTCGGTGCTCATGTGGGATACTGGAATTGCGGGTGGAGCTTAACCAGTGTGCCACAGTAACAACACCTAGTCCATTACTTTTACCTTTAATGTCTTCTTCTTGACTTATGGTATTGGCTGAGATCTCCGTGCAATGTTTTTGCTTTTTAAGATTTATTTTATTTATTTGAAAGGCAATAGTTACAGAGAGAGGTAGAGCTGGAGAAAGAGAGAGGTCTTCCATCTGCTGGTTCACTGCCCAAATGACTGCAGCAGCCAGAGCTGAGCTGATCTGAAGCCAGGAGCCAGGAGCTTCTTCCAGGTCTCCCACGCGGGTGCAGGGGCCCAAGGACTTGGGCCATCTTCTACTTCTTTCCCAGGCCACAGCAGAGAGCTGGATCAGAAGTGGAATAATTGGGACTCGAACTGGCACCCATATATGATGCCGGCACAGCAGGCTGGGACTTTAACCTGCTGTGCCACAGCACCAGCCCCTCCATACAGTGTTCACAGTAGCAGTGATGGGTGAATACCCTTATCTCATTCACAGATAGGACAGAAAAGTTTTGATGTTTTACTGTTAAGTATGGTGTTAGCATGAGGGCTTTTTATGGATTATCTTATTCTGTTCTTCTTTACCTAGGTACTTTTATTTTGAATAGATTTTTGATACTTTCTCAAGTTAATTTTATTGTATTTGTTACATTGGTGTTATTTTTTCCCTTTATTCCATGTAGTGTCAGTTACATTAATTGAATTTTTATTTCTCTGTTGCTAAGCCAACCTTGTGGAGGTTTTGGTCAAGATATGTTAACCTTTATAGCACTTCATTTAATTTGCTGATAGATGGTTTAGGCTTATAATTTTCATTTGAAATATTTTCTTTTTTTTTTTTTGAAAGATTTATTTATTTGAAAGCGTTACAGAGAGAGGTAGAGGTAGAGGTGGGGAGAGAGAGAGAGAGAGAGAGAGAGAGAGAGAGGGAGGGAGGGAGGGAGGGAGGGAGGGAAGTCTTCCAATCCACTGGTTCACGCCCCGGATGGCCACAATGGCTGGAGCTGCACCTATCCAAAGCCAGGAGCCAGGAGCTTCTTCCAGGTCTCCCACGCGGGTGCAGGGGCCCAAGGATTTGGGCCATCTTCTACTGCTTTTCCAGGCCATAGCAGAGAGCTGGATCAGAAGAGGAGCAGCTGGGACTAGAACTGGCACCATATGGGATGCCAGCGCGTCAGGCCAGGGCTTTAAACCTGCTGTGCCACAGCGCTGGCCCCCTGAAATGTTTTCCTTAGAGATTGTTATTCATGTTATTCTAACCTCATAAAATAAGTCAGGACATGATCCTCCTTTCTCTTTTCTGTGGAAGAGTTTTAGTAAGGTTGGTATTATTCCATAGTTCTTAGAAAATTTATCAGATAGGGGCCTGCACTGTGGTGCAGCGAGTTAAAGCCCTGGCCTGAAGCACCAGCATCCCATATGAGTGCCAGTTCTAATCCCGGCTGCTCCTCTTCCAATCCAGCTCTCTGCTATGGCCTGGGAAATCAGTAGAAGATGGCCCAAGTACTTGAGCCCCTGCACTTGCGTGGGAGACCTGGAAGAAGATCTTGGCTCCTGGCTCCTGGCTGCTGTTGCGGCCATCTGGGGAGTGAACCAGTAGATGGAAGACCTCTCTCTGTCTTTACCTCTCTTTGTAACTCTGTCTTTCAAATAAAAAAGAAAGAAACAAAGAAAATTTATCAAGTAAATCATCTGGCTGTAGACTTCAATGGAAACTTTTAAATTATAGCTCCATTCTTTAAATGTTAGTTATTTCTGTTTCTTCATGTATGCATTTTTGCATGTTGGTTTCCATGAGAAATTTGTTTATTTTAGTTAAATTGTCAGTTTTATTGGCATGAAATTGTTGATTTTTTTTTAAGGATTTATTTATTTGAAAGACAAAATTACAGAGAGGCAGAGACAGAGAGAGAGAGAGAGAGGTCTTCTATCTGCTGGTTCACTCCCCACATGGCCACAACGGCTGGACCTGGATCATGGTCAAACCAGGAGCCAGGAGCTTCTTCAAGGTTTCCTACATGGGTGCAGGGGCCCAAGGACTTGGGCCATCTTCCGCTGCTTTTCCTGAAAATTAGCAGGGAGCTGGATTGGAAGTGCAGAAGCCAGGACTCAAACTGGCACCCATGTGGGATGCTCGTGCTGCAGGCTGGGGCTTTAATCCAGTGCACCACAGCCACAGCCCCGATTTTTTTTTTCCTTTTGTAAAAGCTTTCACTTTTTATTTGGAGTAAAAATAATGTCATATTTAATATTTCTTTCACAAATTAGAAAGAATCCACTGTATTTCAAAGCGTTAAGTATTTTTACTGATTATGCTCTGTTTTCCATAAAAACTACCACAGGTAACCAACTAACTGATGAAAGAGAATTTCTCTTTACACACTATTCCAGCTAATAGATGGAGAAAGAATTAAAGAAGTAGTATATCTCCTTTTTGTAGCCCCTGTTGGGAATAAAGGTATATAAGGATACTTCAAAAAGTTTGTGGATTGTGTTGGCATTTAGCCTAGTGGTTAACATGCCCATGTCCCATGTGAGAATGCTTGGGATCCCATCCCTGCCATGCTCTGGATTCCAGCTTCCTGCTAAGGAAGACCCTAGGAGGCAGCAAGCGATATCCCAAGTGGTTGTGTACCTGCCTCCTGTGTGGGAAACCTGGACTGTAAGACAGTTGCAGAAGTTATTCTGTTCTCAGAATTACTTGAGCTGATAGCAGTTTTACAAAACTGCAAGTAATTTTTCAGAAGTCTTTTTGCCTCTTAAAGAACCAAAATGATAATTAATTTAGTGAGGCCTTAGATTGAGCCAAGCTACAAAGTGTTTTCTAAGCTTCAGAAGAGCACAGTAGTTCTTAGAAGTTAGTGTGTGATTTCCACTTTCATAAACCAAATCCTAGCAATTTAGTAAACTTGGGCCAGCAAAAGTCACTAAGCTTTGTATCAGTAGTGTTTCTCTTAGTACCTGAGACTGGCTACAGATAGGTCAAGGTCGCCATCCACAGTGAACTGCATTATTTTACCCTGGTAGCAGAATAGTAGTCTAATAGAGTAACTACACTCAGGAGCAGGTGTCGGGGTGCAGTGGATCAAGCCTCTGCTTGGGATTCCCACATCCCACGTAAGAGTGCTGGTTTGAGTGTTGAATACTCTGCGAATGATGTAGCTGCTGATTGTGTCCTGTGAGACAGCAAGTGTTCATGCCATACATGTAGAAGATCCCGATGGAGTTCACGTTCCTGACTTTGGCCTGGCCCAGCCTTGGCTTTTTAAAAAAAATCTATTTTTTATTTTGATTGAAAGAGCTAGGCAGAGAGAAGGAGAGACAGGGAGAAAGGAGCTTCCCATCCTCTGATTCACTCTCCAAATGGCCGCAACGGCTGGAGCTGGGTCAGGCCAAAGCCAGGAGCCAGGAGCTTCTTCCGGGTCTCCCACATTGGTGCAGGGAGCCAAGCACTTGGGCCGTCTTCTACTGCTTTCCCAGGCACATTAGATGGGAGGTGGATTGGAAATAGAGCAGCTGGGACTCGAATCGGCACCCATATGGAATGTTGGCATTGCAGGCGATGGCTTAACCCACTATGCCACAACACTGGTCTCAGCCCTGACTGTTTTAGGGATTTTGGGAGTGAATCAGTGGGTAGAAGTTCTCTCTGTCTCTCTCTCTCTCTGTTGTTCTGCCTTTTAAGCAAATGAAAGTAAATAAAAATTTAAAAATTAAAGAAGGTGAAAGGCTTTAAATAAAACTCTAAACTGAGGAGATATTAAAACTTTAAGAAATATAAAAATATTTAAATATAAATAAGGTATAATTTATATAAGATAGGAAAAAAGTTCTCACAACAAAAATAAAGGAAGAGAAATTGCAGAGTAATGAGAAATGGAAGTCTCACAATATGCTAAAAAGTACTTCTTTTATTTGCAACTTGTATTTATGTATTTTTTAATATGTCCATAATTTTTTTTGCCCTTTACCATTGGGATATGTAATGTTGTTCCTGTTTTCATTTTAGTTATTGGCAACTTAACATTACTGTTTTTTTTCCAGTTAGTCTTGGTAGGGCTTATCAACTTTATTTTTAAGAAACTGATGTTTAGGGCCAGCGCCGCGGCTCACTAGGCTAATCCTCTGCCTTGTGGCGCCTGCACACCGGGTTCTAGTCCCGGTTGGGACGCCGGATTCTGTCCCGGTTGCCCCTCTTCCAGGCCAGCTCTCTGCTGTGGCCAGGGAGTACAGTGGAGGATGGCCCAAGTGCTTGGGCCCTGCACCCCATGGGAGACCAGGATAGGTACCTGGCTCCTGCCTTCGGATCAGCGCAGTGCGCCGGCTGCGGCAGCCATTGGAGGGTGAACCAACGGTAAAGGAAGACCTTTCTCTCTGTCTGTCTCTCTCACTGTCCACTCTGCCTGTCCAAAAAACAAACAAACAAACAAACCTGATGTTTGGCTTTGATTTTTTTTTTAAGATGTATTTTTATTTGAAAGGCAGAATTACAGAGTGACAGATCTTCTATCTGAAGAAAAGTTAACTCTTTCCTTTAAGTTCTGTTTAGAATATCAGTTATTTATTCAAGTAGGACTCTGTACTTCCATCATCAAACTTATTTTGAAATATGCTAGATAGATGACTGCTAGGATATGTAATGCATGAAAAAGAGCGCACCTTGGAAAAAAAATATATATAGGCATATGGTTTCTTAGAAATAATCCCTATGAGGATGGCCCAAGTGTTTGGGCCCCTGCACCCACATGGGAGACCAGGCGGAAGCACCTGGCTCCTGGCTTCGGATTGGCATAGTTCCAGCCATAGCAGCCAATGGAAGAAAGACCCTTGTCTCTGTCTCTTTCTAACTCTGTCTAAAAAATAAATAAACAAAATAATGCAAAAGAAATAATCCCTATGGTAAATTAAGGCATGTACAGTTTATTAATTATGAAATTGAGCCCATTAATTTGCTTAAGAGTTGTACTTTAGTTTGTGTGAGAGTGTGTGTTCGGTGGGATTGCCATCACGCTGTCAACAGAACCTTACCTAATCAGTTCACAGTGGGCCTCCTGCGTCAGCGTGTTGGTCGGAAGTCCAGAAGAGCACACACTCAGTACAGAAGGTCAGCTGTGTATGTCCAGAAGAAGGCTAGGCAGCAGTTGACTGAGCCATCAGAAAGTTCATTAGTGTAGTAGGAAAGTTTTATACTGGGAAATGATGGACGAGGTGGGAACGTGAGCAAGTGAAAGTGTGATTGACCTTCCTAAGGACTCAAGAAACATGAAAAAGAAAGGTTTGGGTCACCATGCCACTGGGTAATATAAAATTGATCTATCGAAAAATTCCATAGAATAATGCTTGAAGGCTGGATGGGGCTTTGTGTTGGGAAGAGCCCTGAAGCCTGCACTTCTCATTACAGGCTTTCTTTCAGTGCCATCATTGTGCTTTGGAATAGTTGCAGTTTCTTTTCACAGAGCCAGGTGTTTTCATGTACTGCTTGTGTCTCAAATAAGCATTTCTTAGCATTTTTTTCTTTGTCAGAATCATTCCCAGTATTAGACTTGCTGAGTACTGTGGCGGCAGCCGGAAAGAACTGCCAGTGCAGTGCGCTTGGTCAGATCGTGTTTGTGTCCTGCCCCATGTTTCATGTCTTCCTCTTGACCTTTTAGGCTGCACATGGTCCGTCTGATGCTGTTGGAGAGATTGCTGCAGACTTTGCCCCAGCTGCGAGGTGTGGGAGGTGTCCGGGCCATCCCCTACATGCAGGTACCCTGGTTCACGGGCTTCTCACATGCCAGGCGAGCCGTCCTTGAGCATGCGCATGTCTGCCAGCGGACCTGCAAGCCTTGGTTTGGTGTTACAAGGTCACAGAAATGGCCGGCGCCGCGGCTCACTAGGCTAATCCTCCGCCTTGCGGCGCCGGCACACCGGGTTCTAGTCCCGGCCGGGACGCCGGATTCTGTCCCGGTTGCCCGTCTTCCAGGCCAGCTCTCTGCTGTGGCCAGGGAGTGCAGTGGAGGATGGCCCAAGTGCTTGGGCCCTGCACCTGCATGGGAGACCAGGAGAAGCACCTGGCTCCTGGCTCCTGCCATCGGATCAGCGCGGTGCGCCGGCCACAGCGCGCCAGCCACGGTGGCCATTGGAGGGTGAACCAACGGCAAAGGAAGACCTTTCTCTCTGTCTCTCTTTCTCACTGTCCACTCTGCCTGTCAAAAAAAAAAACAAGGTCACAGAAAGATGGAATAAGATACAAGCCACAGCCCTTTGTTTTATAAATGAAAAGGCTAAGGGTCAGAGAATTTTTAAAAAATGCTCAAGGTCATTTTTTTTTAAAGATTATTTATTTGAAAGGCAGATTTAACATAGGCAGGGGCAGAAGAAAAGAGAGAGAGAGGTCTTCCATCCACTAGTTCACTCCCCAAATGGCTGCAAGTGCCAGAGCTGGGCTGATCCAAAGCCAGGAGCTTCTTCTGGATCTCCCACATGGGTGCAGGGTCCCAAGGACTTGGGTCACCTTCCACTGCTTTCCCAGGCACATTAGTGTGGACCTGGATGGGACGTGGAGCAGCAGGGACTCGAACCGGCGCCCATATGGGATGCTGGCACTGCAGGTGGCAGCTTCACCTGCTATGCCGCCACACCGGCCCCTCAAAGTCATTATTTACAGAGTCAAGAGTAAAAGACTACTTCGGGAGTTCTTAGTCCAGAATATCCCTTTGGAGACACAATTGTTCATTTTTCTCTGTCTTTTTTTAAAGATTTATTTACTTATTTGAAGGAGTTACAGAGATAGAGGGAGAGAAAGAGAGATTGTCTGCCTTCTGTTTCACTCTCCAAAACGCCACAACAACCAGGGCTGGGCCAGGCTAAACTAAGAGCCAGGAGCTTCTTGTGGGTCTCCTGTGTGGGTGGGAGGCACCCAAACACTTGGGTCATCTTCTGCTGCTTTCTCAGGTGCATGAGCAGGGAGCTGGATTAGAAGTGGAGCAGCTGGGACAAGAATCAGCACTCATATGGGATGCTGGCATAGCCAGTGGAGGCTTAATCTACTATGCTGTGACTCCAGCTCCACAAAAAAAAATTTTTTTTTTCATTTGACAGAGTTATAGACAGAAAGAGAGAGGTCTTCCCTCCGTTGGTTCACTCCCCAAATGGCTGCCACGGCTGGCACTGTGTCGATCCGAAGCCAGGAGCCAGGTGCTTTTCCTGGTCACCCATGTGGGTGCAGGGGCCCAAGCAGTTGGGCCATCCTCCACTGCCCTTCCATGCCACAGCAGAGAGCTGGACTGGAAGAGGAGCAACCAGGACTAGAACCGGTGCTCATATGGGATGCAGGCAGAGGATTAACCAAGTGAGCCACGGCACCGGCCCCCGCAAAATTTTTCTTTAACTATTAGCTCAGTGCCCTATCTCAAGCTCATTTGGGTGGGTATATAATGTAGGTTAGTTCTCTAGGTTTACAGATTTTTTGCAGACCATTTTCTGTGATACCAAGCATGGCATGTATCAGGATTTGGCTTGTCTGACCCTGGACACTTCAGGTTTGTGTAACCTGGCATTGCAATCCTTAGTTACAGCACAGTTGGCAGGGAAGTCATGAAGGCTGGGATTTCTTCAGATACACCCTGTGTTTAGAGTGGATTTTCTTCAGGAAAGTGACTTTCATTGTTTTTCTTTGACTTCCAGGTCATTCTGATGCTCACTACAGATCTGGATGGAGAAGATGAGAAAGACAAGGGAGCCCTGGACAACCTGCTGTCTCAACTTATTGCAGAACTAGGCATGGATAAAAAGGTAGAACAGTTTTAAAAGGTCATACTGTATGAGAAGCAGTGCTTGTCAGAGATCCCACCTCGAGTTCTCTTTGCCCTCTTGAAGGAACTTCACTGAGTTTCGAGGAGTCTTAGTCTGCTTCAACAGTAATGTGTTCAGGGGCTAGTTTGGATCCTGGGTATAAATGAGGAACAAGACAGTATCCTGGCCCTCATGGATCTTTGTAGCTCCTTGGATGAAAGCATTAAATTAGGTGTTTGTATCTTAATCTGGCCTCCCACGTGTCCTGGTCATTAGTTATCCTGGGTGTAGTTATCCTGGGTGTAGTTATCCTGGGTGTAGTTATCCTGGGTGTACTTATCCTGGGTGTAGTTATCCTGAGTGTAGTTATCCTGGGTGTAGTTATCCTGGGTGTAGTTATCCTGGGTGTAGGCCTTGATACATTTGGAGCTGCTGTTCTCTGATTCAGTCTGAGCAACATCAGGACTTACAGGGTTGAGGAAATCTTATTCAAAAGATGCCTCAGCCTGGGAAAGCAGTGGAAGATAGCCCAAGTCCCTTGGGCCCCTGCACCCTTGTGGGAGACCTGGAGAAAGCTCCTGGCTTTGGACCAGCTTGGCTCTGGCTGTTGCAACCATTTGGGGAATGAACATTGGATGCGAGATCTCTCTCTGTCTCTCTCTTTGTGACTCTGCCTTTCAAATAAATAAATAAATCTTTAAAAAAAGAAAAATACTTCAAGTGTAAAGTAAGCGTAGGCTTCTGGGCCTCTGCTTCTACCTGCAGGATGTGTCCAAGAAGAATGAGCGCAGTGCCCTGAATGAAGTCCATCTGGTGGTAATGAGACTCCTGAGTGTCTTCATGTCCCGCACAAAATCTGGGTCCAAGTCTTCTGTCTGTGAGGTATTTTTGCTTTGAGAATGTGGGTTTGGGGAAAGGTAACAGGACTGTCTTGTTGGGCTAGGGCCGAGGGCAGAGGTGATAGTTCCCTGTTGAAATAGACTGTTTGTACCTAAGGGGAGGAGGCGTCTAAGCTGTCACCTCTTCAAGAGCAGAACCTCTACCTTTGGCAGAATCCTTTCCAAGCCCTGGTCTTTGCCAACAATCCCTCCATTGGAGGGGTTAAAGGGTTTGGAAGTTCCATTATTGAAAAGCAAGGGCCTGTTCTGCAAGGCACAGAGTGCCTAAGAGGATTCTCTGAGTGTCTGTTGCTATAAGGTATGGTAATAAAGCAGAGAGAAAGCAATGTGTGTGTGGTGAAAGGAGATTAGCACAAAGCAGAGAAGGTAGAAATTGAGGCTGAACTGCATCCAATCTTAATGAGCTTATGAGCTGTGGGGTTTGCTGGGATTTGCAAGGCTCTCCTAATGGTCTTATTTACAGTAGCTTTACTCCTACTTTTCTATGCATGTGATCTCTCACCCCCATCTCCTTTGGAAGCTGGTGTTGTGGAAGAGCTCCTGCAGGAGGGTGGGGGTGATGAAGTACCTATAGGAGAAAGTTTTCTCTCTCGTTGACAAGAGCTTCCTTCTAGTTGCCCAAGGGGAAGGAGAAAACCCAGCCCCTCCAGGGGAAGAGGTTCTCTAATCCTTGTTTCCCTGTACCCCTGGCACTTACGTGTTAAGAGTGGAGCATGGTATTTCTTAGTTTTCTCTTACCATGCAGCTGTTCAAAAGAGTTGAGCAAATGTTTGAGCTAGTTGGTAAAGTTTACCAACACAAGAGGCTGATTAACTCACTTTCGTAACAGCTAATCCTAAGACTGTTGTGACTGTTCCCTACTCCTTAACACCAACTTGGCCTCCAGTTTTTACAAGGCATGCTTACCCTCTCTGTGTATTTGTTTTCCCTTCCAGTCGTCTTCCCTCCTCTCCAGTGCCACAGCAGCAGCCCTGCTAAGCTCTGGGGCTGTTGACTACTGCCTGCATGTGCTTAAAGCCCTGTTGGAGCATTGGAAGAGCCAGCAGAGTGATGAGGAACCTGTAGCTGCCAGCCAGCTACTGAAGCCACACGCCACGTCGTCCCCACCTGACATGAGCCCCTTCTTTCTCCGCCAGTATGTGAAGGTGAGGTCTTTTCTCTGGCAAAGAAACGCTCTTGTCCCCCGTGCAGAACGCTGCTCTTTGCTCTCAGTGAACAAAGCTGGAGGAGCTAAGAGGAGGAGCCGCAGGAAGGGTTGGGTTCCTTGGTGGGTTTTAATCTCCGTGTGATTTAATAAGTAACCGCTTCTCCCAGCCTTTTCTACTGGGATTCTGATTTCTGCTGCTTTGTAAACCTGAGGAATTGAATGCAATTGGGTGTCTCATTTCACGTTAAGCTCCTTAGAAAAAGATGAGAATGTAAAAGCTGTGGGTTGTGTGCTCCTGTGTGTGTCAGATATTCCCCCTGTCGTAAGAGGCTCTTTTACCAGCTAGTTGAGAGGAGGGCTTTTTGATCAGATGAATTCATGAACACATCTCACCCAGTGAGCTTACTTACTAGCCAGGAAGTAGGGAGAAATTCTATGTAGCCTCAATAAGCCTGTTTCTACACTTGAGAAACAAGGTTACAAACAGTGTCTGCCTCATAGAATTGTTATGAGCACGGAATTAGGTGATGTTTATAAAAGACTCAGCACAGGGGCCAGCGCTGTGGTGTAGCAGGTGAAGCTGCCACCTGAAGTACTGGCATCCCAGGTGGGCACCGGTTTGAGTCCCGGCTGCCCCACTTGCGATCTAGCTCTCTGCTATAGCCTGGGGAAACAGTAGAAGATGGCCCAAATCCTTGGGCTCCTGCACCCACATGGGATGCCTGGAGGAAGCTCCTGACTCCTGGTTTTGGATCTGCCCAGCTCCAGCCATTGTGGCCATTTGAGCGGTGAACCAGTGGATGGAGGACCTGTCCCCTCTCTCTGCAAAAGAAGGACTCAGCATAGTGCCCAGCGCACACCAGTGCTCCATAAACGTTCATCATTGTTACAGCTTCTACTCCCTCTGAATCTAAGGAGTGGAGCTGAATGGGTTGAATCAGCTGTGCCTCCTACTGCCTTCTCAGAATGGCTTGAATAGGTAGAGATGGAGTAGGCATAAGATGTGAACTTGATCTGTCCCTCTTGTTTTTCATAACCCCTTTGTAGATTTCTGTAACTTCTAAGCCAAAAATTTGAGGATCCAGCTACCTACTTAACCCACCTGCCTTATCACCTCCAACTCCTCCATATGCGGTCCTGCCAGTCTGTGTATTTCTCCATGTACACTAGATTGTGTTTGTATTTACTGTTTCCTTGGAAATCCTTTCCTCTCCGTCTGTACCCCTTTCTTCCTCTCTGTAATTGCTAGTCCTTCAAGACCCAGCTCAAGCATTAGCATCTTTGGGAAACCTCCCCTAACACACCTTCCCTACTGTCAAGTCTGATCGAGAGAGCCTTTCCCCTCACCACCATGTTTATAGTAGCCCTGTTCACAATAGCCAAAATACGCAACCAGCCATGGTGTCCATCATCAGATGAGTGGATAAAGAAAATGTGGTAAATATATACAATAGAATATTATTCAGCTATATAAAAAGAATAAATTATGTCATTGCATCAAAATGACTGGAACTAGAGGACATGATGTTGAGTGAAATAAGCCAGACACAGAAAGAAATACTGCATGTTCTCTCTCAAATGTGCACTAAAATTTAAAAGAAAGAAAAAAGGTAGAAATGCCTATATCAGTTTTGCTGCAAATAATGTTTTGTCAAACTTTGTTTTAAATCTTTGTCAAATTGTTTAAAATTATATACTGTAGTTTTAATGATTTGGGGACTATTTAAAATTTACTTCATTTGAATGAAATTGAATATCTCTTCGTTTGACTATTGTTCATAGCCCTTGCCTATTTTCCTGCTTAACTGTGGTCTTTTTACTTTTTGTTTGTTGAACTCTGTAGTTAGTGGAGCATTAAATCTTTGATTGTAATATAAATTCAAACTATGTTATCTCAAAAAAATAATCTAGGGAGAAAAAAAGAGAGAGCCCTTCCCTGCCCTCCAGAGCACCCTGCTGCTTCTCGTCCAGACTGTCAGCAGAGGCTGTCTCAGTTATGCTTCAGTCACAGGAGAGAA
Organism: Oryctolagus cuniculus; assembly: GCF_964237555.1. NCBI lineage: Eukaryota > Metazoa > Chordata > Mammalia > Lagomorpha > Leporidae > Oryctolagus > Oryctolagus cuniculus. Next base: position 151,483,951 of record NC_091438.1, read on the forward strand.
GCAGAGCTGCAGCTCAGTGCTCCTCAGCTTTGCACAGTCTTCTGTTGATCACACAGCTTACGTCCCCAACCTTTGAGTGCCCCTGCCTGTTGGTGTGATGTGAACCCAGGATCCTGGCTGAGTTATTGTTGCTGGCACACATGGTTTATTTCAAGTATTTCTTGTGGGAAGTTTTGGTTTCTAGGAAATGGAATGCATTTCTTATGGAAAATGAGAAATCCCACTACTCTGTTTTTATTTCTTTGCCATTCTAGCTGTTCTAGCTCTAGTTTTTCTAGAAGCAGAGAATAATCAATCCCATGTTAAAAACCACAAAGTGAAATGTTAGAACGTTTAAGAGCAGTGAAGACTGTTTCCACTGTAAACTCTGCTTAAGTTAAATTGCCCCAAAGGGCCTGGGGCCTTATGGATTTGTAAAGTGAATTTTCAGTCAGGGATGGCCCCAGCTTTGAAAGGCGCCTTTCTCAACTCCAACATTTAGTATGCCCAGTGAGCAGGAAGCCAGCCTGCTTTCCAGTTGTCATTATAGAAAACTGGCAATCACAGGTTCTCATACAAATGTTCTTCTCCTAGGGTCATGCTGCTGATGTGTTTGAGGCCTATACTCAGCTTCTGACAGAAATGGTTCTGAGGCTTCCATACCAAATCAAAAAGATCGCGGACACCAACTCTCGAATCCCACCTCCTGTCTTTGACCACTCATGGTTTTACTTCCTCTCAGAGGTAAGTGCACGTGCCATGCGGTGTGTCTCTCAGGGAAGGGACACACCTGCATCTGGCTGCGTGGCCTCAGCTCCCTGATCCTCATTGGGCATTTCCCCCTGCAGAGTGCTTCCTACTCTTCCAGGTCCTGGTCTTGCCCCTCCAGGACTTGCTCTGTAGTGAAACTTTGGCAGATGCATGTCAAAGCAAGCCATCTGCTGTAGTTTCTGATTCTGTGTTTGGCTTCCTCCACATGGATATAGGTGCAAGCCAATAATTCAGATGCCGCCAGGAGAACGGTCAACTAGCTGTCTTACCAGAGATTACAGTGTGGGGGGTTGGTTAAACAGCTGTTTGAGAGCCAGAAAAATAAAGTGAACATTAAAGTAACAGATACCTCCCAGTAGCCGTGAGTGTGAAGAAACAAGGAGCAGTGGATCTGGGACATAGCTCTCTGCAGAAGGGCACTGCTGCTGGACCCTCAGGAGCTCTGAGTGGAGAAGCTGGTGATGAGAACTGACTGCTGGGGAAAGGCTGCTGTTGGCGCAGCCAGCAAATGGGAAGGAGCGAGCCCTTTCTTCCTCCTGCCTCCCGCTTCCTGCTCATGCCCCTTGGGCAGAAACTGAGAGCCTGCTGGCCGAGAAGCATTGCAGTAAACCCATTCTGGACTGGGTATCGTAGCACAGTTTGAGAGCCCAGAGCCACGAGCTCAATCAGCACAGCAAGCTGGAAAGAATCATCTGTTGGCAAACCTCAGATGACTTTGGAGTTGGTGTGCACTAGATCAGTTCTGCCCCTTCCCTGGCTCTTTGACCTGAACAGTGATTCAAAACGCTTTGCAGTCTAGTTTCACTCTGGGTGGGCTGGAACAGAGGGCAGCTTCCCTCTAGATCCCTAGGAACTTGAAGAAGAGGAGCATGAAGGGTCCTACTTTCTCTTTGGCTTTTTTCTGTCTCTTCTTTTCCCCTGGTCCCTTTAAGGAATACTTAACTTCACCAGAATCTGATTTGGCTGGGAGGAGATAGTTTGTTTTGGGTTTCTTACTTGTTTTTAGTAAAATTCACTAAAAACCAGGGTGCTAGAGTCACTGTTGGTACAGATACAGGCCACAAGTCACGCTTCGTTTTGCTTGTTCTCCCAAGTACCTGATGATCCAGCAGACACCATTTGTGCGTCGTCAAGTCCGCAAACTTTTGCTGTTCATCTGTGGATCGAAGGAGAAGTACCGCCAGCTCCGGGATTTGCACACCCTGGACTCCCACGTGCGTGGGATCAAGAAGCTGCTGGAGGAACAGGGAATATTCCTCAGGGCCAGTGTGGTGACAGCCAGCTCAGGCTCTGCTTTGCAGTACGACACACTCATCAGCCTGGTAAGAGGGCTGGGAAATGGGAGGGCAGGCGCACGGCGTGTGGTGAGGCTCAGCCAAGCCGGAAATAGGATGGAACAGGGCTGTTACAGAGTTAGAGAATGTGGGCCCTAGAGTTGAGATCTACGTAAATCTGTAACAGCCAAGTGAGTGCTGCATCAGTTGGCTTCAGGGTCTGGGATGTCTCTCTCACCACTCCTGTTCCCACCCCAAGAGTATTTCTTCCATTATGAGGTGGGATCACCAGTGTGATTTGCACATATCATGGAGAAGACCAACTTGAAATTTGTGCAACTTTGGTTTCTGTCCTTGAATAATTAAGAAACTGGGGGGTGTCATGTGAAAGTATATTTCTACCTAAAGGAAAACTGGATATTGGGAGTAAATTGTATATTTTTCATATGAACATCTGGTAAGAACTTCTTCAATATTAATGACTCCTGGGCTGCTTGTCTGGTGTTCTTGGCTGTTGTGTTTGTAGTAACAACAACAACAACAACAGCAAAAGCAAGCTGGAATGCAGTTTCTTGGTTTTTGGCTTACCTTTGTTGCTGCCTTATTGATGGTCTGTAGGTTCCTGAAAACAAAAGGCATTAGTGATAGAATAGAGCAGAGGCAGGCCTGTAAGAGCTGCCTTGGGCCCAGGGTCAGCAGACAGCCCTGAGAAGAGTGCCTTGCAGGACTGGGACCACTCCAGGCAGCAAGTGTGGTGCTCTGTGGTCTGCCTGCTGGAGGCACTCATTTCCTGTGGCCGCTTCCATTGCAGATGGAGCACCTGAAAGCCTGTGCGGAGATTGCTGCCCAGAGAACCATCAACTGGCAGAAATTCTGCATCAAAGATGACTGTAAGCACGCTGCTCATGTGTTTCTTCCAGAGCTGTATGTTGAGGTCTGTGTGTGCTGGACATACAGCCATGAACGAGATAGGTAGAACTCTGCCAAGTAAAGATGAATGAAGAGTGATAAGGGCTGGTAGTCAAAATTCAGGGTGTTCTAGGGGCACCTAGTAGGAGACTCTAACTCCTAGTTGTGGCAGTAAAGCTGAAGGGGAGCAGAGGGGTCTATAGAATCCCTTTCAGGCCAGGGTGGGAGCAGAGGGGTCTCGGCTTTGTGGCAGCTGATCCTGTTCACGTAAGTAGTGGTGGTCATCTCAGAGCTGACCCTTGTTCTGCTTTCAGCCGTCCTGTATTTCCTTCTCCAAGTGAGTTTCCTGGTGGACGAGGGGGTGTCCCCTGTGCTGCTGCAGCTGCTGTCCTGTGCTTTGTGTGGCAGCAAAGTGCTCGCTGCCCTGGCAGCCTCTGCAGGGTCCTCCAGCACAGCTTCCGCCTCAGCCCCTGCGGCCTCCAGTTCCGGACAGGCCACAGCACAGTCCAAGTCTTCTACTAAAAAGAGTAAGAAGGAAGACAAGGAAAAGGAGAAGGACGGTAAGAACACCCTCTTGTCTTAGTGACCAAGGCGATGGTATAAATTTTCTTTTGGAGCACAGGATTTGTTCTGTTCTTCTGGAAGGTGGGGGACCTAAAATACAGAAGCAGTTTAGAGTCTGCTCTGGTCTCGTGTTGTGCTGAAGGTGACCCCCAAACAGTGTGACTTCCCATACCAAGTGAAAGTCGTAGGAGGATCAAAGTACATGGAACATTTTTAGCAGGCCAAGTTTCTTTTTCCTGGGAACACTTGCTCTGTGGCGTGGTTGTCCAAGTGAAGTGAAGTGATGCCTAGTGGACGGCTCATTGCTTGGTGAATTAAGTTCCTTTTGCACACCCTCATCAGTTTCACTGCTTTCCATAGTCTTGCAGCCCTGAGACATGATCAGGACATGGGAGCAACAGCGAGGACCATCATCCCCGCAGTACTCAGATGTCTCTGTGTGGGCGTGGGTTAGTGTCAGCTCTTTGCTAGCACACTTCTGAATGGAAATTCTTCCAGTGTAACTCTATTTGGGCAGTGCCAGGCATGTAGGCAAAATAACCTGTGCCTTTTTGGGAGGCTTTATTATTATGTTTCATTTGAGGCTGACTTATTTGTCCCCCAGTAGGCAAGTGAGAATTGTTTGGGAATTAGAACCATGTAACAGAAACTTTCAGGAAGGGACAGAGTGTTCTCTCTCTTCACCTGACAGCACAAGCCTTGGAACCTCGAGTGGTACTGTCCTGTTCCTCAGCCCTCAATCTTGCCCTGATCTTGCAGGTGAGAGCTCAGGCAGCCAGGAGGACCAGCTATGCACTGCTTTGGTGAACCAACTGAATAAGTTTGCCGATAAGGAAACCCTGATCCAGTTTCTGCGTTGCTTCCTGTTAGAGTCCAATTCTTCCTCAGTGCGCTGGCAGGCCCACTGCCTGACGCTCCATATCTATAGGTAAGGCCAGGCCTTGGTTTGGCAGATCTGCCCTGGTCCAGAACCGAGGAGCACAGCATGTTTCTGTCCAGTTGTATGTCATGTACTCAGTCCATAATTGTCACTATTTAGACCAGCCTGAATCCTCCTTCATTAACCTGTCTTTTTCTAGCTGTTGAACAGATGTAGGCAAGAGTTTGGTTTTCCACTTAGAAGGCTATGTTTAAGAGTTTGTAAAATGACCAGGCTTGACTCTTTGGGCTAAAATAGTTGAGTTTCTGCTCTGAAGTAATGTTGGATGGTGGGAATGGACCACTTACTGAAGATAGTCAGTGACGATGCTGTGTCTTCTGAGCTTGACCACCCACAGAACAACAGAACCACTTGAGCTTACCTCTGCATTGTGGGCATTGTGGGGAAATCGATACATCTACAAACATACCTGGGCCTTGTGGTAAATAAAGGTGCCTCACGGCTTTCTGCTGCTTGTTAATATGAGCTGTTGTTTACCTACAGAAACTCCAACAAGTCCCAACAGGAGCTCCTGCTAGATCTGATGTGGTCCATATGGCCAGAACTCCCTGCCTATGGTCGGAAGGCGGCCCAGTTTGTAGACCTTCTAGGATATTTCTCCTTGAAAACACCACAGACTGAGAAGAAGGTAATAGTTGCTTATGGTCAGAGAGGCTAGTTTAATTTTGTGTCTCATATTAACTGTTCCCAGGATGTATACATCATGTAGATAATACATAAATGCAGTATGAATTTAACTTAGTCGGAAGTAGTAGGTCAAGTAGGGGAAGAAATGCAGCTCACTGAAGTTGTTTGGGAGGCAGAGTGCCCTTGGTTTTGGTGGTAGCCTCGATGCATACCAGAAAACATCCCTACAATTACACAAGCATTTCATGGCTTTTCCATAAAAATAGAAAATGTCTTCTTCCACAAAGTGACAAAATGACCTATCAATAAGATTGGGGAACTTCTACTAGAGATAGAATCTGTTAATGATTGGGAATCAGGCTCAGTTTTGTGTGATTTTCTGAATGGGATCTGAGACACCTGGTACTTGTAGGGCAGTGTTCACCTCAAAAGCCAGATACCAAAGTCTGTCTCCACTGATTCTCTCTCTCTGTTGAATTCTGTTTCAGCTGAAGGAGTATTCTCAGAAGGCAGTGGAGATACTGCGCACTCAGAACCATATTCTTACCAACCATCCCAACTCCAACATTTATAAGTGAGCTTTGTTTTGCTTTCTGCCTGTTTGATGCTCAGTTGACATGATGAGTAGGTCTTTGCTATTGTGTGTTGATAGGCTCTTACATATGAATTGATAAGCTCCTTGTGCAACAGGAGGCCTATCTGGGTGATCTTGGAATCCCTTCCACGTAGCCCAGATTTTGCACATAGAAGGTGCTCAAAATGTAATTGCTGATTTGAGGGTTTGGTGAACAGTGATACTCATAAGAAGAATCCTAATTTCAGGAGTTTAAGTCTAAATAATATAAAACAAGTTTATAGAAAACATCTTCCTTTCTTTAAAAAAAATTTTTTTTGGAAATATTTATTATTTGAAAGATGGAGAGACAGATACCTTCCATCTACTGTTTCCCTCCCCAGAAGGCATCAACAGCTAGGATTGGGCCAGGCCAAAGCCAGGAGCCAGAAGCTTCTTCCTGGTCTCCCACATGGGTGCAGGGTCCCAAGCATTTGGGCCACTTCACCGCTTTCCCAGGTGCATTAGCAGGGAGCCAGATTGGAAATGGAGCAGTTGGACTCGGACTGGTGTCCACCTGGGACGCTGGTGTCACAGACTGTAATGCTTTATCCCAGTCCCTGTTTTTTAAAAAACTTCTTTTTTTTCTTTATTTTTTAACAGGCAGAGTGAACAGTGAGAGATACAGAGAAAGGTCTTCCTTTTTTTTCCATTGGTTCACCCTCCAATGGCCGCTATGGTCGGCGCGCTATGGTCAGCACACTGCGCTGATCCGAAGCCAGGAGCCAGGTACTTTTCCTGGTCTCCCATGCGGTGCAGGGCCCAAGCACTTGGGCCATCCTCCACTGCACTCCCGGGCCACAGCAGAGAGCTGGACAGGAAAAGGAGCAACTGGGATAGAATCTGGCACTCTGACCGGGACTAGAACCCAGTGTGCCGGCGCCGCAGGCGGAGGATTGAGCCGCGACCTAAAAAACTTTATAAAGAGGACATTGGTTAAATTGAGAATTTATTATTTCCTTGGCTTATTTATTTATTTTTTAATGCTTTTCTGGGAATTTTTTTTAAAGATTTATTTATTTGAAAGAGTTATACAGAGGAGAGAGAGAGAGAGAGAGAGAGAATATGAGAGAGAGAGAATGGCCGGAGCTGCACCAATCAGGAGCCAGGAGCTTCTTCCAGGCCTCCCCTGTGGATGTAGGGGCCCAAGGACTTGGGCCATCTTCCAGTGCTTTCCCAGGCCACAGCAGAGAGCTGGATTGGAAGTAGAGCAGCTGGGTCTTGAACCAGCGCCCATATGGGATGCTGGCACGGCAGGCAGTGGCCATATACACTATGCCACAGCGCCAGCTCCTCCTTGGTTTATTAGTAACTTTGTTTTTGTTAAACCTTTATTGAGGTATAATTTCCATATCACAAGATGACCAATTATAAATGTACAGTTCAGTGATTTTTTTAAAAAATTTATTTATAATTCCTTTTTTTTTTTAAAGAAAGCTTTTATTTAATGAATACAAATTTCATTAGTATAGCTTTAGGAATATAGTGGTCCTTCCCCCCATACCCCAACCTCCCCCCACCCACTCCCGTCCCATCTCCTACTCCCTCTCCCATTCCATTCTTCATTAAGATTCGTTTTTAATTATTTTTATATACAGAAATCCAACTCTATACTAGGTGAAGATTTCAACAGTTTGCACCCACACAGACACACAAAGTATAAAGTACTGTTTGAAGACAAGTTTTACCATTAATTCTCATAGTACAACTCATTAAGAAGAGAGATCCTACATGGGGAATAAGTGCACAGTGACTCTTGTTGTTGATTTAACAATTGACACTCTTATTTATGATATCAGTGATCACCCACGGCTCTTGTCATGAGCTGCCAAGGCCACAAACTCCGACAGTATGTAGTCAGGGCCATAAGCAAAGTGCAAGTTCTCTCCTCTCTTCAGATAAAGGTAGCTCCTTCTTTGATGGATGTGCTGGATGAGCCTAGTGCTTCTTCCAGGTCTCCCATGTGGGTGCAGGGGCCCAAGGACTTGAGCCTTTTTCTACTGCTTTCCCCTGCCAAAGCAGAGATCTGGATTGGAAGTGAAGCAACTGGGACTTGAACCAGTGCCACATGGGATGCTGGCACTGCAGACAGCAGCTTTATATGCTGCGCTACAGTGCTGGCCTTTCCTATGACTTCTAATCCCCACTGGAATTTCTCACATTTCCTTGTGTCTTCACTGGAGTGGGGCTAACGTGGGGGATGTTGCCATGGGTTTTTCATGGCTTCCGTGCTTCCGAAAATGAAACTTTCCTCATGCTGAGCCTGGTTTCTTCCTTAGTACTTTGTCCGGCTTAGTGGAATTTGATGGCTACTACCTGGAGAGTGACCCCTGCTTGGTGTGTAATAATCCAGAAGTGCCATTTTGTGTAAGTAGCATCTTTCACATGACAGTCTTGAGGCCCGCGGGTATTTGGTTTCTCATTTCCAGAAATTGGTTGTTGCCATTTGGATATTCCCTTGTGATGTTTGGGCACTGACAGTATGGATGCTTACCCGACACACTTGTGACCTTAAATAGAAGCTTCATCTGTGGATGAAGATGGGTTGTACTGATGAATTCTGAAGAAGGCAGGAGGAGCTGTTCACCTGGAATTAAAACCAGGTTTTTGTGTACTCTTGCATTTAGTATATCAAGCTGTCTTCCATTAAAGTGGACACACGCTATACCACCACCCAGCAAGTTGTGAAGCTCATTGGCAGTCATACCATCAGCAAAGTGACAGTAAAAATTGGGGACCTGAAACGGACCAAGATGGTGCGGACTATCAACCTCTATTACAACAACCGAACTGTGCAGGCCATCGTGGAACTGAAAAACAAGTATGGGCTTTTCAGATTTGGCAGGGTGGCAGGTTTATAAGGTTCAACACCAGGTGCTGGCTTTGAGTCCAAGAAAGGGGCAAAACAAGTGTATCCTCTTAGCCACCTCATTTGTGTCTGAGGTGCAATAGTAAAATACCATTTCCTAAGGTTATTGACCAAAAATTATTTTAAAATCAGTCCACTGGAGTGCCAGGGTCTATGGAAGTTTCTCAGTAGCCTGCCTGGAAGAGGGGAACACAGCACGGGACCCTCCAGGCCCACTCATAGCCGTCCTAACTAGGTCAGGTATAAAACCTTCCATATTAGAAAGTAGTCACTTGTCTTGATTGATAGCTAGGCTCTTGCTTGTGAAACAGGAAGTATTTCTCTGGAAGCTCCTCTGGCACTTGTTCCTCCATTTCTGTCCAGTGCTCCTTTTCTTTCTGCCCATGTTGGGTCTTCTAGCCCCTGAATCCCCGTGTCTAAATCAGGGCATGTCATATAGGTCATGACAGGCATTAGTGTGCACTGCTATATTTACTGTCACAGAGATGGAGATGGATCTCTTTGAAGTCTCAGGCGTTGCTGCTGGACAGAGAATATAAGAGATGCTGCTCACATAGTAAGCCTTGCAGTGCTGTTCTCCACATAGAGTGAAAGTACTGCTATTATTCCAAGAGGCAAAATAAGGCTGGTATATACCACATCAACAAATGGCCAGGAGCTCTGCCTAAAGGAAATTTTCCTTTGAAAAGCAAGGTTGACATTGACAACCTGTAAGTAGAAGCTGCCTGTTAGGAGAACCAGTCCATCTTCTGGTGTACTCCTCAAATGTCCATATAGCCTGGAGTTGAGGTGGGGAGATCAGAGGGAGGTGGGGGCTCAAAGCCAGGAACGAGGTACTCAGTCCAGGTCTTCCATGTGGTGGCAGGAATCCAACCCCTTGAGCCATCACTGTTGTGCCTCCCAGGGTCTGCCTTAGCAAGAAGCTGAAATCAGGAACCAGGCATTGAATCCAGGTACTCTGAAGTAGAAAATAGGTGTTCTAACCAGTGTCTTAACCGTGAGACCAAATAAATGCCCACCCCCTGATTTTCTGTTCTTCTAAGTCAGGACAGCTACTGATAAATGTGTAGGTTCAGATTCTAGCTCTACCCCTCACTGTGTGACCAGGGGGAACTTCACTCTGGTTTCTTGAATGTAAGCTGGAGATAACCATTCCACTTCCAGGATCTTACATTCCTTAATTAAGTGAATAAATACATATAAAATCTGACAGCAAGGCTTAGCACGTGGTAAGTACGTTGTCTAGTTGTGTTAGTATGATCACCCCTGAATTACATGCCCTTTATCTTTATGACTTTACTTCGGACTTGCTCCAGACCCTGGTTATGTCCCTCTGGCTCTCTGAAGCAGCTGAGCTCTATCCTTGAACATGGTTGTCAGAATGGGAACTTGGTTGCCATCATTACCACTGCAACTCTTGGGGTTGTAGGCTTCAGTGTGGCATACTTTTGAAATGATGTCTTCTCTTGTTAGTGTGCTTCTGTTTTTCTGGACTCTCAAAAATGATTGTATATAACAGCTGAAAACACTTGTATTTTTTATCCCTTTTTTACTGAGAAAAAAATTCTTATATTATAAATTAAATTATAAAATTTATAGAAATTATAAATTAAATTATAAAAAATATTTACTGAGAAAAAAATAATTTTTTTTAAAGTTAGCTTACTGTTTGCCAGATTCCTTTCCTTGAAAGTAACTACTGATTGCCTTATAAAAACACATAGAAGTCTCTCTCTTCATTCATCAGACTGCCATCACTGAGAGTTAATGAGAGGCTCTCTGAACCTCTGTTACTCCACCTGACCCCCTCTCTCCTAGGCCGGCTCGTTGGCACAAAGCCAAGAAGGTCCAGCTGACCCCTGGGCAGACAGAGGTGAAGATCGACCTGCCATTGCCCATTGTGGCCTCCAATCTGATGATTGAGTTTGCAGACTTCTATGAAAACTACCAGGCCTCCACAGAGACCCTGCAGTGCCCACGCTGCAGTGCCTCAGTCCCTGCCAACCCAGGGGTCTGTGGCAATTGTGGAGAAAATGTTTATCAGTGTCATAAATGCAGGTAAGCCAGGACTTGTTTCCCAGGCTAGGGCTATTGAGATTCCTTGCATGTTTCTCCTTCTTTCTTTCTTTTTTTTTTTTCTTCTTTATTTGAAAGGCAGATGGCTGAAATGACCAGCGGGTACTGGGCCAGGCCAAAGCCAGGAACCTGGAAATCTGGGTCTCCCACATGGGTGTAGGGACCCAAATGCTTGGCCCATGTATCATTGATTTCCCAGGGAGCAGGCTTGGAAGTGGAGCAGCCAGGACTCAAGCTGGCGCCCATATTAGAACCAGTGTCATAGGCAGCTGTTTAAACTGCTGCACCACAATGCTAGCCCCACCTTGTGTTTTTCTGTAGCTCTCTTTGTGAGCAATTAGAGAATACTTAGAGGATTATTGTAATGTACAGTAGGTCTGTGGATCTCGAGAGGAGGGAGGAAGATGGAAGAGTGGTGTGCGTGCATATGTGTTTGCTCTCCCCATCCCAAGGTGGGCCTGTGGGGCCAGGAGGGAGGCCCATAAGTTTAGTTCTGGATCTTCCTTTCTTACTTGGTTACTTAAGTCATTCTCTGTCCCTGCAGTAGTTTCCAGAACATAGATGTGGTATGATGTGTCTCCCTAGAGTCATCTCACCCCACCAAGCATCTGCTGTCCTACTCACTCCAAATGCTTTGGTTTTCAGGTCCATCAACTATGATGAAAAAGATCCCTTCCTCTGCAATGCCTGTGGCTTCTGTAAATATGCTCGCTTTGACTTCATGCTCTATGCCAAGCCTTGCTGTGCAGTGGATCCCATTGAGAATGAAGAAGACCGGAAGAAGGTGAGGCCACGTCTGGCCTAGAGTAAGGGCAGTGGCCTTGATCTGAGCTCACAGTGAAGTATGGTTTCCTTCTAGCCCGAGTCTTCTTCCACGCAGCAGTTTCAGGCCCAGCTTCTGGGTGGGAGCAGATAGTGGCGTAAGGTGTATTAGAACATGGTTTGCCTGGGATTTGGGGGAAATGTTGGTTAGTGATGAAACTTGAGTATTTCAAGTATTTGGAAAAGCCAAAAGTAGTTGGATGATTTGCCTTGCACTTGTTCATAGACTGCTTTTTATTGGGGCTATTGGCCTTTTCTTGGTTTTGGGTTTTCCCTGGGTTAGTTCCCAGTCAGCATCGTGTGGTGGCAGGTGGGGAAGAGGGTATCTGGAGATTTAAAGGACAGTGAAAGCTTTGGGACCCACTGGGACAAAAGAACATTTAGCTTTAGAGTCAGAAAAACCAAAGTTCCCATTCCAACTCTGCTTTTTAATTCTTGTTTGACCTGGCATAAATTACTTATTTCCATATTGTGTTTTATTATGTGTCATGTGTATAGTATATATTCTTTTTATTAAAAATTATCTTCATCCACTTAAAAGGCAGAGCAACCTTCCATACACTGGTTCATTCTCCAGATGCACTCAATATTCAGGACTGGGTCAGGCCAAACCCAGAAGCCAGGAGTCTGAGTCTCCCATGTGGGTAGCATCATCCACTGCCTCCCAGTATGCATTGGCAGGAAGCTGTATTGGAAATAGAGTAACTGGGACTTGAACCAGCACTCTATTATGGGGTGCAGATGTCCCAAGCAATGGCTAAACCCACCACACCACAGTAACTGCCCCAGTTGTGTATAATTAAAAAACATACCCAACTTGCAGGATTGTCATGAAGAGTAGGGAGAATGTGTGAAACACAGTGCCTGACTTACAGGAAATGTTTCAGTAATGGATGACAATTAGGATTATTCCTAATTAGGAAAATCAGGGAAAGTCGTTATGCTGAAAAGCCTCCACACAGGTCTTTTCCTGTCTAGGCTGTCTCCAACATCAATACGCTTCTGGACAAAGCAGACCGCGTGTATCATCAGCTGATGGGACATCGGCCGCAACTGGAGAACCTGCTTTGCAAAGTGAATGAGGCAGCCCCAGAAAAGCCCCAGGTGATCCCATACTAAAGAAGGGGCGTGTAGAAAGGACATGGGTTGTGATGAGAAGACTGCCCCTCGGTGAGGTCATCCTAGGGCTCAAGTCTGACATTTCACCCTTGGGGTTGCAGGATGACTCAGGAACAGCAGGAGGCATCAGCTCTACTTCAGCCAGTGTGAATCGCTACATCTTGCAGTTGGCTCAGGAATACTGCGGAGACTGCAAGAATTCTTTTGACGAACTCTCCAAAATCATCCAGGTAGAGATGGGAGCAGCTTTCGGTGTGTTTTGTTGGGGTGTGATCAGTGTTTCCAGAGCAGTTCAGTTGCCGGTGCTGTGCTTGCCCTGTCGAGCTGAACAACAGAGCAGCCACAGCGAGCAGCATCTTCCCCACTGTGAGTTCTGCTGCTTATCAAAGAGCTGAGTTTGCTCTAGGAAACAGAATAATGGCGATGGGAAGGTTGCATAGATCAGTTTTTCTTGGCCATTCACAACTCATCTTTTAGTAGAGGGGTTACTGGTTTTCAAAAATGGAAAACCAAGATTTCCATTCTTTTTTGTTTCCTGGTGTGCGCTGTTTACAGGCTTGATGGGTGAGGACACTCCAGCTGCAGTCACCCTGAGTAGTTCAGTCATTAACTGGCACGTTACAGCCCTGCTCTCTGTGGGAGGGGAGGCTGGCCACTGACAGTGGCACCTCATATAAGGAGAGCAGCCAGTTTACCTGCCCCTCAAATTGCGGGGATGCCATTTTTCTACTTGTGTATACAATTCTGACATTTAGGTTCTGTAAGAGACAGTTTGACATGGGAGTTGGGAGCCTGACTGTGGTCAGAGTTCACTTCTGCCTCTGCCCCTTATTTCGTCAACCAGCTTCTCTAAGCTTCAGTGTCTTCCTTAGTAAAATGGAGATAAAATATCTAATTGGTAGAGAGTATTGAGAATGTTCAGTTATATAATGCACTTAAAGTTTATTTTCAAAAGCAAAGCTAGTTCCTCTTTTTCTTTATTTAATTGCTATTTTCTTTTTGTCTTTTATTCTTAGAAAGTCTTTGCTTCGCGCAAAGAGTTGTTGGAATATGACCTGCAGCAGAGGGAAGCAGCCACCAAATCGTCCCGGACCTCTGTGCAGCCCACATTCACTGCCAGCCAGTACCGCGCCTTATCTGTCCTGGGCTGCGGCCACACCTCCTCCACCAAGTGCTATGGCTGTGCCTCAGCTGTCACAGAACATTGTATCACACTGTTGCGAGCCCTGGCCACCAATCCAGCCCTGAGGCACATCCTTGTCTCCCAGGGACTTATTCGGGAACTGTTTGATTATAATCTTCGCCGGGGGGCTGCGGCCATGAGGGAGGAGGTCCGCCAGCTTATGTGCCTCCTAACTCGGTGAGAGCCTGTACCATGTTATTGGCACTGGGGTCAGTGGCAGCAGCGAAGTTGGGAGCACTAAAAACTGCCAAGAATTGTGCGTCTGCTGGCCAAATGGACTAGATAGTAGAAAAAGAGGAAAACAGGAAGATATCCAGGGTATAATGAGTGATCCTAGGGAGCACTGACTCTCAGATTTCCTTGTAAATGGTTTATTTGGCTTGCATTTGTGTTGTGTCCTGGTGAGGGAGGAGAAGGGAATGACTGGACACTTGGACTGTAGAAACTCTTACAGAAAGAAGGTGGTGGAGCACTGGGGCTTAGGGAGCAAGAGCTTGGAGTTGGGACCAGAGAGACCCAGCTCAGCATCTGCTTTGTCTGTGCCATGGACAAATTACTTCATTTCTCCGAGCCACTATTTTCCTCATCAGAAAAGTGCTAATGGTAGTGAACGCACAAAAGACTTGTGGTGAGGATGGATGAAGTAGTTCCTAATTATTAACTCACATTTGTTGAGTATTCAGTACTGAGTAAGCATGTGTACCAGAGACTGCCCCAGAGTTTTGTGTGGTTTATTTACTAAGTATATGTCATAAATTCTGGGACAGGTTAGATGTTTGATAAATGTTATTTACTAAATTATTTATTCACTCATTTAACAAGTTTGTACTGAGCATGTGCTGGCCCCAGGCACTGTTCTAGACCCTGGAGATTAAGTTCTTGCCCCCATGTGGCCTGCATTCCAGCCTGAGAGAACTACAGGGAAACCATTACATAGTGTGATCTTAGGAAGTACGATGGTGAAGAAAAATACAGCAGAAGTGGTGACCCTGATTTTGCAGGGGGCCTTGCTATTTTGCCTAAGACCATTGAGGAGGACTTCCTGGAGGGGGTGACTACCTGAGCAAAGTGCTGCATGACAGTGGGCACAAGCCGTGCCAAGATCTCCGGCAGAGGGCTGCATGCAAAGGAAGCAGCCAGTGGAGCCGAGGCTACAGGGCAGCATGTGCAGGAGCGTCAGGACCAGATCCTGTGGGGTCTTGCCGTCCATGTGATGACTTTGAATTTTATTCAGAGTGTGTTGGGAAGCAATATGCATACAATATAATACAGTTTATGCCTTTTCTACTCATAGTGGAGACATTATTGCAAAGGGCCACAGTGGGAAATGTAGATGCCTTGTGGGAAAGGACATGGAGGTACATGGAGAAGAGGAGGAAAGAGCTGTGACAAGACTAAGTGGCCTTCTGGGTTTTGGAGAATGATGCACCAGGCAGCAGCTGTGGGCTCTGCAGCCTGGGTTATAGATCCTGTAAGCTGGTGCTGCTCTTCATTCAGTTGGCATCTGTTTCCAGGAAAGGTGGCCGCGATGGGCCCTTTTCATTACAGACCAGGGTTTTGTGAGGGTTGGGAGGAGGAGGAGGAGGAGGTAGAAAATTTCAGGGCAGGTGGTCCTAGCCATTGGTGTGTTTTCCCTTGGCTTCTTTGGGCAGAATGATGGGTCACAAGCAATCAACAATAGCACAACTCTGTTTCTTTGCCTTTCTCCACCCAGAGATAATCCGGAAGCCACACAGCAAATGAATGACCTGATCATTGGCAAAGTCTCCACTGCCCTCAAAGGCCACTGGGCCAACCCTGATCTGGTGAGCAGACACCAGGACAGCCGCCCTCTAGGTCTCGCCCCTCATGTTCCTTATATCTCCCTCAACCTCCCCTCCAGTCCCTTTGTGGTGACTGACAAAGGCACCAGCAGCAGAGCTGCTCATCCCAGACGAACGTTCCCGGGGAAAGCGTGCACACAGGGTCTCCACCCGAGATCCTTTGTCTCTCACGGGGACACCCGTGAGTGAGCAGGCATTTTAGTTTTGAGGCTCTGGATCAGAACTTGGACCTAACGCCAGTCCTTGAACTAACTCTTCAGACTTGTCTCCACTCACGTCTCTCCCTTTTGGCCTCCTAGGCGAGTAGCCTTCAGTATGAAATGCTGCTGCTGACGGATTCCATCTCAAAGGAGGACAGTTGCTGGGAGCTCCGGTTACGCTGTGGTGAGTTTGGGGACATCTAGTTAGAAGCAAAGAGAGGCTTCACTGTGCGGTCCTGACTTTAGAAGGGGAGAGCAGAGGGAAAATGACACTTGGGCAGCCCCGCTAGTGCAGCTGCCCTGTCTGTCGTGATTGTGACTCTGCTTTTCCTGACCATCCCTAGCTCTTAGCCTTTTCCTCATGGCTGTAAACATTAAGACTCCCGTGGTTGTTGAGAACATTACCCTCATGTGCCTGCGGATCTTGCAGAAGCTGATTAAACCACCTGCTCCAACCAGCAAGAAGAACAAGGTACTGGGCCAAGTGGGGGAGACTAAGAGGGATGGGCAGGAAGGGCAGCAGCCCACCTTGTTCCCTGGTCACCTATGTGTCCTGAACTTGAAGATACAAAAGCGTAAGCGAAGTCCTATGAATAATGGCCTCTTTCTGTGGTCATATCTGATGTCTTGAGTTTCTAGAAACCGTACTCCCGTGTCTTAGCCCTTGCAGTATTGATTGGACCTTCTAGATTCTGAAGCAGACTTCTTGAGTTCACATCCCAGCTCTTTTCATTTTCTGGCATTGAGACTTTGAGCAAGCTGCTTACATTCCTCATCCGAATGGGCCATCCCTCAGTGGGGATTAGAGCACCAGGGTTTATGCTCATGGGGGAATCTAGCCTGTTTCTTGTGTCTGGGTCTGCCCAGACAGTCTTCAGGAAAGACAGGGTTGGGCTTCCCTTTGAGGAAAAACTTTGCCCCTCAGAGCTGATTCCGCAGCAGTGAAATTGGTCTTTGAAAAGTAGAACCTCATCCACATGAGGGAAAAGGAGATGTTCGCCTAATTACTTACTCTCTAAGCATGGAAGCCCAGTGTTTGCTTTGTGCTCTGGTTTGACCTGGAGAGAACACCACTTCTCCAGATAGGGTTCTCAGACCCCAGCTGTTCCAAGACTTCCAACCGGGAGTCTGTGAGGACTAAATTCTTTTCCTGATTATCCTAAGACACTGCTTGCCCTTTTCACTCTCTTGATGTTTGAGCTCATGTGCCAGTCTAACACTGGCTGAGGCTGAGCAGCAGGTTCACCAGCTGCACTAGCAGTTCTGCACTGTGTGTTGTTTTCATCAAGAACATCCTTGAGGCAGCAGCACAGATTAATTTTATTAGGTCTCCACTCTTGAGTGCTAGTCTTTTTAAGGCCCAGTATAGCAGAAATGAGAAGTATACCAGAAGCACCTCTCCTGCAGCCCAGGGGTGGTGGTTGTCCTGAAGGCCAGCACCGTGTGAGACGTGAGCTGAGCCAGGCGGAGCCCACTTGTGCTTGAAAGAATGGCTAACACAGGCAGGTGTTGGTTGTTCAGACTTGGATATTTGATAGCTGTTTTCTTTCAAACATCAATGAAGTAATAAGTATGTCACTTTAAGAAGAATTGACAAAACTCTACATGCCAGTATTTTTCCAAATGATCAGTGTATGTTAGAGTATCCTGTGTGAGTAAAAGATAAAGTTTAGTATCCTGGAATACTCACTAAAGTTATTGATGTGTTTTCAGGGTTCACATTAGAGCTGATCTTTTTTTTTTTTTTTTTTAAGATTTATTTATTTTGCTTGAAAGTCAGAGTTGCACACAGAGAGAAGGAGAGACAGAGAGAGAGAGAGGTCTTCCATCCGCTGGTTCACTCCCCAATTGGCCGCAACGGCTGGAGCTGTGCTGATCCAAAGCCAGGGTCAGGAGCTTCCTCTGGGTCTCCACCTGGGTGCAGGGGCCCAAGGACTTGGTCCATCTCCTGCTGCTTTCCCAGGCCACAGCAGAGCTGGATCGGAAGTGGAGCAGCCAGGACTTGAACTGGCACCCACATGGGATGCCAGCACTGCAGGCGGTGGCTTTATGTGCTACGCCACAGCGCCGGACCCTAGAGCTAATCTTTAAGAATATTCAATTTGTTGAATTTTGGTGTTAAGTTCAATTAAATAAACTATTAAAATATTCTTCCCTTTTTGAAAAGTTTATCTGTGGAGGCCAGAATTTTTCATGTCCTTAACTGACACAATGTATCACAACAGTTTAAATTCAGAAGCAGATAGGAGAATCTAACTGCTTTATTCATAAAGCAATCATTAAGCAATTTTCAAAAATATTAAATAGTGTCATTCCTTCCTTTAGATTATTTTTGCATGGGAAAATGTTTAAAATGTTACATAGATTGACAATTCATAAGTATTTTTAAAATCTCTCAGTTTTAATTTTTAATGTAATCCATATCAGTAGATACAACCACAAATGAAAAAAGCTCTTTGGAGCGCTCAGCACCTTTTGAAAAGTATTAGCAAGGTCCTGAGGTCAAAACTTCAGAGCAGCCGCTTACAGTGCCGGCTGGGGCTCATTCTGGTTAGAAATGGCTCCTTGCATTCTGGTGACTGCTCGTGACCCTTGAAGCTTTGTGCTTTGGGAAACTGCAGATCAGTCTGGGGTAGGCATCAGTGTATGCTGTTGTAGGGCTGTGTGTAGGAAGCTAGCTGTGGCTTTCCCACACAGTCAGTGAGCTGAAGTTCAGCACGGAGGTGCTGCTGGATCAGGTGGTTTCATGGGAACAGAAGGTCCGCTCGCTGCCCTTCCTGAGCTGCCTGCCATGCTGTGGGGCCTGGGGCTCAGACGCGCTCTTGACCTCTCCCCTTGCTCCCTCCAGGATGTCCCCGTTGAGGCACTCACCACAGTGAAGCCTTATTGCAACGAGATCCATGCCCAGGCTCAGCTGTGGCTCAAGAGAGATCCAAAGGCATCCTATGAAGCCTGGAAGAAGTGTCTTCCTATCAGAGGTGCGTCTGTCTCTCCCAGACCTGGGGAACAGGACACTCCTGCCTCGGCCTTTTTTTTTTTTTTTTTTTAAAGATTTATTTTATTTATTTGAAAATTTGAGTTATAGAGAGAAAGTGAAAGACAGAGATCTTTCCATCTGCTGGTACACTCCCCAGATGATTGCAGCGGCCAGGGCTGGGCCAGGCTGAAGCCAGGAGCCAGGAGCTTCATCAGGGGCTCCCATATGGGTAGTAGGGCCCAAACACGGGCTATCTGCTGCTGCTTTTCCCAGGCTGTTAGCAGGGAGCTGGATCAGAAATGAGCATCTGGGACATGAACCAGCACCGAAATGGGAGGCTGGCGTCACAGGCAGTGGCTGTACCTACCATGGCAGTACATTGGCCCCCTCCTGTCTCAGTCTTGACAAGTCCCTGTCTGCCACTCTCTTGCACTTACCCATCCCTCCCACCATTGGCTTCTCAGGGATAGATGGCAATGGGAAAGCCCCCAGCAAATCAGAGCTCCGCCATCTCTATTTGACTGAGAAGTACGTGTGGAGGTGGAAGCAGTTCCTGAGTCGTCGGGGGAAGAGGACCTCCCCATTAGATCTCAAACTGGGGCATAACAACTGGCTGCGGCAGGTGAGTGGCCGTCTCCTGGGTCCCTCAGCCCCGAGCCTCGCCCTGGACGCCACGCAGTGTGTGTCTGCCCCTTGTCATGTCATGTGTCTGCTCTGCTCTACCGTCTGCTTGCTCTTCCAACATCCTTCCAAGCAGTAGGGAGGTAGAGTCTCTTGGGTGGCAGCCACTAGCATGGGGGACTGGCCAGACAGAATCTGCTTCTGCCTTTCCCATCAAGCTTGTGCGCTTGTCTCCTCCCTGCCCTCTTCACAGAATGGACCTCAGTGTCTGTGCTGCCCGCTTTTGCTTCTGTTACCAAAGACTTTGCTAAGGGACAGTCCCTGCTTGCTTTTTCCCTCCTTCGTCTTCTGAGGGTGTGTTCACCAGTTTAGCTGATGTAGAGAAGTGCCCTTCCCAGCAGTTGGATCTTGATTTAGCTGGGGAGTTGTACCTTTGACTTTTTCCTAGAGAGGGTCGCAGAGAACTTCCCAGGGGTGGGTGGCAGGTGACTGCCCACTGAGGTCTAGGGAGACAGGGCATCCTCTGACCTGGGCTCTGCCTCACTTGTCCTGCAGGTGCTCTTCACTCCAGCCACACAGGCTGCACGGCAGGCCGCCTGCACCATCGTGGAAGCTCTGGCCACCATCCCCAGCCGCAAGCAACAGGTCCTCGACCTCCTCACCAGGTACCCCTGGGGTCTGGGACAGGGAAGGTGGCGAGACTTCCCCTAGAACCTTTGCCTGTTTCCTGAGGAGTCCATGGGTCAGGGTTTGGGAGGCACATCTGTGGTCTCTGACTGATTCATCCCATTTGGAAGACCACAGAAACAATGACGTGTTAGAAAGCTGGACTGCAGTGTGCAGTAGTAGCAGCAGGAGCCAACTCTTAGGAGTGCATGTTTTGGTATGCATTATCTTGTGTAACACTCACAGCAAAAAGGATAAAAATAAGAGTGCTTGAAGAGTGCGGCATTCATTCCTTGTTTTGTGCTATGAGTTATTCCCAAGGGATGGGTTTGGGATTTTTCTCAGATGCCCTCCCGCCACCACCTAGACCCTGGAGGGAAGAGGTGGGCAGCAGGAGATAGGAAAAAGAGGAGCATTGGTACTTTGGGCTTCTCTGATGGGCCCTGTCTCTCTGGTGGCAGTTACCTGGATGAACTGAGCGTAGCTGGGGAGTGTGCGGCCGAGTACTTGGCTCTCTACCAGAAGCTCACCACTTCAGCTCACTGGAAAGTCTACCTGGCCGCTCGGGGAGTCCTGCCCTATGTGGGCAACCTCATCACCAAGGTATCCCATCTCACTTCCAAGAAAACCCCCTTTTCCCTTGCTTTCCATTCATTGTACTGATACAAACTTTATGGTTTCCTTTTTGCTGAGAAAAAGAAATGCTGAAAATACATTTTGTGGCTTTATTGTTTGGCTACAGCAGTCTTTGGGGGGTAGGTAGAGTCTTCCCAGTTTTTACGCAGTCTCTTAGCACTGCAAGAGAGTCATAGAAAGGAATTCTGCAAGAGCGTCCTTGGGGACTGCGATCTCCCGCAATGGTGGTGGTGACCAGGACCGTGGACAGTGCTGTCGTACATTAACTGTGCTTGTCCCTTTTAGGAAATAGCTCGCTTGTTGGCCCTGGAGGAGGCCACTCTGAGCACTGATCTGCAGCAAGGCTATGCCCTCAAAAGCCTCACAGGTAGAGTTCCCTGGCCTTCCATTAGGGCATCTGGGTTTGTGTGAAGCACGGAGCCTTAGTTGCGTGGGTGATGGAGAGTTAAGCTCTGTTTCCCTCCTCGTTGATGGGTTTATATATTTGCATTTCTGTTTGGTATTGGTCAGTTCCCTTCACTGAGCACCTGCTCTGGGCTTTCCCTGTCTTTTTGTTTACAATCTTTTAAAGACACGGAGCTTCCTTGCTCCTTTTTTATGTCCCCACAGGCCTTCTCTCCTCTTTTGTTGAGGTGGAATCAATCAAAAGGCACTTTAAAAGTCGCTTGGTGGGCACAGTGCTGAATGGATACCTATGCCTGCGGAAGCTGGTGGTGCAGAGAACCAAACTGATTGATGAGACGCAGGACATGCTGCTGGAGATGCTGGAGGACATGACCACAGGTAGCACTGCTGAGCTCCCCGGAGCCTGGGGCGGTGCCCCTCGTCCCACAGAGCCGGAGCAGGAGTGGCAGACGTCTCTCTGTGAAACCCAGCTCTCAAGAGAGTGTTGGCTCTTGGATTATTGATGCCAAGCTAGGCTCAGTCAGTTTGGACATTTTAGGTTAAGCTTAGAGATCAAGGGTTTTCAGAGGATATCACTTACCAGTCTGGAAAATTCTCAGCCATTGTTTCTTCATTGCCTCTGCTGTAGTTTCTCTCCCTTTTCCTTGTGGAACTCCATTCTCACTCTTGGCTACGTCTCTGCTTTTTAAAATATTTATTTATTTACTTATTTATTTCAAAGAGTTACATAGAGGGAGAGACAGAGGGATCCTCCATCTACTGGTTCACTCTGCAATGACCAGGCTGAAGCCAGGAATCTGGAACTCCATCTGGGTCTCCCATGTAGGTGGCAGGGGCTCAAGCACTTGAGCCATCTTCCACTGCTTTCCCAAGCCATAGCAGAGAGCTGGATCTAAGAGGAGTAGCGGGACTTGAACTGGCGCCCATATCAGATGCCAGCGCTGCAGGCTGGGGCTTTAACCTGCGTCACCACAGAACTGGCCCTCCCCACCCCCCCAGCCCAGTGCTGTATTTTAAGGAAAGACAATTTCCCTTTGGCTGTATAGTTGGAGGAAATGGGAGCATTGTTTCCAGCTGACCCTTACACCAAAGATTTATGCATGAGAGTGTATGTAGTTCTGTTGAACTCATAGCCTCCACAGATTTGGGGCTTTTTTTTTTTTTTGACAGGCAGAGTTAGACAGTGAGAGTGAGAGAGAGAGACAAAGAGAAAGGTCTTCCTTCCGTTGGTTCACCTTCCACTACGGCCAGTGCACCGTGCTGATCCGAAGCCAGGAGCCAGATATTTCCTCCTGGTCTCCCACACGGGTGCAGGGCCCAAGCACTTGGGCCATCCTCCACTGCCTTCCTGGGCCACAGCAGAGAGCTGTACTGGAAGAAGAGCAACTGGGACAGAATCCGGCGCCCAACTGGGACTAGAACTTGGAGTGCCGGCGCCGTTGGCGGAAGATTAGGCCAGTGAGCCACGGCACCAGCCAGATTTGGGGCTTTTTATCCAATTCTCAAATCCTGGCAGGTTGTGGAGATCAAGGTTCAAAGTAAAACTGGCATCATTGTTTTGCTTATTTCCTTGTTTTTTTTTTTTTGTTTTTTTTTTTTGTTTTTTGTTTTTTTTTTTGACAGGCAGAGTTAGACAGTGAGAGAGACAGAGAAAAGTCTTCCTTCCGTTGGTTCACCCCTCAAATGGCTGTTACAGCCGGTGCGCTTATCCAAAGCCAGGAGCCAGGTGCTTCCTCCTGGTCTCCCATGCGAGTGCAGGGCCCAGGGACTTGGGCCATCCTCCACTGCCTTCCCAAGCCACAGGGATTAGCCAAGTGAGCCATGGTGCCGGCCTTTGCTAATGTGGCACTTCATTACTACCTTTTAATTCAAATTTTTTAAAAGACTTGTTTATTTATTTAAAGGCAAAGTAACAGGGAGAGAGAGAGAGAGATCTTCCATCCCCTCATTCATTCCAAGGGACTTGGGCTATCTTCCACTTCTTTCCCAGGCACACCAATAGGCGGCTGGATCGGAAGTGCAGCCGCCAGGACTCAAACTGGTACCTGTATGGGATGCCAGCCTTGCAGATCGGGGCTTAACGTGCTGTGCCACAGTGCCAGCGCTTACTTCAACATGTTAAATTGTTTTTACCTGGTGGGGAGTGGGTTGTAGGTCAGGGAACCTCATCTGCCATTTTGCCCACAATGGACACTTTTTTTTGTTTTTTATTTATTTGAAAGGCAGAGAGATAAGGGGAGACAGATCTTCCATCCACTGGGTCACTCCCCAAATTGCCGCAACAACCGGCCAAAGTCAAAGAGCCTGGAGTTTTTTCTGGGTCTCCCACATGGGTGCAAGGGCTCAAGCACTTGGGCCATCTTCCACTGCTTTCCCAGGCACATTAGCAGGGAGCTGGATTGAAAGCGGAGCAGCAGATCTTGAACCAGCTCCCATATGGGATGCCAGCGTCGCAAGTGGAGGCTTAATCTGCTAGACCATGATGCTGGCTGGTGGGACTCTTAAAAACACCTTACTTCCTCCCTTTTAAAAAAAAAAGATTTATTTATTTATTTGAAAGTCAGAGTTACACAGAGAGACGAAAGACAGAGGGGTCTGCAGGTTCACTCCCCAGTTGGCCCCAATGGCCTGAGCTGTGCTGATCCGAAGCCAGGAGCCAGGAGCTTCCTCAGGGTGTTGCACGTGAGTGCAGGGGCCTGAGGCCCTGGGCCGTGTTCTACTGAGATGATGAGATCGATCAGAAGTGGATCAGCCGGGATTCAAACCAGCACCCATATGGGATGCTGGCACTGCAGGCGGTGGCTTTACCCACTATGTCACAGCGCTGGCCCCTCCTCCCTTTTTTATAACGCAAAGTTATCTCTTTGATTCATAGAGGGCAATTTACCTAATCTTTAGAATGGAGCTTAAAAGTATAACTTCCCAGGGCCGGCAGTAAAAGATGGCCCAAGTCCTTGGGCCCCTGCACCCACATGGGAGACCTGGAAGAAGCGCCTGGCTTCGGATTGGCGCAGCTCCGGCCATTGCAATCTGGGGAGTGAACCAGCAGATGGAAGATCTCTCTCTCTGTCTCTACCTCTCTCTGTAACTCTGTCTTTCAAATAAATAAGTCTTTAAAAAGGCAGACAAAAACTATAACTTCCCTTTGATTGAACTAGAGTACAATTAAGATTATTATTTGGCATTTTTTGAGTACTTGTTTTGGACAAGGGGATGCTAAGTTGAATAAGACATTGTGCCTTTCCTTAAGGAGTAATATACTCAGGGCAATACATGTTGACCTGGCATTAGGTTATTGAATCGAATGTAGTCTGGGTATAAAGCAATTAGTCTCGAGTTTCCAGTTGAACTGTTGGTGCTGCCGTGTAGGGCATTTATAGAGTTACTGGGCTTCAGGAATCTGTCAGTGATGGTATTGTCATTTAAAGTCTCATCTGTTTACACAAGTGAGCTGTTTCCTGACTGACTTGGCCACTTTGGTTTTTTGGCAGGTACAGAGTCGGAAACCAAGGCTTTCATGGCTGTGTGCATTGAGACAGCCAAGCGCTACCACCTGGATGACTACCGAACTCCTGTGTTCATCTTTGAGAGGCTCTGTAGCATCATCTATCCTGTAAGCAGGGTGCTCCTTCCTTAGGGTGCCCACATGTGAGCATGAGACATTTGTCCCTGAAGCCTCTTGGTGATTGATCGTAGATATGGGGAATCTCACTGTGAGCACTTGGGGGCCAGTCAGCATTTCAGGAAGATCCACTGACATGAAACACAAACAGAAGCAACCTCAAAAATCTTCCTGTTCCTGGTGAGAAATCAAGACCTCCCTTGGTCTTATTTCCTAAATTCAAGGTCAAGATTAACTTTTTTTTTTTTAACTAGAGCTAATCTTCCACTGGGAAAATCCCATTGCTTAATCAGCCCACCGTGTTGTGGAAGAGGTTTTTTGTTTGTTTTAAAGATTTATTTATTTATTTGAAACGGAGATATTTTTAAAAAAGATTTATTTATTTAGTTAGTTTAAAGATTTATTTTATTTATTTGAAAGAGTTACAGAGAGGTGTAGAGACAGAGAAAGAAGTCTTCCAATCCGCTGGTTCACTCCCTTAGATGGCCACAACGGCCGGAGCTGTGCCGATCTGAAGGCAGGAGCCAGGAGCTTCTTCCAGGTCTCCCACGCGGGTGCAGGGGCCCAAGGACTTGGGCCTTCTACTGCTTTCCCAGGCCATAGCAGAGAGCTGGATTGGAAGAGGAACAGCCGGACCTAGAACCGGCACCCATCTGGGATGCCAATGCTTCAGGCCAGGGCTTTAACCTGCTGCGCCACAGCGCCAGCCCCAAGATTTATTTATTTATTTGAAAGAGATACACAGAGAGATGAGAGAAAGAGAGAGAGAGATCTTGCATTCGTTGGTTCATTCCCCAATTGGCTGCAACAGCCGGAGCTGTGCTGATCCAGGAGCTTCTTCCAGGTCTGCCATGTGGGTGCAGGGGCCCAAGGACCTGGGCCATCTTCTACTGATTTCCCAGGCCATAGCAGAGAGCTAGACTGGAAGTGGAGCAGCCGGGACTCGAACCGGTGCCTGTATGGGATGCCAGTGCTTTAGGCCAGGGCATTAACCTGCTGCACCACAACACTAGCCCCTGAAACAGATCTTTCCTCTGCTGATTGACTCCCCAAATGACCATAACTGAAGCCAGTGGCCAGGAACTCTGTCCAGGTCTTCCACATGGGTGGCAGGGACCCAAGTACTTGGGCCATCATCTGCTAGTTTCCCAGGTGTATTAACAGGGAGCTGGATCAGGAGCTGAGCAGCCAGGAGTCAAATCAGCACTCTGATATGGGATGCTGGAGTTGCAAGTGGCAGCTTAACCCAGTACCATAACAGTTTTGAGCTAGAATTTAAAAACATTTTTTTTTTCCTAAAATTTTTTTATTTGTTTGAAAGGCAAAGAGAGAGAGAGAGAGAGAGAGAGAGAGAGAGAGGTCTGTCTGCTGGTTTATTCCCCAAATGCCCACATCAGCTAGAGCTGGACAGATACGAAGCCAGGAGCTTCATCTGGGTCTCCCATGTGGGTGCAGGGGCCCAAGCACTTGGGCCATCCCCTACTGCTTTCCCAGGTGCATTAGCAGGAAACTGGATCAGACCAGTGACTGTATGGGATGCCGGTGCCATGGGTGGAGGCTTAGCCTGCTGCGGCACGGTGCCAGCCCTGTAAAGACGTTTTCATGCTCTTCCTTCTTTCTTACCCTTGTTTTGTGCATGCCTGTAGCGTGTTTGTGTTTCCCCTGTCCTGAACTATGTGGAAGCGTGGTGTGATCAGAGACCCCTGCTACAGTAGAGGAAGGATGCACTGATTGTGTCATCAGTTCACAATGAGATTGTCCAATGTTGTGTCCTACAGAGAAGCCCTCTGCATGAACCTCAGGGTCAGCAGTGACAAGTTGTTCAGCCCCTGTGTGGATAGCTTCGCAGGAGGCATGCCTGCCACTTCTCATCTGCTTATTTTGTTAGACTCTCTCCTCATCCTCCTATGAGTTTCAGAGCAGATGCTTAGTGTTTCTGGCTTCGGGAATCGTGTCTGGGTGTTTTGGAGTTTCCTCCGAGCTTCCTGTCTTCATGTACGAGAGGCTGTCAGGTGTCTTCCTCAGAGTGTCCATAGAGAAAGGTAGCCTGGTGTGACTCTGCATCTGCTGTCCCTTGATGCGCCCTTCACTCTGTCCTGTAGGAGGAGAATGAAGTCACTGAGTTCTTTGTGACCCTGGAAAAGGACCCCCAGCAAGAAGACTTCTTACAGGGCAGGATGCCCGGGAACCCATATAGCAGCAACGAGCCAGGCATCGGGCCGCTCATGAGGGACATAAAGAACAAGATTTGCCAGGACTGCGACCTGGTGGCTCTCCTGGAGGATGACAGTGGGATGGAGGTAACACACCTGGAACCTTATTGCCCTTGATTAGAAGTAGGTTAAGGATTCGGACCCAGGTGCTTCCCTGAGTAACCACTTGACGTTGGGCAAGTTCTTTTATTTTTATTTTTTTATTTTTTATTTTTGACAGGCAAAGTGGACAGTGAGAGAGAGAGAGAGAGAGAGAGAGAGAAAGGTCTTCCTTTACTGTTGGTTCACCCTCCAATGGCCACTGCGGCCGGTGCACCACACTGATCTGAAGCCAGGAGCCAGGTGCTTCTCCTGGTCTCCTGTGCGGGTGCAGGGCCCAAGCACTTGGGCCATCCTCCACTGCACTCCCTGGCCACAGCAGAGAGCTGGACTGGAAGAGGGGCAACTGGGACAGAATTCGGCTCCCCGACCGGGACTAGAACCCGGTGTGCTGCACCGCAGGCGGAAGATTAGCCTATTGAGCCCCAGCGCCAGCCTGGGCAAGTTCTTGATTCCAGTTTCTCACCCATAAATTGGGGTTAATGATTCCCACCTTCCCTAGTGTTAAGGTTCACTACCTGTGAAGGGCTCTGCCTGGTGCTCGGCATGGAATAAGCAAGTGGTTAGTGCCTAGTGGTGATGGTGGTACATTTTTACTGTTGTTGTCACTGCTGACAGAGGCATCTCAGTGATTCCAAGTTAATTGAGCTCCCTGAATACTGGCATTATAAGCCCTTTGCAAGTGTGTGGCCTGTATCTGACACCTTCCAACAGAAAACCTTTAGGATTGGGCATTATTGTATACACGAGATGGACAAAGGACAGGAGAACGTCCTTAGCAGGGTTTCTAAGTGGGAGACCTTGGTTGAGTTACGGATTTTTGCGACCCCTGGAACTCTGCACACATGTGCATTTGGTTAGAGCAGGAGCGTCTGTTGAGAGGTCCCTGAGCCCTGAACCACTGGTAGAAGGTGCCCTGTGATCTTGGGATGTATTTGCCTTGCAGTTGTTTGGGTTAACAGCCTTATCTGCTTCTCTGTTCAGCTTCTGGTGAACAATAAAATCATCAGTTTGGACCTTCCTGTGGCCGAGGTTTACAAGAAAGTCTGGTGTACCACAAATGAGGTATGTGTACCTGTGTTCTTCTTGCAAGTGTGCTTTTCCTTTTCTGACTTGGGCCGACTTGAACCAGGAGAAGCCATTGTGAATCATTTCTCATCCAGCTTGCTGCAGGACTTGGAGCTTCCCTTCTGCTGTGTGTGGGCAAGTGGAGGAAACCAGTGATCTTGTCATCCTCTGGAGGTTTCTGACTCGTGAGGGTCGAAGGGCCTCAGGAGAGCCTGAGCCTTTCCTGCTTGTGCACAGCCCAGAGCCTTCAGGCCAGCTGGCTCCTGAGGGCACACTGTAATGGGGAGGGCCTGATGCCTGCACCCTTCTCTTTTCATTTGAATGCCTCTCAGCTAGATTAATTCTCAACTTTTATGGGCTTGTTCACTTTTCAGAACATTTTCCCAATAGTTGGGTCAAAGGTCTCGTCTATGGTTTCGTGTTTTTTTTGTTTGTTTGTTTTTGTTTTTTTTTAAAGAATTATATTATTTCTTTGAAAGAGTTATATAGAGAGAGGTCTTCCATCCATTGGTTCACTCCCCAAATGACTCCAACGGCCAGAGCTGAGCTGATCCAAAGCCAGGAGCCAGGAGCTTCTTCCTGGTCTCCCACGCGGGTGCAGAGACCCAAAGACTTGGGCCATTTTCTGCTGCTTTCCCAGGCCATAGCAGAGAGCTGATGGAAAGTGGAGCAACCAGGACTCGAACCAGTACCCATATGGGATGCTGGCACTGCAGGTGGCAGCTTCACCTACTATGCCACAATGCCAGCCCCTCCGCCTTTTTTTCTTTTTTTTTGGGGGGGGGGTGTCTTTATTCCTTTTCTTTCTTCCTGTGACGTTTCCATCTCCGTTTGTCTTTTAAATGAATAAAATATATAACTTAATTCCAGCAAGCTACTGTGCCAGTGAAACACAGCAGACTTTTTGTTTTTAGACTTATTTATTTGAAAGGCAGAGTTACAGAGAGGCAGAGGCAGAGAGAGAGAGATCTTCTGTCTACTGATTCACTCCCCAAATGGCCACAGTGGCTGGAGCTGAGCCAATCTGAAACCAGAATCTTGGTGCTTCTTCTGGGTCTCCCACGCAGGTACAGGGGTCCAATCACTTGGGCCATCTTCCACTGCTTTCCAAGGTACATTAGCAGGGAGTTGGATCAGAAGTGGAGCAACCAAGACTCGAACCAGCGTCCATATGGGATACTGGCACTGCAGGCAGCAGCTTTACTCACTATGCCACAGTACCGGCCGGCCCTCTTCTTCTGAAACTAAATTGAACAGCATATTATTTGTACATTTGACCTTTAATCAGTTATACATTTTGGCCTTGCTCATTTCTGTTCTCCTACTTGTGCTGAAGTATCCTTGCAAATAGTGGTAGTGAGCTCAAAGAATACACATGGGCATCTCCTCTTTTGAACCATAAGGCAAGTTAGAAGTTGAGAATCTTTCCTCCCTCACATTGGTGTGCACTGTCCACAGAGGAGTCCTCTTGCCAAGTCCAGAGTTTATAGTAGCCTTAAAGATTTATTTATTTATTTGAAAGGCAGAGTTATTTGTAGAGAGGTTGATAGAGATCTTCCATCTGCTGGTTCACTCCTCAAATGGTCACAACAGCTGGTGCCAGGCTAGGCTGAAGCCAGGAGCCAGGAACTCCATCTGGGTCTGTCACATGAATAGCAGGGGCCCAAGCACTTGGGCCATCTGCTGCTGCTTTCCCAGGCGCATTAGTAGGGAACTCGATCAGAAGTGGAGCCCCTGGGACTCGAACCTAAGCTCATGTGGGTTGCCAGCATCATAGGCGGCAGCTTCTGCTGTGCCAGAATGCCAGCCCCCAGCCTGTCTCTCTAGCTACTCGCCACAGCCTGTTTTGTTTTCTGTGTATTGTTGGTGGTGGTTCTGTCTAAGGAGTTCCCATTGGGCTTCCAGGGCTGAAAACCCTTGTGGAACTGGCCTTTCTCTGCAGGTCCCACTTCTGAAGCTGAGTATGAACTTGAGTTAGGGTGGTAACTGCCTCCCACTGAGTGTCCTGTGGTGTGACTGAGCCTGTTTCTCATCTCCAGAGTGAGCATCACGTGTGATAGTGCTGTGCTCAGTGTCTGGCATACAGTGAACTCTCCTGATTTAGTTCAGTAGAAGTGCTATGATCTGATTTGAGGAAGCTTTGTTTCTAGTTATTTCTATCAGGCTATGGATTTTAAATAGAAAAAATATGGATGAACTGCCTCCTTTCTTATGGCGATGTGAAGACCTGAGACTCACCATACGCAAAGATTGATGTCTTCTCTTTTCTTGCTTTTGATTTTTGAGTTTTGAATCAAAGCTCTTTGATATAAAGGAATTCACTTGTCCTGATTCTTTGGGTAGTGGGCTCTGTTGATTGCGGATTATCTACTCCAGGGGGAATGCAGGTTTGGGTTTAGACCTGGGCTTAAGGTGGGTAACTTTGAACAAGCTGTTTGACCTTACTTAAATGGGAGTTATAAAATGCTTAGTTAGCATAGGGCCTAGCACGGAGTAGAACACTCAATAAATAGTCATCGTAGTTATTACATGGTGTTTTGATGAGATTGAATGAGATCATGTTTGTGAAGTATTTCATACAATGTCTAGCCTGAAGTAGACACTGAATAAAATCAACTTCCTTGCACCTCAGTAGGCTTCAGTGTGTTTGGATTCTGAGAGATTTTGTGGTTAAGCGGTTCTCCCACATTGCTGAAGCATTAAGCAAGAGTAGGTGTCGAGTCCTTTGCGTTTTTCTGGTCCTGTTGACAAGTAAGTTTCTGTGTTCAGGGGGAGCCCATGAGGATTGTTTATCGGATGCGGGGGCTGCTGGGTGATGCAACCGAGGAATTCATCGAGTCGCTGGACTCCACCACAGGTAATAGTGGTCCTTCCCCTAGACAGTGTTGCAAAGTGGATTTGAGATTTTGGACTCCTGAGTGGGTCACATCCCAGGACTTGAGTATTCTTAGCAAATACTCTGCAGTACCTCTGCATCAGAATTGTGGAAGGGAAAGCCATCAGCATCTGTGGCCTACTTCAGATACCTGTAGGAGTTGAGAAAAACTTAGCTTTTATAGGGGAAAATGCAGTAAGCAACAGACTTGTTCAGATTTATTTTTAGCTAGTTTTTTCTGCCATTGATGGTAGTAGTACATATTTTCACATTTGAGTAAATAATTTTAATTGAAACCTTAAGCTCATAAGAGTGAGATGCTGTAGTTTACTGTCCAGTTCTGACCCTTTTATTAGCTGTGTCTTTATTGGAGATTAGGAAAAGGCTCTTGGCTCCCATCCTGGAAGGGGGCTGTCCGTCTGGTTTCCACACTCACCTGCCTCTGTTTCTGCTTGGCTTCCTTCTCTGCAGATGAAGAAGAAGATGAAGAAGAAGTGTACAAGATGGCTGGGGTGATGGCCCAGTGTGGGGGCTTGGACTGCATGCTTACCAGACTGGCAGGGATCAGAGATTTCAAGCAGGGGCGTCACCTTCTAACAGTGAGTTGGGGTTAGCAAGGTGGGGGCCAGCCTTCCAGCATTGACAGCAGCCATTGTGCCACTCCACCCTAGAGGGCAGCATGGTGCTGTGGGCCAGGGCAGGCCAGTGAAGGACCTGGCAATTCCCTCATCCTCCCACCCCTACAACCATAGTGACGGGGCTTTCTCTGATACCTCTTTAATCACCCCTAGGGCCCGTGTCTGATTGTCTTTACCCAGAAAACTGCACTTGTGTCAGTCATCGTTATTATTTTATGATTGCTTTTTAAATGGAATTTTGTAATGTAGCTCATTTCCCACATCATAGGATTTTGTTGGGTTTATACCATTGTCTCATTAATAACGATTAGAGGCGTCCATAGGTACCTTTTCACCACTCGGGGTGCCTGAGAACATGTGTCATTGTGCCCGTGGTTTAAATGACGCAGTTCTGAGCTCATGGAAGCCATGAGCTTTGGGATCATTCTGCCTGCTGTTAGTGCTGGGATTTCCCCGAGGCAACAGAACAGCACCTGTCCCATTAGGAACTGGATTCTTGCTGTAGAGAGGAAGGAAGATGTACCCAGCCTGCGGGCACCATCCCTGGAAAACACTGCTGTTCACAAGCTTATCTGAGAGCCCAGCCGTGGCCCCTGGAGGGTCACCGCTCCTCCCTGTGCTCTGCATTTCAGAAAGTGCACTTGGTGATCGTGCCCAGCCCCTCTTGGCATTTCCTTCCTGCTCGTCCCTGCACCCTATACTTGCAGACAGCCACATGGGTTTTGACTGTCTTCTCTTGTCAGGTGCTGCTAAAATTGTTCAGTTATTGTGTGAAGGTTAAAGTCAACCGTCAGCAGCTGGTCAAACTGGAAATGAACACTTTGAACGTCATGCTGGGGACTCTAAACCTGGTAAAGAGTGTGGGCTGTGGGTGATGAGGAGGGAGCCTTACATGTCCTGGTGGGGGAAGACATCTCAGTTCTGGGCTCAGATAAAGTGGCCTCAAAGCTTCACCTCAAGCCCTTCTGCTGTCTGGCTCTGAGGAGGCCAGGCTTGGGTCACTGAGCTGACCCTTCTCCTGGCTCACACTTGTGCAGTTGCCATGGCATCAGAAGGTTCCCTGTCCCTCTCCTGAGTTCAGGTGAGAGATGAGAGAAGGCACTCCCTGCAGTGGTCCAGATTCTATGGTGCACACTCAGTCTGGGAATTAAGACCATGAAGGGCACTCTTGAGCAGATGAGTGGATGTAGGGTTGTTTTGTTTGTTTTAATGACACAGGAAGAAAGACCTTCTGTCTACTGGCTTACCTTCCAGATGCCCACAGTAGGCAGGGTTGGACCAGGCTGAAGCCAGCAGCCTGGAATTCTATTCAGTATTCTCATGTGGTGCCATCCACTCTGCCTCTCAGGATGCATTAGCAGAAAGCTAGATTGGAGGCAGAGTAGCCCGGACTTAAATTAGTACTCTGATATGGCAGCTTAATCTGTGCCACAGTGCCAGTGTTGCCCCCTGTAGCTGCAGTTTGGTTCTGAGAGTGACTGGGTCTCCCTCTCCTACAGGCCCTGGTAGCTGAGCAGGAAAGCAAGGACAGTGGGGGAGCAGCTGTGGCTGAGCAGGTGCTTAGCATCATGGAGATCATTTTAGATGAGTCCAACGCTGAGCCCCTGAGTGAAGACAAGGTGAGTGGGGTCCTCTCCCTGCATCTGCCTACACTGTCTCATTGCCAGCAGAAGACCTGCTCGCGTCTTGCTGAGTTCCACCGAGGATGACGGTCTGCTCGTATCATTGAATCTCTGGCTGCAGCTCCCACTTCAGTTTCTCTCCACCCCTAACTTCTCCCATCTAATTGGTACTGACTTGGTTAGAGCTGTGAGCGCTCAGTGTCCAGCAGCCTCTCTTAGGCAAAGAGGAGATTGAATGTTTGAATGGATGAGACTGTAAATAGAACCACCTAGAAACTTAGACACTAACTTGAGTAAAACTGAATCCTGTTTCTTATTCCCTAGGAGGTACTGGGACACAGTTCTCCTTGGGCCACTTCTGGTGGCTCTAGATGGAAGTGGGTTGACCTTTGTGGTCAGCTGTTGGCTGCAGCCACAGTCCTGACCTCACCAAGGGCCTTGTCCTCTCTTTGTTGCAGGGAAACCTCCTCCTGACAGGTGACAAGGATCAACTTGTGATGCTCTTGGACCAGATCAACAGTACCTTCGTGCGCTCCAACCCCAGTGTGCTCCAGGGCCTGCTTCGCATTATCCCATACCTTTCCTTTGGAGAGGTGGAGAAAATGCAGATCCTGGTGGAGCGATTCAAACCATACTGCAACTTTGATAAGTATGTAGCTGGGGTTCCTACAGCTAGGTAGGAGTCTACACAAAAGTCCTCAGCTGGTCCTCTGGGACTAAGGACGAATCACCTGAATTTCTCATAGATTATTGTGTACCACGTCTGGCTTTTAAGGGGCTCAGTCTAGTTGGGGAGTCAATAGTTAAAGTAGCAACTGGCCAGAAAGAGGTGTTGCTGTTGGTGAAATGGGAAGGGGTCTGACAAATTGGAGAGAGTCAGGTATGAGGGTGTGAAAATGCAAGAGACACTTGTTGAGTGGGGGTGGGGGGGGTGCTAGGAGCCAGGTCCAAGGGTCTTCATGTTGTGTGAAGGGGTTTTGACCAGGTCTGTAGCTGGTTGAAGGTTGTTCACCAAGAGAATGACCTGATGGGCTGTGTTCTGCCTGTCACACCCTCAGACTTGCTCTTCCTGCCTAGGTACGATGAAGACCACAGCGGTGATGACAAAGTCTTCCTGGACTGCTTCTGCAAGATAGCAGCCGGCATCAAGAACAACAGCAATGGGCATCAGCTGAAGGATCTGATCCTGCAGAAGGGAATCACCCAGAATGCCCTTGACTACATGAAAAAGCACATCCCCAGTGCCAAGAAGTAGGAACCCCTGCCTCTGAGGGGCTGCTCCCCTCCCCTGCGCCTCCCTGCAGCCTCTTGGTGCATGAACGCTTCCTGCCTGCTTCCTCCCCCTCCTTGAGGCCTCCTGCTTGCTCTGAAGCTCTCAGAGTGACCACTCAGCCACTGCAGATCCTTAGGGGCTGTGGGGAAGGAGCCCATGTTTTGGTTTCTCTTCAGTTACTCACCTCTTGGGGGCTTCACAGTGGAGCTGGGTGGTCTTTGTGATTCTTTATGACACTCTGGGGGTGTTGTGTTTGAACAAGCACTGCAACTTTAGGGAAGCCAGAACTACAACTGGTTTCTGGGTAGTCTTTGCTTCCTGGACCTGCTAACGGGCCTTCCTCTGCTCTGCAGTTTGGATGCTGACATCTGGAAAAAGTTTTTGTCTCGCCCAGCTCTGCCGTTTATCCTGAGGCTTCTCCGGGGGCTGGCCATCCAGCACCCTGCCACCCAGGTGAGCAGCTAATGTGCACGTGTACCTTACTCTGCAGACAGGACTAGCAGGGTGAGAGCCCTGTGCACCTCTCTTCTGTCTGCCTCTGACTGAACAAATACAGCTGCCTGATTCACTAGGGACGTGATTTGCCCTAGTGAATGAGACTGGAGTTGAAGGGACTCGGAGCTCAGCTAGTTCACCTCTGTGCAGGGAGGAAGTCATATTTCTGAATTTCTTATTCAGATCATTCTTAGGTGGGGCTTCACTGTCCCCTGAGTCAGCTGTGTGGCAGTTGAACTATGAGGGTGGTGAGCAGACTGGATTTCTGGCCAGAGTCCCTGAGGCGGCTGAAAGCTTCATTCTGGGGGAGGTCTGCCTGTGTCATTCTGCAGCTCATTTCCTCATCTCTCTCCCACTGCAGTGAACTGATGTCTGTTAGTCCACACGAACTGGCCCTGCAAGAGGGACGAGGGCCAGGTTTGTTTTTTTTCTTTCAGTCACAGGTTTTGAGTTAATTGTAGGTTCATAGAGAAATCGTGGCTGGGAAGTAATTCAGAGGGCAGGCTGTGTGGTGCAGCTGCCTGAGCCACTACTGGGGATGCCTGCATCCCATGTCTGAGTGCCAGTTCAGCTTCTGCTTACTCAACTTCTGCTTCTGCATCCTGTGATACAGCAAAGGATGGCTCTAGTACTTGGGCCACTGCTATGCATGTGGGGTGCCAGGTAGAGTTCCCAACTCCTAGCTTCAGCCTGGCCCAGACCCAGCTGTTGTGAGCATTTGGGGAGTGAACCAGTGGATGGAAGATACAATCCATGCCCACCCCCCCTTCTCTTTTTCTTTCTCCCTATCAAGCAGATGAAAAAATAACTCTCTCTCTCTCTCTCTCTATATATATATATATATATACATACACACACACACACACATACACACACACACGCTCCCTATCAAGTAGATGAAAAAAAAAAAACTAAATACACACACACAGAAAATGTATGGATGATTTACCCAGTATCTTGCAAAACAGCACACATCATGGCCAGAATGTTGATTTTGATACAGTCGAGATACAGGATAGTTTCATCGCAAGTACCTTCCTATTGCCCTTTCATAGCCACATCCACCTCACCCTGTGTACCAGTGATGAACACATGACGGCCGCTGACATGGTCTCCACTTCTGTCATTTCAAGAATGTTACACAAGTGGAATCATACAGAGCTGCTTTTTTCACTCTAATTTTCTGGACATTCATCTAGGTCGGCACATTCATCGATGACTTATTCCTTTTTACTGCAGAGTATGGATTATCACAGTTGTTTAGCTATTCATTGATTATAGGATATTGGGATTATTTCCAGTTTGGGGCTGTTCTTATAAAGTCATTATGAACATTGATGAGGTTTTGCATAAATATCAGTCTTCATTTTTCTGGGCTAAATGGCCAGTGCAGTTTGCATCAGTGTTGTAAAATGTACTCAACTGATTTCTAGAGTGATTGTATCATTTATAGTTGTTCACAGTCATTAGGTGAGGGATCCAGTTTTTCTGCGTCTTTGCCAGTATTTTATGGCTCTTTTTCTTTTTTCTTCAGATCTTTTTATTTATTTGAAAGGCAGAATTGGGAGGGGAGGGTTGTTGCATAGAATGAGGTCTTCCATCTGCTGGTTTACTCTTTCTAAATGGTTGCAATGGCCTGAGCTGGGCCAGGCTGAAGCTGGGAGCCAGGAGCTTCTGGGTCTCCCATCTGGGTGTGGAGGCCCAAGGACATGGACTGTCTTCCACTGATTTCTCAGGTGCATTAGCAGGGAGCTGGATCAGAAGTGGAGCAGCTGGGACTCAAATGGTGCACATATGGGATGTGTGCTCTGCAGGTGGTGGCCTAATCTGCTATGCCACAGTGCTCAAGTGGCTCTTTTTAATCTATAACCATTCTGGTAGATGTGCAGTGATGTCCATTGTGGGTTTAGCTGTGTGTCTCATGTTGGGTAATGATGTTGAACATCATTCTGTGCTTAATGTCTTCAGTGTCCAGATCTCACCCCTCTTCTCTTCTCTCTCTTCTTTTTTTTAAGATGTATTATTTATTTGAAAGGCAGAGTTACAGAGAGGCAGAGAGAGAGAGAGAGAGAGAGAGGGAGGGAGAGAGAGAGATATCTCCCATCTACCGGTTCACTCCCCAGATGGCCACAACAGCCAGAGCTGTGCCGATCTGAAGGCAAGAACCAGGAGCTTCTTCCAGGTCTCCCACATAGGTGCAGTGCGGGAGGCCAGGGACTTGGTCCATCTTCTACTGCTTTCCCAGGCCTTGGCAGAGAGCTGGATAAGAAGTGAAGCAGTGGAGACTCAAACTAGCGCCTATGTGGGATGCCAGTACTGCAGGCGGTAGCTTTATCCACTATGCCACAGTGCCGGTCCTTCACCCATTTTCTAATAGGATGGTTTAACTTTGAGTATCGGGAATCCTTGGGGTTGGATACTTTTCCTGTTTATAGTTTCTTCGTTGAATATTGGTCCCCTTCTCATTTAATAGTCTGTTCTGATAATCTGTCCAGAAGTTTAGTGACTGGATTTCATGTACCTGGCACAAGTCTCTAATAGTCTAAACTGTTGTTCACCTCAATGGATATAGTCATAATTAGTACATCTTTGGGTAAATATTTTTCCCATGTTTCCATATCCTATTTTGCATGAGAGTAAATTAGGCAGCAGAGTTATAACTTGGCCAGAGGCAAAATGATGAGCTTAAAATACAAGTCAGCTGATTTCCAGGCTTATTCTTAGTAAAGTGGATTACTTTCTGTAGAAGGTTTTATCTAGTTAGATATTTGATAGTCACACCCTGACCATTCATTTTTCTTTGGACTGCATTTAGTCTGGAGGGAGCCAGAATGGAACAACAGTGTGAGAGGTAGAGTGTGGAAGGGGTCAAAGGGAAGAGGAGTTCTTTTTCAAAGATTTACTTTATTTAAATGAGTTAGAGAGAGAAGTGTTCTGTCTGCTGGTTCACTTCCCAAGTGGCATAATGGCCAGGGCTGAGCCAGGCTAAAGCTAGGAGCCAAGAGCCACATCCAGGTCTCCCATGTGGGTGGCAGAGGACTAAGCACTTGGGCTATCTCCCACTGCTTTTCTCAGGCCATTAGCAGGGACCTGGATCAGAAGTGGAGCAGCCGAGACACGAACTGGTGTCCATATGAGATGACTGTTCAGAATCAAAGGCTCTGCCTGCACCTGTTGGTAGGGTTGTCTAATTGGAGGCATGTATATCTCTCTGGTCTTCTGGCAGGTTCTGATCGGAACTGACTCCATCACAAACCTGCATAAACTGGAGCAGGTGTCCAGTGACGAGGGCATTGGGACCCTGGCAGAGAACCTGTTAGAGGCACTGCGGGAACACCCTGATGTAAACAAGAAGATCGACGCGGCCCGCAGAGAGACCCGGGCTGAGAAGAAGCGCATGGCCATGGCGATGCGGCAGAAGGCTCTGGGCACTCTGGGCATGACGGTAGGGCCCCACCTCAGTCCCTACTTGCTTGCCCTCCTAGTTAATGAGGAGGTGGCTGTGGCATGGCCATCTGTGCTTCAGGACAGAACGGGGGCTGAGGATGGGGAAGGTGAGGAGGTGGGAACTAGGTGTGCTGGGCATCCGCAGAGGTGTGACCATTATTGTTCTGCCTCCAGATGAGACGAGTGACGTGAACTGAGCAAGTTCACAGTAATAGTAAAAATGGGGATCGTGACCATGTTTATTGAGGATTTGCTGTATGCTTCAGTTTCTTCCTTGAAACGTTTATATAAATGGTTCTGTGAAGTTGACATTATAGCCATTTTCCAGATGAAACTGAGATGGAGAGGTGAATTCAGTAGGCCTGAGCCTATAACTAAAATGTAGTTGAAAGGATTTTGGGTTTTGGACCTGGGTCTGTTGGACACAAGGACTCTGCCCTTTTCAGTGTCCCACCTGAGAGGAAGCAGTAATCCCAGGAGAGCGTTCTCGCAGCCAGTGGAGTTGTCAGCAGCTTAACACGTGGGAAATGGATCTTGGAATGGCCCTTGGCAGCTGAGACTTGGTGCTGCTGGCACAAAAAGGGGCTTTTTTTTTTTTTTTTTTTTTTTGTAGCAAATGGCAGCCTTCCAGGGTTCCCACTGGGTGGTTTCCTGTGCTTCAGCGGCTCCTGTCGGAAGGAGAGAACAGCAGAGGAGTCTGGGCTCTCCTCTCCTCGTGCTGCAGCAGTCCGTGCCGTCTGTGTGGAAGGGCACACTGCTGCGTGCGTCTCCTGGCTAGGGTAGGAGGGCATGTGGCAGTCCTCTTCTGACCCAGCTCCTCGGTTCCTCTGCAGACAAACGAAAAGGGCCAGGTCGTGACCAAGACGGCGCTCCTGAAGCAGATGGAGGAGCTGATCGAGGAGCCGGGCCTCACGTGCTGCATCTGCAGGGAGGGCTACAAGTTCCAGGTACAGCTGCTGGGCTCTACCTGGGCCTGACGCGCAGCCCCGCCCTCGTTCCAGGTGGCCTCTCTCCTGCAGAGCGACTTGTGCTTGATGGGAACATTGGTCTTCCTCCTGCTCTTGCTCACAATAGCCCCTTTAGACTCTGTCTGTAGACAAGGCCTCATGCTCAGAGCTTTATGTAAACTGGATAATTTTATCTTTAGGCCCATGTAAAACGCCCCAGCTTCTGGTTAAGAAAACAGAGTCAGAGCCAGAATTCCAGCCCAGGCTCCTTGGACTCCAAAGCTGAGCTTTCAGAAACATACCATGCTGCTTCCATTCAGGGCACCTGGGGAGTCCAGACCCTGCCCCTCGAGCTCATTCTGACAGATCATCCCTGAAAGGGGCAGAGCGCCGAGGGGCCTCCTTGCCTCCTGAGGCTGCAGAACGGCCCTTTCGTCTCCAGCACGCATGCAGTACTCGGCACCCGGCACCGTGCAGCCTGCTGGTCCGGTGGTAGCACAGGCTCCTCTGCTCCGCCTGGCAGCCTTTGAAGAGCAGGTGACGTGTCAGTCAGCCCTTGTCATTTTCAGACAAGTGAGGCAGCTTAGCTTAGGCTTGCATAGCACCCCCTTCCTCTTTTCTTGAGGCCATGCCTGGCCAAGTGCTTACCCCACGGCTGAGGGGCTGACCTCACCTGCTCTCCAGCACACACACCCTCAGCAGCCAGAGTGCCACGGCGCTGCCGCAGAGGGGACAGACACTCCGTTCCCTGCTCTGCTTTGCCTCCCGAAGCCTCCCTGGGACATGTCCTCACCTCGCCTCCTCCTCCTGTTGTCGTCTTTGCAGCCTACCAAGGTGCTGGGCATTTATACCTTCACGAAGCGGGTAGCCTTGGAGGAGATGGAGAACAAGCCCCGGAAGCAGCAGGGCTACAGCACCGTGTCCCACTTCAACATCGTGCACTACGATTGCCACCTTGCTGCTGTCAGGTAGGCCCGGCTCGTGGAGAGCAGGCTTCTGCAGCAGGCGCGAGTGGGCCTCCTCCCGCGGCCTGGACCTGGAGGCAGTGGCACTGCCAACCTTGAGGGTGCTCTCCTTAAACCATGTAGGTTCCTGAGCTTTCCCTCCGCAGCAGGAGGTGAAAGCAGTCTTGCTTGCCTGAATCAGGGAAGCCGGCATTTGCTGTCGAGGTTACAGGTAGTTGTTTCCACAGGGGCAGGAGCGCGGATGGTTCCTCTCCTGTCCCACTCACTCAGTTAATTCCAGCTCTCCTACCTGTCCAGGTTGGCTCGTGGCCGGGAAGAGTGGGAAAGTGCTGCCCTTCAGAATGCCAACACCAAGTGCAATGGGCTCCTTCCTGTCTGGGGTCCCCATGTCCCTGAATCAGCTTTTGCCACTTGCTTGGCAAGGTGAGTATTGCACATTTTTCTAGTAGAAAGGAGGGGATTCCCAGGAGATAGCTATGAGCCCAGCTGCCGATGGCACCATTTCCTGTCTCCTCCACGGGAACCCATGTCTCTCCTGGCTTGTTGTCTGGGGTGCTGTCCAGAGCAGTTGCAGATAGGGGAGGAGGGCTTACTGTGGGGGTGGCTAATGTGGCCCACCCACAGGGTGACAGCAGCCAACACCCTCAGCATTTGAGGCATGGGGTAAAATATCTAGTGAGTCATGCTCTCCTCTCCTTTGTTGATCTTGCGGCCTAAGACCTGGGGCCTCCAACCTCTGACTTGGTCCTTGAGGCCAGGATTTCCCAGAGTTCTTTTGTACAGTGGGTAGGTGGCTCTGATGTTTAAGTAATGAAAGTGGCTCAGTGTCGGAGGGGGATATTGGGCTCCTTGTGAAGCCGCTGTGGTTGTAAAATTCCAGACAAGAGTAGCTAAAGCTTCCCCAGGGGCCTCGTGTCGTATTGATGCCCTGTTGTAAAGCTCAGGATGAAGAGGTCCTCACCGTGAAATGGGCCCCTGGCAGCGGGGACAATAAAAATGAGCGATAGAGTTGAGTGCTTGCTCTGTGTTGTTGTTGTACCCATTCTGCAGATGAAAGAGATTGAGGTGACTTAACGCAGGGTCACCAGTTACCTAAGCAGGGCCCAGATGAATGGGAGTGAGTACTGACTTAGGGAAAGCCTTTGATTCAGAGGTTGAAGAGCTTGTTTTTATGGAGAGAGGACCTTGTGAGCCAGACCAGATAACTTCTGCTGTTTTTCCTACAAAATGTGCTTTCATAGATAGCCTCCCTGTGTCCTGTGAAGTCTGCCAAGGAATGGGCAGCAATGACCGTGTCCTGCAGGCCCAGCCCCATCGTGGGCATCCCCTTGATCTTGTCCATTTATTCACCTTTGAGGCCATCAGGCTAGGGGCACCCAGGGTGGGGCTCTGTTTTCCAGTCTGGGCTTTCACCTGGAATCTCACTTCCAGCATATGTTCCGCTTTCTGCAGGCACAATACTTACCTCCAGGAATGCACGGGCCAGCGGGAGCCCACGTACCAGCTCAACATCCACGACATCAAGCTGCTGTTCCTGCGCTTCGCCATGGAGCAGTCGTTCAGTGCGGACACCGGCGGGGGCGGCCGGGAGAGCAACATCCACCTGATCCCATACATCATTCACACTGTGCTTTATGTCCTGAACACGTCAGTATCCCATCCCCTGCAGGCGACTCTGGACTCACCCACCTCACACCCCACACCCCTCTGCCCCAGCTTCCTGTCTCCTCCCTGACCAGTTCCAGGGAGCCTTTGTTGAGGTGGGGAGGTTCATCTGTCTTTTGAAGTCACATAGAATAAAGCAGCAAGGGTGACTTCCTTTCCAACAGTGTCCCATCTCCCAGTATGGGCAGCCAGGAGCTGCATCCCTTAAGTGACCTTCAGTCTTGAGGGCAGCCCGGCCATCGAAGTCTCTGGTTTGATGCAGCCACTACTACTACTTAGAAGATTCTTCTTGTGAGTTGAGAGAGGCCAAGGGTTGGGCTCCACTGTGATCTTTAGTCCAGGACATAGGAGTTGTTACAGGGGAGTTTCCCGTCAGGGAGGGGCAGCAGAACTGAGGGCCCGTCTCATCAGTGCAGAGCTGGGTTGGTGGTCCCTGCTTTCTCTCCAGTGCATGATGCTTCTGGCAAGTGCAAGTGCAAGGGGAGAGGGGTTGGTGCAGGTTTATCTGGGAAGGTCAGCCAAGGAGGCAGCCAGCGACCGCAGATGGTATTTTTGTCCAACATTAGGTTGATACCTGAAAGTGTGATTTTAAAGAAGCACTTGGAGGGGGTAGGGAATATCCTTTCATTCCACTCAAGAATTTAAAAGTAGACTAAGAGGTTTATTACGCCTTAGCACGTTCATTTCGTTTAAATGGGTTTGTACTTGTAAGCCCCATTTGCTGCAGTCTCACAGGCCTGTTGGGCAGGGCCTGGCACCTATGGCAAAGCTGTGGACTGCCCACCTGTGTGGCCGGCATGCAGTTCAGACAGCAGGACAGCCTGTCTCTTGTTCTTTCTGATCCTCCCTCTTCAACAGTGTTATTTTCTCCTTCCCTCCCCTTTCCTTGAGACTGCAGGCCTCATTGTTAAAAACACAAGGCAGGTCTCCATCAGCACATTACATCACCTGCTAAGCCGCAGGGGCTGTCGGAAGAAACACCTGGCTTCACAGACATTCCCACTGTGCAAGCCATGCAGCAGGCCTGAGCAGGGCTGATTGCCAGTACTCCTGGGGCCGCCGCCAGCCCTTGTTTTTTGCAGAGACATGTCTCTTGGCAGCCTTAAGGTGGACTGGACTGTTCCCTTCTGCATGGAGAGAACAGACTCAGCTAGGGAAACAATTTCTACAGACTTCAGGTGTTCCATGTTTCTCACGTGCCAGGCTTTTTTTTTTTTTTTTTAATAATTTGAAAGAGTTAGGTAGAGTCAGAGAGAAAGAGATCTTCCATATGCTGGTTCACTCCCCAAATGGCTACAACGGCCAGAGCTGAGCTGATCCAAAGCCAAGAGCCAGGAGCTTCCTCCTGGTCTCCCACATGGATGCAGGGACCCAAGCACTTGGGCCATCTTCTACTGCTTTCCCAGGCTATAGCGGAGAGGTGTATTGGAAGTGGAGCAGCCGGGACCCATGTGGGATGCCGGTGCCACAGGCCGGGGCTTTAACCTGCTGCCTCACAGTGCCAGCCCCATGCCAGGCATTTTTAACTCCTGCTTGTGTCCCTTCGTTGGACAGGGAGTTGGCTCTGTCACAGTGGCCTTGGTCAGTCAGTGGCTGAGCCAGAAGCTTTGTCGAGGGGCACTGTTTTCTCTGCTACAGGCTGTCTCCCTAGCCAGCCACTTGACGTCGGTGTGCTTGGTCTCAGGGCATCTGGGTGCCGATGGTGAAACTTTTGCGTGTGAAGACAAGTGTGTCACACCCTGGCTACCATGAGCCAGAGTGGGGCCTGAGTAGGTCCTGTAGTGGCCGAACATCACCTGACCTGTGGGTTCAGAGATGCATCCAGGATACCCCTGCATTGTGTCACGCGCATTCTGCTGGTGCCTCGCACCCTGCCCTCCTTGCCCACAGCCCCATCTGGCAGTGCCACATGCAGCCCTGGAGACAGGGATCCTGGTGACTGCTGGGGTCATGCTTGTCGTCTCCCTGTGGACGTAGGCGAGGGCATCAAGCGTGCCTGGCATGCAAGTACCTTAAGGAGAGTGGAGCCGGAAGCACAGCATCAGGAAGGACCTCAGTGACTTCTTGGTGCCCGCTCCACGAGCTGTTGTCAGACTTCTCCTGAGGAGGGCAGTAGAGCGCCAGCATGGAAGGCTCGGGCCAGGCTGCCTGGGTGCAGCACTGCATCCTGCCCCAGCGTGACTCTGGACACGAGAGCTGCCGGCTCTGTACTAGCTTCCTCCTCTGGAAGGGTGGGGCAGTGCTGGTGCCCGTCTGTTGTTCTGGTGAGGCTCAAACGAGAGGATCCACACGGAGCACGTGGAATGGTGCCTGCGTTGGTTTGTTGTGATCATCATTGCAGCTCTGGTGAGAGTGAGGACAAGAAGCAGCGTTCACCTGGCAGAAACGATTCTCAGGAGCGAGGGGACACAGGCCGTAGGGAAGCTGACCCCAGTGGGGAGCCTAGGACGGGACCAGACACGTACTTGACGCAAGCCCCTGGGATGTCGAAAGACTGCTGGAGTGCAGGAGAATTGAGGTGGTGAATGCAAGTTAGGGAAGCAGCTTTGCTCTCTCACTCACGAGCCTGGTGACTTTGGGCTTCCCAGTGGTTAGGAC
Organism: Oryctolagus cuniculus; assembly: GCF_964237555.1. Classification (NCBI taxonomy): domain Eukaryota; kingdom Metazoa; phylum Chordata; class Mammalia; order Lagomorpha; family Leporidae; genus Oryctolagus; species Oryctolagus cuniculus. Next base: position 151,528,552 of record NC_091438.1, read on the forward strand.
AGTCCCATGTGGAGTGTCAGTGTGCCTGCAGCTGACTTTCAGGAGTCACTAGTTGTTTGGAATTGTGTGGGAACCACAGAGGGGTCGGGATAGGTGTCACAGAGGAGGGCCTGGGAGGAAGAAGGTGCTTGGATTGTCCGGGAGGAAGGAGGGAGGCCTCGCGGTTGGGGTCAGAAACTGCAGAGACAGACAGACATCAAGCCTGTCCTGCTCCCCTCCTGGCTGCTGCCGCCTCCCCAGCCCTGCTCCCATACCCCTTTCCTTCCAGGACCCGAGCAACTTCCCGAGAAGAAAAGAACCTCCAAGGCTTCTTGGAGCAGCCCAAGGAGAAGTGGGTGGAAAGCGCCTTCGAGGTGGACGGGCCCCACTACTTCACAGCGCTAGCACTGCACGTCCTGCCCCCTGAGCAGTGGAGAGCCGTTCGCCTGGAGATCCTGCGGAGGCTGCTGGTGACCTCACAGGCCCGGGCAGTGGCTCCAGGGGGTGCCACCAGGTCAGTACTTGCTTCAGAGAGCTGCTGTTTGCCTGGTGTTTCAAGACTTGTGTGCTACGCAGAGGCTTGCTCTTTTGACTCAGCAGTTGGCACTGACTTCGGTCTGTCAGGCCAAGAGGCTAGGCCAGTGGCTGGCAATTGCCTGGTCTCTGGGTTTTTGTTCCTGTTTTTAAACTCCCCAAATGGGCACAACAGCTGAAGCTGTGCCAATCCAAAGCCAGGAGCCAGGATCTTCTGGATCTCCCACGTGAGTGCAGGGGCCCAAGGACTTGGCCATCTTCTGCTGCTTTCCCAGGCACATCATCAGGGAGCTAGATCAGAAGTGGAGCAGCTGGGACTCAAACCGGTGCCCATATGGGATGCCAGCACTGCACAGGCGCAGCGACAGCCCAGGTCTCGGGGTTTTGTGTCTAGCCACTGGCACGGTGGAGCCAGGCTCACCTGCTATAGGAAATTTCAGAGGATGGCTGCCAGGCACAAGTGATACAGCTAATGAGGAGAAGATGAAGCCATCAGGGGACTAAGACTGGGCCAGATAGATTCTTGTGGTTTGGGCATACGTAGGAATGTTTCAGTGGAGCCACAGTTGGGAGTTTCTGATCAGAAACTCACAGACCCTCACCCCCTGCCCATTCTGTTCCCATCCCACCTGCACCACCTCCGTGCACCTTTTACCTCTGGACCCACTCTCCTGCTGATGTGCTCATCTCCCAAAGAAGAGGGTGCCTCTCAGCAAGGAAGTGGCCTTGTGTTTGTGACCTGGGCTGTGCTTTCCGTCAGTTGGGAGGTGTCTGCAAACAGCAAGCACCACCATTTCTTTGAGGTGACTCCATTGATGGCTGTGCAGCGTGGACCCATGGGCGCGGCTCTGCTGATACTGCCCGGAACTGTCTGTCTGGGCTAGGGAGCTGCAGAGTGGGGAGTGGGCTCGCAAGTCTCCGTTTCTGGAAAGTCCGTCCCTGTGCTGCTGCTGCTCCCCTGGGATCCTTAAGTCTGTGTCCCAGAGGGTCTTTCCAAGTCTGCAGGTCAACATGGAAGCAGAGAGGGAACTCCTAGGCCCAGGATAATGGCAAACCAAGTGAAATACTGCTGGGAGCTTGTCTGTGGGCACCCCACGTGCACAATAGGAGGGGGCGAATCTTGTTAGAGTCCTGTGTGACTCCGCCCCCCCCCCCCCCCCAGGTGTCACATTCCACTGTTTCCCAAGAGCATTGCTAGTTAACCAGCTGCCAGAAATCAACATTCAGCACAGGAGGATGCCAGGGAGCTGATAGGGCAGACCCGGCCTGCATCCATGGCAAATGCTGTGAAATCCGAACCCACCAGAGCCGCTCTGCTTTTAGCAACCGTCCCAGCAGTTAAGCAGCAGCTTGCCCCAGCTTACGTAGGAAAATGCAGTACGAGCTACGCTTGTGAGTTGCCATTCTCTCAGTGGTTGAGTTGGGCTGGATCACTCAGGATGCCTGCTCACCAAAGCAGAACAGTTCCAGAGAAGGACCAAACCTGGCCAGGGGCTAGGGCCGTGAGCCTGGTGCACAGGAAGAGAATCCTGACAGGAGCAGCCGTGGCTGGAAAGGCATTAGGAGGGTGTCTCCTGCTGCTGGCAGTGTCACTGGCAAGCAGGCCTTGTATGTTTGTTGATGGGGTGGGTGCAGTAGCAGACACAAAAATGCAAAGCAAGAGAAGCTGACCTGCATGTTTTACAGTCAGGAAAAAATGGTCCTCCTCTTCCAGGAACTTGCCGGCATTGAAACCTGGGGTTGCATAAGCTTCCCTCACGGCCTCGCCCGTGACCGTCTGGAACTGACTGTCGTCCTCATGCAAGGGCCACTTTCTTTCATTTTCACTTCAGGCTGCAGCATCTGCAGGCGTCATAGGCAGAGCAGAGAGTGAGTGGAGGATGCTGGAGGGGAAGCACAATTCAACACACGAGGACTGTGTCATTACTTTATGTCTTGGGAGTTAATTAAGCAGTGAGTGCAGGTGTGAGTGGCTGTCCCATGCTAGGTGGTTCCTGCACTTGAGGCCAGGTAGTTTTAGTGTCTGAACTAAACACCATCTATACTTGTCCCATTTTCACAGTTCTTCTTTTAAGATTTTTTTATTTGTAAGTCAGAGGTATCTTCTATCCACTAGTTCACTCCCTAGATGGCCTAGATGGCCGCCAATGGGTCTCCCATGTGGGTGCAGGAGCCCAAGGACTTGGGCCAACTTCCACTGCTTTTCTCAAGCCATTAGCAGGGAGCTGGATTTCGGAAGCAGAGCGTCTGGGACTCGAACCAGCATCCAAATGAGATGCTGGTGTTGTAGGTGGCAGCTTTACCCGCTTCGCCACCACACCAGCTCGTCTTCACGATTCTTATACTTGCACATGCATGTTGTTACCAAACATTCTGATACGTGTCCCTTTAGTCGTGGGATATTTTCTAAGATTTAGGGTACTCTGGGACAAGAGTTGGTCTACCCTTGACTTGGGATAGATGTGGTGGCAGTTTGTAAATGAAGTTTCTCATGGAGTGTTAGATGATGGAAACCTAACCCTGACCCTGGTATTTCACTTGCTCTGCCCTGAGAAGTCTGGTCTTTCTCTGTTTCATGGTGGCTCTAGCCGCTCTACTGTTTCCTTAAACCGAGAGTGTCTGCTGAGAAGGCCGTGAACATTGTGCGAGCACCCCTGTGCTCCAAGGCACCGTCTTTAATCCTGAACTGAACCACTCGGTGAAGTAGAGACGGTAACACTGGAAACCAAGGAGTGTGGTGAACAGTTCTGGGATCATCCCAGGGCTCAGAGGTGTCAGGTGGCTGCACATCCCACCCGAGACCCTGCTGTTGTTCAACACCAGTTTCTACTAGCCGGCTGTTTTGTCACAGAACACGCATTTGAAAACCCCCATGTTTGGCTGGTTTGGGTCTTCTGACTGATAATAAATCTTTCCTGATGGGAATGGAACGACTGAAGTACAGAGCCTTGCTTTCTACTTAATCAGTTAGGTCCACTGAGTGCGTGAGCTTGTGTGGGGCTACATAAGGAAACTTGGGGCTCCTTCACATTTACGCCAGGAACCTTTATTTGAAAAAGACATTTATTTATTTGTCTTTATATTTGTTTAAAAGGCAGAGCAACAGAGAAAGGAAGAGACAGGTCTTCATCTGCTGGTTCATTCTCCAAGTAGCGAGGTCTGGGCCAGGCTGGAGCTAGGAGCCAGGAACCACCCACATGGGTGTCAGGGCCCCTACTACTTGAGCCATCTTCCACTGCCTTCCCAGGAGCATTAGCAGGAAACTGGATCAGAAGCAGAGCAGCTGGGACTCAAACTGGCACTATGATATGGATGCCATTTGTCTCAAGTGGTGGCTTAATATGCTGTGCCCCAACTCCAGCCCCAAGAGGGCTTTTGATTGCCATTGTCCTGTTCTCATTTTCCTCAGATTTGGAAGTTGAGTACTAAGCCAGTCAGATGCATTTCATGGAACCTTCTCTTAATAAATAAGCCGCTGGGTCCCAGGTCTTCAGAATTTCTTGCCTGTAGCTGCTTTTCTCCAAGAGGTTTGGCAAGTAGCTGGGACCACGTGATGTGTCGCTTACAGGGACTCTTGCCTGGCACCCCAGTGCTCTGCTCTGTCCTATGAGTCTCCAGGGGACTTCATGGGATGGGACTTGATTTTCTTTTCCAGGCTGGCAGACAAGGCTGTGAAGGACTATTCCACCTACCGTTCTTCCCTTCTGTTTTGGGCCCTCGTCGATCTCATTTACAACATGTTTAAGGTAAGGACACGGCATCCAGGTGGCTCTCCTCTCGGCCTGGGGGTGCTCTGCTCCTGAGACGCAGTTGGCTCTCCCGTGGAGGGGGGAGGCATTGTTTTCAGCCTTACCGTAAGCCCACTTCTACAGGAAAGTCTACCCTCCCACCTCTGCCTTAGTTGCTCGTGAGCCCCCGTGGCCCCGTGGGACAGACTCACTGCAGACTGTCCAGTAACAGGCCGCTCCCCGTGCCTGGAGAGAGATCCGTTCACCCTCTGAAGGAGGCAGCTCATCCTGGGGGCTGTCGACAGTCCCTTCGGTTTGCACACGCAGACGTGATTGTAGGGAGGAAGGAATGTAGTCGCTCGTTGGAGCTGTAGGTGCAAGAGCCGCGGTGCGAGTAAAGGGTCTGTAAGGAGAGGAATGACACTGCCGCTCCTGAAGGGGTGGCACGCCCCAGGGAGAGCTCGGATGTGTGCGGTTGGCTGGGCTGGGGACTGGCTGCCTGGAGTCATTCGCTTGCCCAGCCCTGTCTCCTGTTGGCTTTTGCAGAAGGTGCCTACCAGTAACACGGAGGGAGGCTGGTCCTGCTCTCTGGCCGAGTACATCCGCCACAACGACATGCCTGTCTACGAGGCTGCCGACAAAGCTCTGGAGACCTTCCAGGAGGAGTTCGTGCCAGTGGAGACTTTCTCAGAGTTCCTTGATGTGGCCGGTCAGTGTCAAGGTGGCCTCCTCCACCCATCCTCTGTGGGGAGGCCCAGGGCTTGGTCTTCACGTAGCAGAGGCAACCACGGGCAGCACAGCCTGTGAGCTGCCACTGGTGGGAGCAGCGGCTCGAACGTGTGCCACCCAGCACTGGGCTGCTTACTGTCCGTGAGCCCAGTTGAGGCCACCCTGGGTAAGGTGGGAACTTCGGTTACCTCCATTTTACAGAGCAGGTAACTGAGGCTTTGAAGGTTAACTTGCTGCCCACAGGATCTTAGCTGGAGAAACTTTTTGGTTCTGGCTGTTAATAACAGTTTACAGGATTAAAATGCAAATAGGAGTGTGCCTTTCTTCCTCTGCCTTTTGGGGACTGAGACCTCCGGGGTCGCAGCTGCCCCCGGGAGATTCTGAAACAGATGATGAATGTCAGAGCAGAGCACTCCTGAGCCTTCCGGGTGACATCCTGTGAGACACAGTGGAGGCCTCACCCCACAGCTAGCGAGATGCAAGGCCATCCTTCTCTCCTGTGTACAGTTTTTGTATGACAGATTGTCACACTAACTACAGACACATGAAAATGTGTTTGGATTCCATAAGAGACATCAGATGACAGCGAGGAGAGGTGACTTGTGCTTGGAAAGTCCACCTAGGATTGAAAGCTCCCTTCCTCTTGGGTTGTGGGCACTTTGACGTAACCCGTCAGTTCAGCCACTCAGCCAAAGCAGAGGGCACCAGATCTGGGTGCTGTCTTCATAGCTTGCGTCGCTGTTTCCTGATGGTCGTTGTAGAAATTTTACACTGTGCAGAAGCAGGCGGGAACTCCCCAAAGAGCCAGTGTCAGGAGGACATCTCTGTTAGCATGTTGTCTGCTTCCCTCCCCGGGAACAAGGCCTGCGGAAGGCCTCGGTACTGCTCAGTGGGTTCATCTTCCCAGCTCAGCGCTGACTGAGCCATCTATCTTGGAAGCACTGGGTGGTATCAGCCATGCATGGCCCTGCCCACCTCTGTGTCTTTGATAATTGCTTGCCCCTCTCTGGTCTCTTTTCAGCCTGAACGTGAGCACACGCCGTGCTTTCTCCCCCGAAAGTTGGCCCTGACTCGGAGCAGATCACCTGCTTAATTTTCTTTGCCCTTGGTGCGGAGCCCTGTGCCTGTCACAGGGGACCCTGCCAGTGTGGCTGTGAACGCCAGGGCTCCGCATCAGCCCTGAGCTAGTGATGGTGGGGAGAGCCATGGCCCCCGCCAGGCAGAAGCCGCTGGCCTGCCCCTCCTCAGTCAGCTTCTTACCCAGTTTCAGCTGTTAGTGTCATTGCCGCAGACACACCCTGCTGCAATTCACAGCACCTTCCAGTGCCAGCTCCAAACACTGCTGCCTCGGTTAATGCAGGGACTTGGGAAGTGACTTTGGTTTGCCTGTGGCCAGGCCAGCAGGGTTAACCACTCCACATCTATGTAACCTGGGGCCCCAGTGTCTCCTGTGCCCTGCCTGGTGAGGAGGGGTGGGCTCCAGGGGCTCTGTAGGGACCTAGCACCTTTGTGCACAATCACACGATTGGTCTCATTTCATGCCCGCCCTGAGGCATCATGATGGCTGCGCACGGTCTCTGTCTGATGATTGACAAGTGGAGCTCCTGTGCTTGGATCGCATGCACAGGAACTCAGGACTGTGGTGGGCTCAGAGCTCAGGAGAACCCAGGCCCCCTGCCTGCTCTGCCCCTCCCCGCCCTCCAGTGCAGTGCATCAGCCTCTCGTTGGTCCCAGAACTTGCTGAGAAGATGGGAGAGGCTGGCACATGCTCCCTTCAGAATATTCGGTTCCTGTCGTTGGCAGCTCCTCTGCCTGAGCCAGGTTCACATCCTCCACTCCAGGCTCGGGCTGGCCTCAGCACTTCCCCTGCAGCAGAACAGGGCGTGTGCCCAGCGACTGCCTCTCCAGGCACTGCTGGTGTCAGCGAGTGGCTGCTCCGAGCTTGTCGGGGCGCAGCGTGCTCTCTGTGTGGGTGCACCAGCCGTGACTCAGTGGGGCTGTGCGCGACGCTCCTAACCAGCCTGGGCCCTGTGTTTTCCAGGTCTCCTCTCAGAAATCACTGACCCGGAGAGCTTCCTGAAGGACCTGTTCAATTCAGTCCCCTGACCGCCACGCGGACACCACTGTTGACGAAGACTGAAGCGAGCTTGCTTCCCGCCCTCTGTCCCTTCCCGCGCGCCGACTCCCCATGGGGTGCTGCATCATTGCCTCCCCCCATCCCTGGTTTTTTCCTGGAGTGGCTTGGAGTTTTAGGCTTCCTGTTTGTCTGTGCGTGTGGTGCACTAGCGCTGAAGTTGTCTGTGACCCCAGCCATAGAAGGACCTGTACATACCTGGGAACCATGGCTTGTCCTGGCCAGCGTAATACTTGAGTGTGCACATCTTGAGAAATAAATGAATGACTGAATACACATAGAAAGCTCTGCCGAACCCGTCCTGGTGGTGCAGGCCACACGCTTTGCTTAACTGCGTCGCCTTTCTAGTGCCTGCCTGGGAGACCGCTGTACCAAGATCACCGGGCCTCCCGTCAGCACCCAGTGGAGCCGGTCCAGTCTCGGCCAGCGAGCTGGGGTGTTCGATGGTTGTGATTTTTTTTCCCCAGCACAGAGCCCTTGGTCTTGCTCTTCATTTTGTGGCTCTGGGAGCTGGAACCCAACATGGAGCACGTTGGCTTTCGCAGTGAAGGCAGGCGCGGTGGAGCAGGCTGTGGTCTTTGTTGGCGACCACAGGCCTGGGGAGCACTTGCCATTCCCATGCTGACGCTCTCCGGGGTTGTCGTGTTAAGGAAAGGCCGGGAGCAGGCGTGGGGTGAGAATGCTGAGGGGCTGCCTCTGCTTGCAGGCACCCAGTGGGCTCTTGTTTCTAGTCTGACAGCCCCGGCAGGAACCAGCCACGCTTGCTGGAAGCCACTGGGCCCTCCGGGAGCCTCTGTGGCACTCTGGTGAGGCTCTAGTGAGGCGGCAAAACCAGAGCAGGCTGACCCGATGTGGCCCCGAGAGGAAGTGCTTGCATGCGTCTGTCTCCTTTTGTTCCCTGCGGCCGCTCTGTGTGGCATGAGCCTCCCCCTCTGCCGAGTGGTTCATGCGGCTGACCCCTCAGGCCAGACCATCTGGGACGGGGCTCCTCTGGGAGCAGAGAGATCCACAGCCAAGCTGCCCGCCGCTCCTCAGTGCCCCAACCGTGCAGCCGCGAACAGACAAAGGCGGTTTGTTGCCAGGTCCCGCTGGCAGCCCTGGCAGCCCGGAGCATGTGTGCCCTCGTGCACGACTGCCCTCATGTTCATGTGGGGACACGGGCTCCTGTGGGAGCAGCTTGGCCCTGGCATGCGGGAGCAGCGTCAGGTTGTGGTCAGGCCTCGCCTGTAAAATGGGGGCGTCAGTCTGCACAGGTCGGGTGTGGCGAGGTCTGCGTGAGGTCAGTGAATGGTAGCTTATTAATAGTGAACTCGCAGTCCAGGTCTCTTGGGCTCTGAAACCCCTTCTCAGGCCCTTGCTGACCTGGTGGGAACTGGTTGTGCTTAATGCTGGGGGGGGGAGGAACACAGTAGGGAAGGGGGTTTGGGGAGTGTGGTGCACGGTGCCAGGGAGGCAGCCTTGGGCCTGTGCCGAAAGACGAGGCTGGCCAGAGTGCGTTTCCCGGGACTGCGCCAGCGCTGCTGCGCCAGCTCTGACCCCCGTGCTGCCCCCACCAAGACGGGAGGCCGGGGGCTGGGGCCCGGGAGCAGTGGCGAGAGTGAGCTCTACGGGGCTCCCAGCCTGTCTGCATGAGGGCTCTGGGCATGAGTTCAGGAGAGGGTCCTAGAAGCGGGCCCCACCCAGCATAGCCTGCCCTGGCTGTGCCCAGCGCCGCCCTGGGGCACAGGAATCTCATCGCCCTTGCTTTCTCTGGGTGTCAGGATCGACATCCAGCCTGACGCACATGCACATGTGTGTGCGCACGTGTGTGCTCATGCATGTGCACACGCCTCAGCACAAGTCCCGTTGCTCTGTGGTGTCTGTTTCCTGCCTCAGGAGGCTGCTCCCTTCCTCCCCTTCCTTGTCTGTTGCCTCGTCTCAGAGCCTGGCCCATGTCTGGGTGCTGCCGGCTTGTCCCCTTTGGCCTCCTGATGAGCCAGGAGAAGCAGCTGCAGAGTCTCCTGTCACTCAGGGGACTGGGTCCAGCCTGGGAGGGGACGCCGCCCTGGCCAGCCGTTCTCCACATCTCACCCTGGGCCCCTCTGCTCTGACCCAGGACACAGACAGGGAAGGACTGCTCAGGGCCCTGGCTTCAGGCCTGGCAGCTGCCCGGTCACAAAGTGGGAGAAGAGGCGCCAGGCTCCGAGGTGAGGAGGAAGGAGAGAAAGTGACAGTGAGGAGCACCCCCGGCTCGCTCCTCCATCCACCCTGGGCTCCAGCTGCCCCCACCCCCATCCCATGCAGGTCCTGGGCCACAGTCAACGTCAGTGTCAGAGATCGGCCAGGCCTCCAGGGTGCAGGGAGCTGATTTCCTGGGGCACCCCTGGGTGAGGAAATGGGGCTGGGCAGGAACAGCAGGAGCTGGCTTTCCTGGGGAGCCCGGGTATGGGGGAAACCAGTGAGAGCCTGGTCTCACCCATCAGGGCAGTGTGGGCTCGGGCGTGAGTGTTCTGTAGCAGGAGTGACGGCTTGCTGCTGTGTCTTCCAGGTTCCTGTGACTCTGTCACTCCATCTACCCCAGCCGTCCCCGATTGCCACAAGGGGCCCTTGCCAGACCCCTGCAGGCTGTTGATGGTTTTAGAAACTTGGGGGGCCCCCCTCCCCGGACTCCTGCTATGTCACTAATCCTCAGTCCCGTTTTTTGTCTCTCTGTTTTAGATTTATTTTATTTATAAGTCAGAATTACAGAGAAAGATCTTCCATCTGCTGGTTCACTCCCCAAATGGCTGCTTGGCCAGGGCTGGGCCAGGCCAAAGTCAGGAGCTTCCTCCAGGTCTCACATGGGTGCAGGGGCCCAAGCATTTGGGCCATGCCCTACTGCTTTCCCAGGCACACTAGCAGGGAACTGGATTGGAAGTGAAGCAGCTGGGACTTGAACTGGCACCCATGTGGGATGCTGGCACTATAGACAGTGGCTTAACCTGGTCACAGCAGTGGCCCTGTGTTGGCCCTGATTTAAAGATAGGGAACCATAGGCTCAGAGAGATAAACTCACTTGCCCAAGGCTGTTCAGCCTGTAAGCAGGATGCAGCCCGTCTGCCTGGGCGGCCTGAGCCCTGCTCATTTGCCTGATCTTGCTCTCCCTCTGGTCTGGGTATGGGCTTGGTTAACTCATCCCAGCTCCCAGCAGGAGAGCACAGCTCCGGGAGCCAGGGCTTGGCCAGGGCTTGGCCAGGTCCCAGTGGGTGGGGCAGCCACAGCTATGGGTTAATGGGCTGTTCACAGGGAACTCTGCTTAGGGCTGGTGAGGGTGAGGGGCAAGGCCCTGGGAACCAACTCTGCATTGGGATGGCAGGACAGGCACATGGGCTCCACTTGGCCCTAATGTCAGGGCCACAGGGCGATTACAGGGGGGCTTATGTTGGGGGAGGCTGCAGGTATCCCAGCCCTGGTCCCTCCATGGGGCAGATACCTGCCCATTCATGGGGACGGGGTCCTGGCCCTGCCCAGCAGCCTGCAGACAGCCAGACAATGCCACTCTTGTCTTCTCTCCCGGCTCCCGAAGTGACAAGCGGGGGCTGAGCCTCCCAGCTTAGTTTGCCTTGGGTCACCTACCCTGCCTGCTCCTGCTCCCGTTGCCGAAGGGGACTCTGAGCACCTCCAAAGGGAACCCATGGAGTGTCCCAGGCCGTGGCTAACGGCCCACTGCCCTGCCCATTTTCCTGGCTTTGGCCTCGGCACCCCTACCTCAGCCCCTGCTCATACAGGGGCTGTGTCCAGTGCCTGACCGCACTCTCACCCATGCTTGCTGAGGTAGGCGTGGCTGGTATAAGAATATCCCTTGCGGGGCCGGCGCCATGGCTCACTTGGCTAATCCTCCACCTGCAGCACTAGCATCCCATATGGGCACCGGGTTCTAGTCCCAGCTGCTCCTCTTCCAGTCCAGCTCTCTGCTGTGGCCCAGGAAGACAGTGGAGGATGGCCCAGGTACTTGGGCCCTACACCTGCATGGGCGACCAGGAGGAAGCGCCTGGCTCCTGACTTTGGATCAGCGTAGCTCTGGCTATAGCATCCATTTGGGGGGTGAACCAGCGGAAGGAAGACCTTTCTCTCTGTCTCTCTCTCTCACTGTCTAACTCTACCTGTCAAATTAAAAAAATATATATCCCATGCAACAGTTGGGACAGACTTCAGTAACAAACATCCTGGTTATTTCTCTGAAATTCAGACTTGGCATCCTGTATTTTTGTTGTCAAGTTTTGGTGACCCTGGCTCTGTTGCTTGCCAAGCGCACTGATTCCTGACCTGGAGGAAGCCCCTGCTCTTAGCGGCAGAGGTGAGACCAAGACAGAGATCCCACTGGGGCCTCTGCCCAGGAGAGCTGGGGCGCCTGGGGGACTTGCAGCTTCCCAGGCCTGGAGTGTCGGGGGTGGCAGCATGACAGGGCCCCCAGGGGAGCAGGTCCCAGAAACCTTGGCTTTGATCTTTGTGCAGCGGCTTCCCCTACATGGGACTGTGCTGAGACCCCATGCATGGGCCAGCACAGGACCTCCACAGCCCCTCCAGCCTGCTGTGCCCATCACAGCCACTCAACTCTGATCGGACGACTCAGCAGGGTGGCAGGGGTCAGATTTGGGTTGAGGGCTGGCTGTGTTGCCTGGGACAAAGCCCTTCAGCTCTCCTGGCCTCCGTTCCTTGGTGTGTAAATGGAACAAGCCTCAGGCCCGCCTGGTGCCTACCCAGGGGAGGCCTGGGGGACGGAAGTGCTTCAGGTGTGAATGACTGAGCCCCAGCAGGGCCTGGGTCCCCCGGCTGGCAGCAGGGCTCCTACTGGGCTGTTTAGGGTGAGGGAGACTTCAGTCATTGGAGGTGTCCGTGCCGTGTGTCAGCTTCCCACATTGTCGTCTGACACCAGAGCGTCCCTATAAAATGCCAGGACCAACTCTGTCCTCCTGGGTGACCCCAGGGCAAGCCAGGCACCTGTCCTTTTTTTTCTTTTAATTTATTTATTTGAAAGGCACAGTGACAGAGAGCTAAAGATCTTCCAGCCACTGGTTCACTCTCCAAATGGCTGCAGTGGCCAAGGCTGGGCCAGGCCAAAGCCAAGAGCCCCGAACTCCATCTAGGACTCCCATGTGAGTGTGCTTGGGCCATCTTCCACTGCTTTCCCAGGTGCATATGCAGGGAGCTGGACCGGAAGTGGAGCAGGAGCAGGTGGGACTGGAACCAGTGTTCAGATATGGGATGTCGGTGTTGTAAGCGGCGGCTTACCCCACTCACTAGCCCTCAGACATCTGTCTTTTTTTTTTTTTTTTTTTTTTTTTTGACAGGCAGAGTGGACAGTGAGAGAGAGAGAGACAGAGAGAAAGGTCTTCCTTTGCCGTTGGTTCAGCCTCCAATGGCCGCCGCGGCCGGCGCACCACGCTGATCCGATGGCAGGAGCCAGGAGCCAGGTGCCTCCCCTGGTCTCCCATGGGGTGCAGGGCCCAAGCACTTGGGCCATCCTCCACTGCACTCCCTGGCCACAGCAGAGAGCTGGCCTGGAAGAGGGGCAACCGGGACAGAATCCGGCGCCCCGACCGGGACTAGAACCCGGTGTGCCGGCGCCGCAAGGCGGAGGATTAGCCTAGTGAGCCGCGGCGCCAGCCAGACATCTGTCTTTAGTGGACACCTGAGCCCGCCTCCTGGTCTGGGAGGAGGCATCATGTGGAGGCCACGCCCACAATCTCCTCTGATGGCCTTGGCAGCCTCCCTTGCAGCTGGGATGTGGTCCAGATGGGACTTGGCCCATCGGATGCCCCTGTCCAGACTCTGAACCCAGAGCTGGGGATGCACGAAGGGGGGCAGGTTGAGGAGGCCTACGTTGACCAGTTCTGTTAGCAAGAATGAGGGCAGGGAGGCCGCTGGGCGGCCCAAAGGATGGACAGGCAGACACAACTGCTGCCCAGGGCTGCCTGCCTGCCACATTGCTGCCCCCGCCCCTTCCCAGTGGGGATCAGGGTCTGCGCCTGGCCCACCCTGGCAGGGAGCACGTGTGACCCAGCTGTAGGCTTCCTGTGTCTCCCCAGAGGGACTGGTTTTTGACCATGAGGGTATCCAAGAGGGGTTCCCTGAGCAGCTGGTGCAGGGACCTGCATGCCCTGTCTCCTCTGATGTGCTCAGGTGGGGGCAGCCGCTTGGGGAGGGAGGAGGAAGCTGGCCTGGCAGCGGAGCCCACACTCTTGCTCTGAGACCTGGGCCCCAGCCACTCCTGTGTCCACCCTCCCTCCGCACCTGCCAGAGAGGGCGGCAGCGCTGTGCAGGCTGGGGTATGCTGCAGGCCCTCCACTGCCCCTCCACCCGACAACACTGGCACCAGGGCCGCCTGGGTCGGCAACTGGACCCTGCCTCAGCAAGAGGCCCTGCGACTCGGCGACCTTGGACAAGCCCTGGAGGGGTCAGGATCCTCACCTGCAGGATGGGGCCGTGTGCAAGGTGTAGGTGCGTCAGCACGTCCGGTGGCTGCCATGTTCTGTGCTCACAGTTCTCAGGGGGTACGTGAGACAGAGGTTCAGAGAGGTGGATTCACTCACCCAACACTGCACAGGCTGCAAGAGGCAGAACTCCGAACCCCCATCTGTTGGACTCCCAACGGCGGGCTCCTCCTCCCTACGGAAGGGGCAGGAGGCCTGTAGAGCAGCCGCTGGGGGCTCGGTGGTGTCCCGTCTCTCCCCACATCCAGGCTTTGTCTGAACCCTGGGTTTGGCCGACTTTCTCTGTACAGAGCCGGTGAGTCCAAGGGTGTTGCAAACTCTGCTGGGAATGAAGTTGAGAGAGACGCTGACTTCGGTGCAAAACGTGTTTAAATCCTTGCAGTTTTGCACATCCCAGTGGCAAAGCGCTCTGTCACTTCTGACAGGGAGGCCTCAGTTTTCTCATCTGTAAAATGGGACCTCCTAGGTTGGTGGTGAGGAGTAAGCACCCTACCTGAGCAAGGCACGTGTTGGGCTTAGTGTGGATTCAAAGTAGTCAAGTCAACATGGAATCTGGTGCGAGCCACGTGTGGGGAGCTCCTGGCCACCCGTCCTGGCACGGGCACTTCCTCCGGGCGGTGCCCGACACAGCTGTGAGCCCAGCCATGTCTGGGACCCACCAGCGTGGGCAAGTCCCTGCCCCTCTTCGGGTCTCAGTTTTCCTGTCTCAAAAAGTTGATTGGACCATCTCACCAAGGGCCCGCCCACCCCCAGGAGGTAATAAAGCTGCCCGGTGCCCACTGCTCCCCAGGCTGGCGTCTCCTCGGACTAGCTCGGGCACCTCCGCTGCCCTGGCCAGGAGAAAGCCCCAGGTCCCAGACGTGAGCCCACACTGCCCATCCTGCAGGGGGCGCTCTCAGCCAACACCTTCCCTGGGTCCCCTTGGGACTCCTTTCTCGCCATCCCCACCAGGGCTGACCAGCAGCGCGGAGCCAGCCCAGGGAAGGCTGTGGGCTGTGGGCTCGAAGAAGCGGCTGCCCGATGTGGCTCTGGCATCTGTGGTCCCGTTTATCCAGGGAGGCCGGGCAGGGCCGCTGTCCAGGGTCACACAGCCAGAATTCGGCCCCAGCACTGCGGCGCTCCCCACCTGCTACCCAGGCCTCAGAGCCGGACATGACCTTGGATAGCATCGTCCCCAGTGTGGCCTCCACAACTCAGGAGCCCCCAGCTTAGGATGTGTGCTCAGCTGCTGGCTGGACAGGCCCAGACCAAGGACTTTGCCCTCTGTGGCAGGCGCCAGCCCACCCCTGGGCCACCCAGAAGGCCACACACAAGTGGTATTTTACAGGGACGCCTTGCACTCACCGTGCTGTGCACCTTGGGCAAATGGCTCAGCCTCTCTGGGCCTCTGCTTTCTCAGCCCCAAAGAGAACACTGCAGGAGCACCAGGCACTTAGCCTGAGGCTGGACAAGCGAGGGGTCCCGTCACTAACCCACGCAGCTCTTAGTGCGAGCTGCTCACGGGGAGGCTGGGAGGCAGGAGAGAGGGCGGCCTGGCCGCAGTGGACGGGCGGTGGCACCAGCCCGTGTGCCCAGGCCTAACACAAGAGGCTCACAAGAGAGCAGCCCTCCTCCGCTTCTGGAAGCTTCTCGCCAGCCCCGAGAGGATGTGAAGCAGATCTGGGCCTGCCTGCCGGATGTGGGCACGAGCACTGTGCACAGCACCAGTGCCCACTAAGGCGCCTCCTTCTGTTGGTGCCTGCAATGACACCAGTTCCACCCCACTCGCGGAGCGCTTCCTGCGTGCCCAGTCCCGGGAGTCAGAGACGGGCGAGGCACCAGCAGGTGGGCAGCCTGGAGGGTTCTTTCCCCCAAGGAGCTCTGCCCTGCCTCTGTGGGCGTCTCGGTGGGGGCGGCGGGGGCGGTGACATCTGTCGGGCATCAACTCAGAGCAGACGTCGGATCATCCCCATTTCACAGAGAGGAAAACAGAGGCTCAGAGGAGGCGAGTGCTTCCCCTGAGGTCTCCTGGGAGGGGCGCGGCGGAGCAGGGACGTAACCCGGCTGTGACGCACTCCGGAGCCTGCGGGCTGGGCTGCCCTTGTGAATGGTTCGTTCCCGAGTGTGGACAGAGCCCGGAGTCCTGGCTCCCAGCCTGGCCCCTGCCCTGTTCTGCTCCCCTGGCCCTGGCAGCCCCCGGCAGAGCCCCCACCCAGCAGTCTTGGAGGGGCTGCTCAGGATGGATTTGTCCGTAGCACCGAGGCAGAAGCAGGTGGCCCACCTTCAGACAGGAGCCCGCTGTGCAGGGAACTGTGTGGGCAGGGAGTAGGAGGACTTGGTGACCCCAGCCCTGGGTCAGCTCTGGGCTTAGAGTTAAGGCCACCCTTGGAGCCAGGGCGCAGAAACACGGCTGGGATCAGGTGTCATCGTCTCCCAGACGAGCCCGTTTGGAGCTTGTTAGGAGCAGGAGAGCCGGAGACTCCGTCCTCGGTCCTCCCAGGCTATGAGAGGGCGCCCCCTTGTGGCGGGGGAGGCAGAGCCTGTTAGTAACACCTGCCCCCACCCAAGCCACAGCCCTCAACAAGGTCGCAGGTCACTGGGTGAGCGGGGAGAGGCACCCAGCGCAGGGTCAGTCCTCCTGGGGAGGGGCTGCCGCTCTGTGGCTGCATGGGGAGGCCAGGTCCGGCCCCGGGTCCAGCTCGGCAGCATGCTGGGCGTGTGGCGCAGGCCATCCTGCCACCACCAGGGACTGCAGGTTGCCCTGTCCCTCACCTTTGAGGCCTGTCCCAAACTCGGACCCCATCCCCCATGGGATCCCTGTCCCTGTCCTGCACCGGGCTCAGCCACGCCCACCTCCTCCCTCCGCCGCTGCTGCCCTGAGCACGGGGCTCCAGCTTCTTGCTTCTGGAACTTTCCATCTCCCCCACTGTGTCTTACCCTCCCATTTTACAGATAGGCAGACTGGAGGCTGGGCTTGGGACAACGGGGACCTCGCAGGGCCGGGGTCCGTGAGTGGCTTCGAGACAGGGATCTGCTTTTCTTCATGCATAGCATTTAGCTGTCTTCTTTTTTTTTTCTGTTTGTTTATTTATTTATTTTATTTGAAAGGCAGAGTGAGAAAGGGAGGGAGACAGAGAGAGAGAGGAAGAAAGAGAGAAATCTCCCATCCACTGATTCACTCCCCAAATGGCCATCTTGGCCTTTGTGGCCAGGGATTGACCAGGCCGAGCCAGGAGCCTGGAACTCCATCTGGGTCTCCCACGTGGGTGGCAGGGCCCCGAGCCCCTGGGCCATCTTCCCCTGCTTACCCAGGCGCATTAGCAGGGAGCTGGATTGGAAGTGGCGCAGCCGGGATGTGAACGCTGCAAGCAGCAGCTTAGCCCACGGCGCCGCAACGCCGGCCTCTAGCTGTCTTCTATTCTCTTTGGTTCTAGAGACGTCCACCCCACCCCCACCCCACCCCTGCCCCGGCAGTGTGGCTGCTGTCTTCTCTGCCTGTGGTGTTTTCCATAAGCAGGAGGCCGGCCCTGGCGGGCTGACCAGGCCGGTGCTGAAGTGTGGTTCGGTGGGGCTGCAGACCCACAGCTGGCTTCCTGTCATCTGCTGTCTTCTAGCCAGGCAGAGTTAGGGGTGTCCCTCTGGGGTGTGCTGTGGACAGGAGGGGCGGTGAGGCCGTAAGGAGCCTGGTAGGGGGCGGGACTTGGGCAGAGACAGGATGTCAAGGGCAGCGAGAGGACAGTGCAGGGCAGGGTGCGAGGCCAGGGGCAGCATGGAGTCCCCGGGGCACTGAGAGGGTGACAGGAGCTGGGGGTGTCCCTGAGAGGGGAGTGCTACCGAAGGCGGGGGCCCCGAGACCTCAGCATCTGCGAGGGGCTGCCGGCCACGGTGTGGGGCTGCTGCGCTGAGCCGCCAGCCGAGCCACCGCGGGGTGGGGACCTGTCTGCTGCCTCCCTCCACCCTGTCTGCCTGTCCCTGCCTGACACTTCAATCTGGAACATCAGCCAGCCCAGCCCTCAGTGGTGGGAAAACCTGCTCGCACGCGCCCCTCCCCCACCCCGGCTCTACACCCTCCGCACCTGTCCTCCAGGGAGGGCTGGGGTCCAGGGGTGCAGTCAGGGGACGGCCTGCCCTCCCCCTGCTCTCCCCGCCCTGCTGTCACTGTCTCGTCACCCCTGGCAGGGCTGGTCCCCAGGCCAGGAGGCCCAGGGTCACCTCCTCTTGGGCAAGCGCTGTCTGCCAGGGCGGGGCGCCACCAAGCAGAGCCTGGCACGTGTCAGGGCACCTGAGCCCACGCAGCCTGGGAGGGGACCAGAGTCCCTGTCTCTTGGGGGTTTTCTCAGCCTGCCCTGGCGGCCTGGGGTCTGGTCTCCGTGGAGACAGGAATTCTTCTCCTCTTGCAACTCTGGGTCCAAATGTGACGCCGGGATGGGCTGAGCTGCCAGAGATGGGGGAGGCAGGGAATCCATTGCGCGGCTGTCTCAAGGTGCCAGCATTGGTCTGGGGGGCTGGGCAGTGTCCCCAAAAGCCGAGGAGGCCTCCTGGCATGTGAGGAATTTGCTCTACTCACACTGGCCCCTTCCACCCCAGGGCCTTTGCTTGTGCTGCGCCTGTGCCTGGAAGGCTCTTCCCGCGGGCTTCCAGGGCTCCTGGCGTTGTGTGGCTCTCAGTTCCTCCCCAGAAGGGCCCTTCCCGAGCAGGCCCCCCGCCACGCCCCTCACTCCGCCCCCTGGCCCTGTCTATCGTTTCGCCACACTCTGATCTTACTGCCCGTCTCTCCCTGCCCACCAGCCCGGCTCCGTGGGAGCCTCCCTGGCGGGGCGCAGTCGCCTCTCTCTGTGGACACACAGGGGTCTGCTTAGGGGGTACAACACGGTGTCCTGGACTCTGTGTCAGGGTGATTGCCACGTGCCTGGCCGTGTGCCCCTTGGTGCGTTTCGGTGGCCAGCACACGTGGACTTTGCTCTCTCAGCGACCTGCAGGTGCACGGTATACCTTGACGCCACCATGGTCACCAAGGTGTCGCATCCCGTGAGCGCGTCCTTCCCGGCCAGTGGCAGGTGGGTCTCCTTTGCTCAGCCCCTCCCTGGTGCGCACCTCTGACCTCTGCGGTTGTGAACCCAGCTGTGTGAGCGTCCCCAAGGAGACAGCACACGGCGTGTCCCTTTCTGACGTACGTCATGGACTGGTGCGTCCACAGGCTCATCCACGCTTCCTCCTTTTTATGGCCGTGTAATGCTCCGTGGTGTGGCAATGCCACACTTTCTGTCTCCAGTCGTCTGTGGCAGGACCCAGGCTGAGCCCGCCCCTGGGCTGTTGGGTTCAGGCTGCAGAGAGCACGCGTGCCGGTGCCCCTTTCCTGGGCTGGCTGCCTTTCCTTGGGCCGTATTTCCCAAAGTGGGATGGCTGGGCCTGCGGGTTCGACTTTTAACCTTCGAAGGATTGTCGTCTCGCAGGTGCGTCCTGGCACTCTGAGCCCCCCTACCCCCTGCAAGGACAGGAACACGCCCCTGACCTTGAAGTAGGATCCTGGGGCAAGTGTCCAGCCTCCCAGCTGGTTTCATCTTTGCCGTTTCGAAGCTAAGTTCTTGGGGGAGCTGAGGCGGCCCTCAAGTCTGCTCTGTCCCCAGCCTCATCCCCAGACCTGGGCCCGCTCCTACTTGGGCACCGCCGGTCTGGGCGGCGTGGGTGCCGGCAAGGAGGCTGGGAACGGCTGCCCGAGGGCTCTGGGCTCCTCCCGGTCTCACGTCCTGCTGTTTCACAGCCAAGCCTCAGCCGGAGCCGCCATTCCCCGCCCTGACCTGGGAAGAGGTGGCCAGGCTCCAGCACTGGGCCAGCCTCTCACCCCGCCCGCCCGGGCAGCTCCCTGGGAAATCGTCAGGCAACCACTGATGGGAAACAGTGGGCAAGCTGAGGCCCCACTGGGGAGTGCATGGTGCTGAGCCAGCCTGCGCCCCCCAGGGACCCTCCCAGAAGCCCCCGCCCCCGGTTCATTCCGTGGCCTTGGTTAATCTGCGTCCTGTCCCCCCCTACTCCACGTCCTGGGGACAGCATTTTGCACAAGGCACATCCTTTACTAGGGCCATGGAGGGTCCCTGGGGCCACAATCCTGCCCCAGCAGCCCTCGGCTGCCTGTGACCCGTGCCCAGGACCACCTCCGTGAAGGTGAGGGGGGCCAAGCCACAGGGAGCGGTGGCCCTGGCAGGGCCAGGCGAGGCGCTTAGAGCTGAGCTCAGCTTGGGGCTGACTTTCGGCGGATGCCTCTCCTACCCGCCCAGACCTGTGGGCCAGACCCACTATGACCCTGGGACGGGGCGACGGGAATGGACTTGACCTTGGCTGTGGTTTCTGAGACGGCACCTGCTCCAGGGAGGCCGAGGGTGCCACAGGGAGGTGAGAGCAGTGTGGGGGCTGGGTCAGGGGGTCACCTCTTTAGCCCTCAGCTGGGGTGGGGGAGCTGTGAGCCCCCCGGAGGGGAGCATAGTGGTGGGGGGTGGCTGAGCAGGCTAGGGCAGCCAGCCCCGAGTGGGATCCCTCCTCTGACACCCCCAGCTGTGTGAGGTGCACTTGGGGTCAAGGGTCTCAGTCGAGTCCCCCACCTTCTGGGTTGACCGCTCCTCCCCGGTGGGGCTACTGAGGAGTCCAGCCGCTTGATCGCGGGCCGTGGGAACCGCAGGGTGCAGACGCACAACTCGCCCCGACTCCTGCGTTCCCCGGGAGGCTGCCCACCAGTGGGAGTGGGGCTTGCTCTGTAGCTTGGGACGGCCCGGCAGGGGTGTGCCCTCCCACGGCGGGGCCGGTCCCGCCCCTGCCCGAGCCCCTATGCTCTGGCTGGGCTCGCTCTCAGGCGCTGGGGAACCCCGGGATCCGGACCCCGCAGAGCCGGTTTCTATCCTGGGCGGCTGAGTGCCTCCTGCATGGAGGGTGGCGGGGAGGGGGCCGGTTGGAGAGAGGGCACTGGGGCTGATGGGACTGGTCCATGTGTTAAAGATAAAGGAAGGCGGGACTTCCACCCCAGAGAAGGGACTGACAGCCCCGAGGGGGAAGCGAACCGGAGCCCTGTGGTTTTACACTGGAGTTTGGGCCATCTGTGTGAGCTGACGGGTTTTTTTAAAGGTTGAAGATAAAATTGGAAAGACTTTTTTTTTAAGATTTATTTATTTATTTCAAAGGCAGAAATAAGACGGAGAGGGTCACACACACAGAGAGACACATAGAAACAGTCAGAGGAGAGATCCTCCATCTGCTGGTTCACTCCCCAAATGGCTGCACCTGCCAGGCCCACGCCGGGAGCCAGGAGCTTCTTCCCGGTCTCCCGTGTGGGAGGACTTGGGCCACCTGCTGCTGCTTTCCCAGGCACATCTGCAGGGAGCTGGATGGGAAGTGCAGCAGCCAGAACTCGACCCAGAGCCCAGATGGGTGCTGGTGCCACAGGCAGAGGCCCAACCCTCTATGCCACAGCACTGGCCGCGAGCCGATGGTCTGACACACAGAGAGAAACACATAAATGCAGGTATGAGTGTGTGTGGCGTGTGTTGACAAAATGCCCACATGCACCACCCCCTTCTGCCTGGGGTGCAGGGGACGGGGGAAGGGGCAGCGCACCAGCTCGGGCCAGGGCCAGGGCAGGTGCTGCGGTCTCGCTGCCTGCCCCCCCCTCACTGGCCGCGGGGCCCCAGCTCCCAGCAGGGACCAGCTATGGACGCAGGTGAGAGCGAGCAGCTGGTGAGCGTGACAGGGCCCAGGTGTCAGCCCAGGTGCCAGCCGAGGCAGCCGGGCCCCCGGGACCGCGTGGCAGCCTGGCCCCCAGGACCGCGTGGCAGCCCGGCCCCCAGGACTGCGTGGCGAGGCGGTGCAGGCTTCGGCTCCGTGTTCCCTGGAAATGCAGGATGCAGCTAAGGTCCATGTCCCAAGCCAGCTTAACAGCAACTCAGCCAAGAAATGGACCTGTGGGCCACACCCACGGTGACCCTGGGACTTGACCTTGGCTGTGGTTTCTGAGACGGCACCTGCTCCAAGGAGGTCGAGGATGGTCAGATTGGAGGAAGCCCCAGCGAGGGCACTGTGGGGGTTAGAGCAGTGTGCGGGCTGGGTCGGGGTGTCCCTGGTTATCCTCTCCTTGGCTTCCTGTGCTACCGCCAACGGTGAATCAAAACAAAGCCGAAGTCAGGGCGCCAAGAATGCTGGGGACTGGAGTCACCAAGACACTTTTATGGAGGAGTTCCTGGAGGAGGTAACTTACCTGGACGGGGCAGTCTCAGAAAAGTTTTATTTATTTAAAGGCAGAGGGTGGGGGAGAGATAAACCTTCCATCTGCTGGCGCACTCCCCAAATGGCCACAACCTCCAGGGCTGGGCCAGGCCAAAGCCAGGAGCAGAGAACTCCATCCGGGTTTCCCACATGGGTGGTAAGGGCCCAAATATTTGGGCTGCCTTCGCAGACGCAGTAGCCAGGAGTACCGCTTCAAGGACTCCGGTTTTGCCATTTTTAGGGGCCTGACGCCTACACAATTCGGGTGGAGGAGGAAGCCTGGGAGAAAAGTAAGGCAGGGGCGGGCGTTGCGGTGCAGGGCGCTCCGCTGCCACTTGGGACGCCCGCGTCTCAGGAGTGAGGGCTGGAGTTCAAGTCCCAGCTCCGCTTCCCACCCAGCTCCCTGCTAACGTGCACCCCAGGAGGCAGCAGGTGACGGGTCCCTGCCGCCCAGAGAGACCTGGATGGAGCTCCAGGCTCCTGACTGCAGCCGACTTCAGCCTGACTCAGCCCTGGCTGTGGCGCACATTTTGGGGAATGAACCAGCCGATGGAAGGTCTCTTTCTCTCTGCCTGATCAAGTAAATAAAAATTAAGGTAAATTGAAAGAAAACCAATGCACAAATATCTCACCTTTGCCAGCTGTGTGGATGCATCCATGCAGGTGGGCCTGTTGCTGCCTCTCCTTACTGCCCCCCACCCCCCGCCATTACCACCCGGGACTCTGGAGAGGCCTCGGTTGAAGCCCCACTACTTCCTGGGAGATTTGCTGGGCCCAGAGCCGCAGAGTAGGCTGCCCTGGGTCCTTCCGCTCCCGAGGAAGACTTGGCCCCATTTCCTGGGTGAGCCCGACCCGTCCTCTGCGCCCCCCAGGCCCCTGCCCGAGGTGAGAGCGGCTTCCTGAATCCTGCCACGCCCCTGCGCCAGATGTGGGAGGGGCTCTGTCTGGTTTTGGGGTGCAGAGGGGGGCTGGAAACCCCACGTCGAGGCTGGGCTTCAGAATCACCCCGGGAGTTTGTCAAGAATGCTTATTCCCGGGTGCTCAGCGCCCAGACACGGAGTTCGTGGGTCAGGGCCAGGACCTTGGGGAGCTGTCGTTTCAAAGGTGTCTCCAGATACGGCAGGGGCATCACCCTCTTGGGACTCACTGTTTTGGGGCACCTCCGCCTGCCCCGTAAGCTCTGTTTCTGGGGCCCTTCCGGGCTGGGCTGGCACTGCGGGCAGGCGAGGTTTGGGTTAACAGGCTGCAGGCACAGTGGCTCAGCCCTTAGGTATGCAATTAGCAGCCCTGACAACAATGCCCTTGTTTTAATCATTACCCTCCCAGCCCGCTGCTAATTTGTTGCTTCTTCCATTGCAGTAACAGCTCTGGCGGGCGGGGAGGGTGGAAGGAGCTCTCTCCGCACCTCTGGCGTCCCCAGACATCTGCTGAGAGCTGTGGGAGAGCAGGCGACACCTAATGCTCTCTGGGGCAACCTGGGAAGACTTGCTGGGGGAGGTGGCTCTGCCAGGACCCAGAAGGGGGCTGGAGTTGAGCCAGGCACTCAGGATGCAATGAGTAGAATGAATAGACACCATCCAGTCAGCTGGAGACCAGTGGGGAGAGAAGTCACCAGGGCGACAGAGATGACCGAGTTGGTGGACGAGAGGGCGCCCAGCTCAGCCAGGCTGGGCGGTGGTCAGAGCGGACTTCCTGGAAGTCGGGAGGACTGGGATCTGTGTCCAGCCCTCCTCGGCCCTCGTGGGGTCAGCAGCAGCAACTGGAGCCGCCACAGGCGCGACACGGCAGGAGGGGTGCTTGGGAAAGCCCGCATTGGAGGGGCGGCCGCATGCTAGACAGACAAACCAAACTTGGAGTTGGAAGCCCCAGGAGTGATCCGAGTGCGAGCCCCAGGACGTCCCCTGCAGAGCAGGGGTCCTCACCCCGCTGCGTCCCTTGCCCATCCAGCTTCTGCCGGGCTGCTCGAGTGACAGGCGCTCAGGCCACCCCACCACGCTGCCCTGGCCTGGGTCCCCTGGCTCCGGGCGTCGTGAAGTCCCTTCTCGGGACCAGCCGCAATCAGGCCCTGGGCTAGAGGTAGAGACAGAGAGAGAGAGAGAGAGGTCTTCCATCCACTGGTTCACTCCCCAGATGGCCATAAAGGCCAGAGCTGCGCCGATCCGAAGCCAGGAACTTCCTCCGGGTCTCCCACGTGGGTGCAGAGGCCCAAGGACTTAGGCCATCTTCCCTGCTTTCCCTGGCCACAGCAGAGAGCTAGATCGGAAGTGAAGCAGGTGGCAGCTTTACCCACTACGCCACAGTGCCAGCCCTTGTGATTTTACTGAACCAGGTTGGCATTAGCCTAGGCTGCAGGGACACTGGGCAGGCATCGTCCTCCCGAGTCCAAGGCAGCTCTGTGCGTGGCTGTCATCCTCTCCCCGTAGCCTGGCTTCATCCAGGTCTCCCATGTGGGTGCAGAGCCCAAGCATTTGGGGCGTCCTCTGCTGCTTTCCCAGGCGCATCAGCAGGGAGCTGGAGGGACCAGGATGAACCGGCGCCCAGATGGGATGTTGGCATCACAGGCAGTGGCTCTATCGGCTAAGCTACAACACCGGCCTGAAGGTCTTTCTTTCTTTCTTTCTTTTTTTAATTAATTAAAAATTTGTTTATGTACTTAAGAGGGAGGCCGAGAGAGACAGCACTCTCACCCGCTGGTTCACTCCCCAAATTCCAGGATGAAGCCAGGAGGGAGGAGCTCAAACCATGTCTTCCATGAGGGTGGCAGGGACCCAGCTGCCCAAGCCACCACGGCTGCCTCCCAGGGGGCGCTCAGCAGGGAGCTGGAGTCAGGCGCCTGAGCCAGGACCTGAATCCTGGCACCCAGATGTGGACGTGGGGGTCCTAAAGGTCTGCCCCAGCTGGGTTTCTCTGAGAGGGCTGAGGGGGCAGAGGGTCCCTCTCCTCTGCAGACGGGATCCCCGGTTACTCCCTGGTGTCGGGGCTCTCTGGACATTGGTCAGTTCAGCTGGGATTGTGTACCCGCCACTGTGCTGGCGCCCCCTGCAGGCAGGGACAGGAACATCTCGCAAAAAAAAAATGTCCTTTAGAATAGAGTTAGAAACGCTTGCGGTAGTGCCCTGAGCTAGAGAGGGGAGCAGCTCGCCTGTGACACTCAGTCAGGCAGCAGCACCCACGGAAGCGGGGCCAGTGGGGCTCACCGGCTCGGAGAGAACCAATTCCCCCCTTCTGAACGTCCCCGTTGCCAGGTGCAGACCCAGCTGGAGCATGTGACCTGAATTCGGCCAATGGGTATACACCAATGCTTTGGCTTCAGGGATTGGCTCATGGGTTGACACGTGATCAAAGCAGGACCAATCAGAGTGAGTCTCAGGATGGGGGGGGATGCTGGGACAGGGATGCTTCTGTTTCCTGCTGCAGGCCATCGGGCGGCTTGTGGGGAGCCATCTTGGTCTGAGATGGTCCAGCCATGAGTGGCACGGACTCTGCGGCCGTTGCAGGGGGATGGTGGGAAAAAGTAGGCGCCTGGGTGATTTTTAGAGCAGCTGTTGCCTGCCTCACCCGAAGCTGGAAGTCGTTGGGACCAGGTGGAATCAGACTTCCTTGAGTTGGCTGTGGCTGACCCTGTCCTAAAGCAGGTCCGTCCTTCCTTCCCAGGCCCGGGCGGGCAAGCATCTTGGCCAAGGGCGCGTCCAGGCTCCTGAGCCTTTGACCTCTGAGCCCCACCTTCACAGTGCCCTGAACCCTGCCCACTCCAAAGAGCCTGGCCGTGGGACCCAGACGAGTCGCCCACACCTGACTTCTGGCCCTGGGGCCGCTGTCGGGGCTGCCTTTCCCACCAGGCCCCTCCCTGCCCGCCCCCGGTCCCCAGAGCCACAAGCCCCAGGCTCTTCAGCTCCTGAATCATCCTCCCTCGGAGGCCTCCACACCTGAGCCATGAGGAAGCTGCCTCTGAGCCGAATTCCCCTCGGTGCAGGGGAAGCTTGTGACCCAGCTGTGGCCTGGTGCTGGGAGGTCACCCAGGGGCGCTTCCCACGCTGGCGCTGGCTTCGGTTGAGGGTGGTAGCAGCAGTGACGGTTTGATGCAGGGTCTCCTGCAGGCCAGACGCTGAGCCAGGCGTCTCCGCTCAGTCCCCGGGGGCCAGCAGTGTAGACCCGGGCACCAGCATAGGGGCCCAGGAGCCAGGTGGCCAGGAGCTGAACCCCAGCCCAGCCATGTCTGAAGGGACTTGAAAAAATTTGTGGAAAGTGGAGTTAAAAGTTTATTTGGGGGCTGGCGCTGTGGTGTAGCGGGTAAAGCTGCTGCCTGCAGTGCTGGCATCCCATATGGGCACCAGTTCGAGTCCCGGCTGCTCCTCTTCCGATCCAGGTCTCTGCTACGGCCTGGGAAAGCAGTGGATGATGGCCCAAGTCTTTGGGCTCCTGCACCCACATGGGAGACCCAGAAGAAGCTCCTGGCTCCTGGCTTTGGATTGGCACAGCTCCAGCCTTTGCAGCCAATTGGGGAGTGACCCATCGGATGGAAGACCTCTCTCTCTCTGTACTCTACCTCTCACATAAATAAATAAAAATTTTAAAAAATTTATTATTTCGAAGGGCACAGAGACAGTATATAGAGAGCTGTTTCGTTCCCCAAAGGCTCACAGTGGCTGGGGCTGGGCCAACCCAAAGCCAGGAGCCAGAAAGCCCAGGCCTTGCAAGGGGGTGGCCAGGACCCGTCAGCTGCTCACTCCCAGGGTGCACGGGAACTGGAACAGGGAACAGAGCTAGGATGGAGCCCAGCGCGTTCTGTGTGGGATGCGGGGGTCCCAGGCACATCGAGGCCGCCACGCCCAACGCCCTCCGAGTCACAGAACTGGCAAGGCTCTAGGTGGCCACCGTGCACAAGACCCCTGCGCCCTGAAGGAGACCTACACAGTCAAAATGCAGGAAGTCGCAGGCGTACAACACACGCTGGCTTGGGAAGACCCAGACGCGGACGAGGCTGTCGGGAGCCCGTCACCACTTCCTGTGTGCCGCGCCTGTCGGGGTTACGGAGACGCCGGGTTGAAATGCGTTTCGCTGGAGACCTTTCCTCTTGGGTGTGGCTGCCGGCGCGTACGTGGCCACGTGGCGGTCCTGTCGCGGCGTGGATTTGGCCGGTGTTCCACTGCGCGAGTGAGGAGCACGGGGGCTTCACTTTGGGGTTTTTGTCGACTGCGCTGGGCCTCCAAAGTCAGGCTCCAGGCTTTTCCGGGGAATACTTACTCCTGTGGGATGCAAGAAAAACAATTATTTTTTTGAAAGAGAGAGAAAGAGAGAGATCAATCTCCCATCCTTCACTGTGTCATTCCCCAAATGCCCGCAGTGGCTGGGGTTGGACCAGGCTAAAGCCGGGAGCCAAATACTCCATCCAGGCCTCTCGCGTTTGCCTCGCAGGGTGCACAGTAGCAGGAAGCGGGAATCGGGCCCGGCTGCTGTCCTCCCTGATTCCCGGATGAATGCTAGTTGGGCCTCCTGCCTCCCGTGGCCACCCTCTCCCCTTTCCTGCGTGGGAGTGACGTGTGCGGAGGGACAGGTGCGAGGGAGGCGGCTCCCTTTGAAGGGCAAGGCGTCCCCCCTCCCTGACTCACCCGCCTCGCTTGTTGGCCCCCACCATGCACCTTGCCTGTTGAAACTGTCCCAGGCGCTGCCCCTCCAGGGAGGGGGGAGCCCGCGGGGAGGCTGACTCAGCGGTGAGGTCACCCTTGCCTGGCTTCTCAGACAAGCACCTTCTTGCCTGGCCTGCTGGGTTCTCACTGGCACCCCAGCTCCACCCGGGCTGGCACGTGGGCCGGAGCCCCGGACAGGTAGTCAGTGCGCGGAGCGTGGCCCCGGGCCCATTGCTCCCCTGCCGTCGCTGGGTCCTGGACCTGGGGCTGCGGGCTGACTCTGGGCGTGGGCACTGGGGTGTGAAGGTGAGGGTCTTCCCAGCTCCTGCTGGGCCCCGGGGAAGGGAACACACGGAGATCTCTTTCTTATTGTTATATATGTGGAAGGGTGAGATGATAGACGACAGATGGT
Source organism: Oryctolagus cuniculus (assembly GCF_964237555.1). Taxonomy (NCBI): domain Eukaryota; kingdom Metazoa; phylum Chordata; class Mammalia; order Lagomorpha; family Leporidae; genus Oryctolagus; species Oryctolagus cuniculus. The sequence continues at coordinate 151,556,373 of NC_091438.1, forward strand.
AGCTAGATCAATAGATGATAGACAGACAGATGGACAGATCCATCTTCCATTCATTGGTTCATGCTCCAAATGCCTGCAGCAGCCACACTGGCCAGACTGAAGCCAAGTGCCCACACTCAACTTGGTCCTCCCAGGTGCGTGGCAGGGGCCCAAGCATTTGAGCCATCACCTGCCGCCTCCCACGGTGTGGATCACAGGAAGCTGGGATCAGCAGTGGAGCGGGGACTTGAACCCCGCTCGTGGATGTCCCATGGGGCGCGTTAACCACTGTGCCAAATGTTCAGCCCCCCACGGAGGTTTCAGACTTACCCAGAGCCACATGGGGCACTGAGGAGGGGGTACCCCCTACCCCGAGATCCAGGGAGGAAACCACCAGGACGCTGGGGGCCGCAGAGGGGTTTGGGGCCAGACAGTGACAAGGCCAGGTTCTGTTTCAAGGGCAGTGGCGCCTGCGACAGGGTGGGGAGGGTGGACACAAGGTGGAGACAGGTGGCAGGAAGCCCAGGCAGACGCTGTCACAACACCCAGGGGAGGTGGGGAGGAACTCTGGACCGGGTGGGGCAGGGAAAGGTTTGGAAAGCCCAGGGCCCCCGGCTGTGAGAGGCACACAGGGGCCGCTTCTCCAGGACGGCTCCCTGCAGGCTGCCTCAGCCCGGGGTCACCCCCTCCAGTCCTCCCTCTCGTGTCCGCCCCCTGCCAGCCCTCCTGTGGGCTGTGTGGGGCGGTGTGAGGCGCCCATTGCTCAGAGGAGGGCACAGCTCCCGTCGGCCTGGGGACTCCTGCAGGTGCACCCGTTCTAGAGGGTGGGGGTGTACCCCCACCCGCAGCGGGATCCAGGCCCCGAGCACCGGTGTTGAAGGCAGGCAGAGAGCCTGGCGCAGGGTTCCCACTGCCCACGGTGTGCCCGGGCGAGTTCGCCACCCCCGCTGCGCTATTGGTTTCGTCCCTGTAAGGGTGGGAGACTTGGACGAGTCCGTATGCGCCTGGACGGGGTCCACTATGCATTCTGGGCTTTCATCCTGCACGGGGCTGCTGCCCCCCCAACCCCATGCCTGTCAATCACCTGGCTGTCCCAGGACGGGCCCAGGGGCTCCTGACCGCCAGGGCTGGCTTTGCAGGGCGTCTTCCCCACTCTCCCTGGAAGGCGAGGAGTGGGTCTCCTGGAGTCTGCACACGTCAGCTGCCCTCACAGACATCTGTGGCAGGGGCCACTTCCGTGTCGCCTGGCCTGAGAGAGAGCTCCGGGGCTCAGGGCTCAGGGCTGGCGGCTCCATCGCCTGGCCAGGCCCTGATCATCTGGGCCCGCTGCACGGCGGGGCTTCATCTGCTCTGGGGGTCGGAGCAGGTGCCGGCCGGCGCCTCTGCTTCTGTGTCCACCAGCGCCATTTGCTCCTCTGCACCGAGGCTGGAAAGCCACGAGAGAAGGAATATAAACAATAAAACAAAATAGCCAGCAAGAAGCACTTCCTTGTGTCCACTGCGGGGGTCCTGCGGGGGACACAGTCCAGCAACTCCACCCATTCCGGTCTCTCTGACTACACCCAACAGAGACGAAGTCAAGGACACGGCGAGGCCCATGCCACGCAGCACTGCCTGTCCTGGGGGCTGGCGCTGCGGTGTAGCGGGTTAAGCCTCTGTCTGTAGTGCCTGCAACCCATATGGGTGCCAGTTTGAGACCCACCTGCTCCATTTCTGATCCAGCTCCCTGCTAGTGCTCCTTGGAAAGCAGTGGAGGATGGCCCAAGTGTTTGGCCCCTGCACCCCTGTGGGAGACCCAGATGAGGCTCCTGGCTTCTGGTTTGGCCTGGCCCAGCCTTGGCCATTGCGGCCATTTGGGGAGTGAACGAGCGAATGGAAAATCTCTCTCTTTCTGCCTCTGCCTCTTTTTCTCTGTAACTCCGCCTTTCAAATAAATACATCTTAAAAAAAAAAAAAAAGAACACCCCAAAGCCAGCATCCTGGCTCCACCATCAGTGGCATGAAGCTGGGCCACCCCTGGCTGTTGACTGTACATGGCCAGTGAGTGAACAGTAGGAGGGTTTAACTCTCCATTGTAAAATGTAGATTATGCAAGAGCCTAGAGAAACCGGCCGAAATGTCGACAGTGCCGATTCCTGGAGGGGGGTTTACAATGCTCCTCCCTTTCTAAGATGCATTTATTTGAAAGGCAGAGTGACTGGTGGGGGGGGGGCGTGGGCAGAGAGAGAGAGGGAGAGAGAGAGAGAGAGAGAGAGAGAGAGAGACAGCACGCACGAATGAGCTCTTCCACCTGCCGGTTCACTCTCCAAAAGGTCTCCATATCCAGGGCTGGGCCAAGCCGAAGCCAGGCCCAGGAACCCTACCCAGGCCTCCCACGGGGGTACAAGGGGCCCAAGCGCTTGGGCCACCTGCATTCGCAGGGGCTGCAACAGACGCAGAGCCGCTGGGAATCAAACCAAGTGCTCCAGCGAGAGAGGCCAGCGTCGCGTGCAGCGCAAGCCCTGCGCCACCCAGCAGCCCCGACCTTTCTCTCCTTACTGACGTCTCTGGGTGTGTAGAGTCCAGGCTGGTGCCCGAATGCTGCCCTGGCCTGTGTTTGTGCAGCCAGTTAGTAAGAGCAGCTTTTGTGTTTTTAAAGGGTTGTGAAAACAAACAACAGAAGAATGTACCAAGATGAGCAGAGAGGACACACAGAGCCTAAAATATGTAAGCCCTCCACACACACACACACACACACACGTGCGTGTGTGCATACCCACACC